>NC_140485.1:58458042-58850542 GCF_964271855.1 Acomys minous | reverse complement strand
CTCCCTCCCTCTTTCTCCTCATCTCCCTCTCCTCCTTCCCCCTCCCTCTCCCTTCACCCTCCCTCTCTTCCTCACTTCCTCCCACTTTCTCTCTTAATCTTTCTTTTGTAGACTAATTTTCCGTCTACAGCACATGCTTCTTTCCAATAACCACCAGCCCACCAGCGGCTCCTAGGCTTTGGATTTGGGTACACGGTTGATTTGGACAGCAGAAGGTGTTTGGGCCTGAGAGGGTAGGAGAGTAGACAAGCAGAGCCCGGAGGAGACCACCAAATTGCCCCAGTCAATGCACAGTCACCTGGGAATGAGCACGTTTAGAGGCAGGTGCATGTGAATGGAGTTCAGAAACTAACACTGGGTGTCTTCCTTGCTTGTTCTCCCACCGTCACCACCCCTTTTAAGTAAAGTATCTCACTGAACCTGGAGCTTCACAAGCTAGCTAACCTGGCTGGCGAGGAATCCTTTAGAACCCTCTATCTCCACCTTCCTGTTGCTGGGATTATAAAGCCACACTGCCACACCTGGCTTTATTTTATATTTACCAAAGGTCTAGGGGGTTGAACGCAGGTGTCTACACAGCAAGCACTTGACCGACTGAGCTGTCTCCCCAGGCCCCATGAGCTAATTTTCCTGTGCAGCTGAGATCTTTGAGGTCACTTGTTTGTGGCAACAGCAACTGGAGATGGCCTTCCAGGGTTCTTTTCCTGTCACTCATCTTCCAAGGCATTTGCAAAGCAAGTACGGTTGTGCGATCCCTGGCCAACACCCCTGATGCCCAGGTTCTATCCACTCAAACGTGAGGAACTGTGTCTCCACCCGTGTAGTGAATACGCAGTCCTGTGGTCACAGCAAAACATTTACCAGGAAGACAACAGTGAGGGTGAGGGCCTCTAGACCACCCATAGCGGAGACAGCCAGACTACTGTCGAAAAGCCACCCTTACACTCTTTACAAATGCCTTTCCCCACACCTGTTCTGTGACCTCAGAAAGTTGGTAGTGTCCTCTGGCAGCACCCCTACCTCAGCAGCCTCATAAGCTCAATGCAAGATATACAGAAAGTGTATAAAGTGTATACAGTGATGTATACTGTGGCCAGGACCAACCTCACAGGAGCTGCCGGGTTCTCTCTGCTCTGGGGCCCAGCAAGCTCTCTGGGCTTTGGTGGCTTAGCCTGGTGGTGACTCATCCATAAAAAAAAGAGGTGAGGCCATTTCTCCAGCACCCAGCAGTGACTCTTCCCTTGATGGGATCACCTTCTGCCTACCTGCACCTCGCCAGCCTCCAGGAGGATCACCAAGTACCAAGTACAGCAGCATTAATTTCTTCCCATAGCTGCTGTCTGCCTGGAGCCAGGTGACCTGAAAACACTGTTGGGGGAAAGGTCTTCCAAGAGCAGAGACAACACTTCCCAGCTCACCCCTGAGACCGATGTGGCTGGCAGTGGAGCCCGGCCACAGCACGGGGGAAAGGCTCAACATGAAACACTCTCATGAAGGTTTTGAACTTTTTGAACAGGTACCCAACCAAGTGCAAGTAAACTCAGTGGAGGGTTATACAGAAAGGTCTGTACACTGTGACCAGCTGAGACTATCCCTGAACCTCACAAATGGTTCCTTTTCTGAGACTCAACTAATGCAGTACAAAGCACAAAGCTGTAAGATCACCTCAGTGAACAGGTAAAGTTGTCTACCAAGATTTAGCCTTCACGGCATGAACAGGCTAGGGAGTGGGAACTGAAGACACCGTGACTTGGTAAGGGACTCCTCCTGCCAGGACATTAGGAGCCATGTGAAGGGGCTGTCCCTGTCTGTGCTCACTGCTTCTGTCCACTTTGCATTAGAGGATGGCTGCAAAGCTATTAATAAAGAAATCGAATGTGTGGCTTCCAGATTGGAAAAGAAGAGGAAAGGCCATCTCTTCTTGCAGATAATATAATTTGTATATGCAAATCCTAAGAAACCAACCAAAAGTCATAGAGGTAATAAATGGTGCTATCCAGTATACGAAACATAAACAGTACAGGGAATATATTGCATTTTTATGCAGTGGAAATGAACATATCGACATCAAAGTAGAAAATGTTTCCGTTCTTAATAGCACTGGACTAATAAAAGAAGCAAAAATATATTTTCGCAAGATTTTTGTGATATGAGCATTCTGAGTACAACAAAATATTATCAGAAGAAACCAAGAAGACCCAGATGAGCGTGGATCCTGCAATCCTAGATTTCCAGATTCCCCTTTGCTAGGACACCACTGTTTCTAGCACTCCCGTCACCAAACTCACTCTTGTTTTCTTTAGAAATTGACAGTAAAACACACCTGTCATTTCAAGGTACCCAGAATTCCCAAGAAAAACCTGTTCTGAGCTAGGTAATGAGTTGGGAGCACAACAGGTAGAAGTATTTGCCAGACGAGACTGCTCTCTCTCTCTCTCTCTCTCTCTCTCTCTCTCTCTCTCTCTCTCTCTCTCTCTCTCTCACACACACACACACACACACACACACACACACACACACACACACACACTATAAATTTAAAAGCTGAAGGTTGTTAGCAGAGCCCAGGGGACTTGTGTCAGAAGGAGAGATGAAAGGCATCCTTGGCAGGCATCACAGTTTGGGAGGAAGTAGGCTGTGTCCCCTGTTTTATAGTGGGGTCACTCTACCTAACAATTACCTCAAGGCCAGCTGGGAAGAAGAACACAGAGTGGAGGACTCACACGTTCCTGTCACAGCTTGCTCCCAAGCTACAGGCAGCAGCACAGTCGACACTGGCAGCAGACAGATGTGCTGGTGACAATGTGTACATTTCCACAGTGGCCAGCTCACTCCCAGTCAGACAGCAGGATAGCTCAGTGAGGATACAACGTGCTGCCCAGACAACAGTGAGAACCAGAAACCTGTGTGGAAGAATACATCTGGATTGTACACAATGTATTAAAAAAAAAAATAAAGTCAAACAGGAATAAAAATCTAAACACACTGCAAAACTCTGAGGGGAAAAGTGAAAATTTTCAATACTTACTCTAGACGATGATTTCTTAGATTTGATGACAGAGGAAAAATAAAAAGAGGAGACGTGGATGAACCCCACATCAAAAAACACCCCAGAATTATTCTCCAAATGACTACAAGGAAATTGGAAAGGTTTCATAAAAAAGGGAGAAATCGTGTGTTAGTTGGGACTTGCATCTAGGTGATACAAAGAGCTATTATAATTCAATAATAAAAAGGCAAATGATTCAATTTAGAAACTGGCAAGAGATATGAATAGACCGATTCTCCAAAGAAGACACATAAGTGGGCAACAGCCCATGAAAAGACACTCAGTGTTGTCAGCCACCAGGGACATGCCAATCAACCTCTGAGAGAGACACCAGGTGCTCAGGGAGCAGGGGCTAATGGAGAGAAACATGAGCCCTCACACAGTACTGGTGGGGATTTAAAACAACCCATTTGGCCCCTCAAATGGCCATCCAGAGACTTATCATATGAACCAGCCATTAACTCCACTCCTAACACCATATGCAGATATAGGAATGAAAACATGCACTCGACGCAGAGATGTCCTCTGTTCAGAGCAGTGCTGCTCACGCCAGGCAAAGAGTAGGAGCAAGAAAGTGGCAGAATAAATCACACCATAGCTACATAGTAGGACAGTCCATGATAAGGAGTGGATGCCTGTAACTGCACCCATGTTATTGTGTGACCACATGCATGAAATCTCCAGGAAAGGCCAGCCTGTAGTAATAGAAGGGGATGCAGTACCGGAGAAGTGAACCAGCTGTTAGGAGAGTGCGCTGTTCCTGCAGAGGACACAGGTTCTGTTCCCAGCACCCATGGGGGAGACTAAAAACTTCCTGCAACTGTGGCTTCAAGACAACCAACACCCTCTTCTGGTGTCCATGGGCATTGCACTCAGATATGCCCATCCCCCCCTCCCCTCCCCCTCCCTCCTCCCCCCACCCCCGCGCCGACACACACAAACATGTACACTTTAAACATAAGACCCATTTTCAAAAAGATAGGAAGTAGAGTGGCGGCTGCTGCAGGGCATTGGGGCTGCAGAGGTTGAGGATGAAGGCTAAGGGGTGTGTGGATCTTGGAATAATAAAACCATTTAAAATCAACTGTAATGTTGGACCAGAATTCTAAATGAACTGAACCCATGAAGCTGTACAAGGTAAGTGGGCAGTGTAGTGAACCTCAACCTGCTAGAAAAGAGACATGGAAGGCGGCCTGTGCTGATGTCAGGAGTGGGGGCTGTGCCGATGTCAGGAGTGGGGGCTGTGCTGATGTCAGGAGTGGGGGCTGTGCTGATGTCAGGAGTGAGGGCTGTGCTGATATCAGGAGTGGGGGCTATACCAATGTCAGGAGTGGGGGCTGTGCCGATGTCAGGAGTGGGGGCTGTGCTGATGTCAGGAGTGGGGGCTGTGCCAACGTCAGGAGTGGGGGCTATACCAATGTCAGGAGTGGGGGCTGTGCCAACGTCAGGAGTGGGGGCTATACCAATGTCAGGAGTGGGGGCTGTGCCGATGTCAGGAGTGGGGGCTGTGCCGATGTCAGGAGTAGGGGCTGTGTTGTTGTCAGGAGTGGGGGCCTTGTTGATATCTGGAGTTGAACCATATTGCTGCTATCAATGCTGCTCTGGTCCGAGACTGTGTACAGCAGACAGGTAGCTTAGTCACTCCTGCTTAGCTCATTTTCTCTGCCAAGGATGGAGACCATGGGGTCAAACATGAAAACAGATGTCAGCTCATCCCAGCCTCTCACACCCAGCCCCTCATAGGCCTCTGGGTTCCAAAGCAGCACCATGAACACTGTGGGGTCAGTAGAGCAGGAGAACCAGCTTGCTTATTTATTTATTTATTTATTTATTTATTTATTTATTTATTTTCATGGAACATATGTTCTGGCTTAACAGCAACAAACAAACAAATAAAAAAAGAGGCAATTAATAAGTTTAATTGGCCAAATTCATTACTACCCATCCCGATCTCAGATGGCGACTTTAATTAACTAATTAGAAGCGCCTCGTGCCATAGTCCTCTCAGCGGCTGCTTTAATGAGCAGGCTTCCGTGCTTCGTGTTACGTTTGTTGGTGTGCTTCACTCATCCATCTCAGGGTTACCGCACGACAAACAGCAGAACTCTTGACAACCCAGTCTTGAATTCGTGGGAAGTTGAGGAAACAAAAGGTGATGCGGGACTCCACTCAGGGACAGAATGAGCGAGGGTGCGGGGTGCTGCACTTCCTAAAGCTCTTGGCCTGGTGTATGTGTGCAGCCTTGGCTTCACGCAGAACACCGTTCTGAGAGAAAGAACGCAGAGCAAGTAGCTGGTGCTAAGCAACACCCTAGAATATTCGCCTGAGGACCGAGCATCCCACACGGCTAGAGGAGCAGCTCTGAGAGGTCAGAGAGGCAGTGATGGATGCTGGTTCTGGGCCAGGAGCAGGAGCAGGAGCATCTACTCAAGCCAGCTTGGAGGAGTTAGAGACTCATGGTGTGAAAGCAAAGTATTCAGGAAGGCATGGTGATGTCAGTGAAAGCTGGCCCCACTGTGTCCCCACGGAAAGCATCCTCAAAAGGAGAGACCTGTCTCCCAGGAACGTCATTGCATTTCAGAAGGAAAAAAAAACATAGTTTAAAACACTTCAGATTTTTTAGGAAGAACACAAAACAGCCAGTACTCAGACTGTCGGGTCTTGTGTTAACCGATGTGGCAAGACACAGCTTGACAGTAGGCTGTTCATTCCAGACTTTGGGGCCCTGGGCTGCACAGGCGAGCGCGAGTGCACATTCATTCATTTTAGATGTGATTACACTCCTAAAAGCTCCTACTTCTGTGGCTGCTCTAACATGATGGGCTGTGGCCTGGAAGTGTGAACTAAGAGGAACCCTTTCTCACACGAGCTCCTTTTTCTATGGTGTTTCGTCACAGTGGCAGAAATGACGCCATGACACCTAGGACCCTAGACGGGGTGCACCCTCCTGTCACCACCCAGCTGCCACTTTGCTCCATTGCTCATGGGGAACCAGCTTCCTCTGCCCACACTTGGAACTTCATCTAAGAGTCTGCCCTCTGGCAGGACACCGACCAAGACCAACCTGGAGGAGGAAGGCTTATTGGCTCACACTTCCGGTAACGGCCTATCATCCCATAAACCAGGTCACGGACCTGAGGCAGAAACTGAAGCAGAGACCACTGAAGAAGGGCGCTGACTGGCCAGCATCCCAGGGTGGTGCCACCCATAGTGGGCCAGGCCCTCCCAAACAAATCATCAGTCAGAAACTGCCCCACAAGCAGGTCCACAGGCCAGTCTGAGGAAGGACACTCCTTAGTCAGGTTTTCTCTTCCCAGGCAACTCCATTCTTGTCAAGTTGACAAAAACTGACTGGCATAGAAATTCTGAAGGGAAGAGGGCATGATTCCCCTTCGCTTCTGCAGGTCGCAGCACTAGGAAGGACAGGTCTACACTGCATGGGAGGGCGGTGGTGGTGTTCAGCCATGCCAGCGAAGCCCACAGCACTGACATGTGGGGTCGTGGATTTCCAGGGAAGCCTCTCCCCCTCAGAGCCTCCTCTAGATCTGACTGGACCGGTTCATTGTGCTGTCACTGAGGGGAGACTCAGCAACCCTCCAAGTGTGGGGGTAGCCACTGCTTGGGCTCCTGTTTCAGGAGGGAAAAGGCTCTGACTTAGCATCATGGAGAGGTGCTCTGCGCCAGCCTCTCCTGCCTGTTCCTGCCACAGCTCTGGGTTCCCAGCAGCCTGCAGTGCTGTCCTTCAGGGAGAACTCGGTTTCTCTACAGGAGTCATGCATTTTAAAGGGGTGTTTTTCTCATTGGCATCTGGGGCTGCTTTCAATACAGTTTGTCATATCTCGCCCATCACTCTGCCACAGGCACCCTTTCTAATAGCTGCATAAAATTCCACATTATAAATGTCCCAAATTTCAATCACTGATGGATGGATAGTCATTTTTTTTTCTGGACTGTTTTTGCTTGTTTTCGATACTAAAAGACTCTTGGGCATGCATATTCATGAGTACGTGCTCTCGTTTCTGAAGGATCAGTTCAGACATCAGAATGTCTGCCTTTTGATCCACAGCCACACCCACACATGTGGTTTGGGTAGACACACAGGTTGATACACTCGTGGTGTCTGATAACCTCCAGATCTAGCCCTCCTTTCCCCAACGTTTTACTTCCAAAATCTTATACCTACACATTAGCTGCAAGACAGATGCGATACACACTTGAGTGCCCGTGGAGATGGATATAGTGCAGTCCACACACATGTACACACAGAAACACACAAACATGTAAATACAAATACACATGTGTATAGTCATAAACACACCATAAACATATGCATATATACACATGCATGAGCACACACAAACATATAAATGTGCACACAATAACACAATGCACACACACACTTGTAAAGTTTTACACACCATCTCACTGAGCTGTTTGATTCACAGCTATTGGGTCACTTCATTATTAAGGAACTCAGTGATCATGCCCTTAAAAGCAGACATCCCTGACAGAGGTGGGTAAGATGGTAACGTACTTGCCATCCAAGCATGAGGAGCAGGGGTCGGGTCCCCATCGCACCCCACAGAAGCATGTAAATCGTGGAAGCTATGCTGATGTGGCAGCAATCTCAGCCTCAGAAGGAAGAGACTGTGTCCCCAAGACAAACTGGCTGATGAGGGTCATTGGTAGGTTAGGTCTAGGTTTGACTGAGAGACATGGAGTGGTGGGTAAGGTGAGAGAGCACTTAACAGTGACTGCTGATGTCAACCTCAGTCCCCCCACACACACGCGCGCGCGCGCGCACACACACACACACACACACACACACACTCACACACACACCATACACACACACACACTCACTCACACACATATACACGCACTCACACACAGACACACATATACACACAGACATACACATATACACACATATGCACACAAACATGCACAAACACACACAGAGATACACGCAGACGCACACAGACACACACAGACACAGACACACACACACACACACACACACACACACACACACACACACACAGGAAAAAAACCAAGCAAGCCTTCTCTTGTCCAGTTGTAACGCAATATCACTCACTGTGTCCCCACCCTGGTGACAGTTACAAGACCTGATCTTATGATCTGAAATGATTTCCATAGTCAATTTTTCCAATTGCCTCAATAATTCTTTTTATAACTGTTTTCATTTTTAATCTGGAAAAAAAAATTCAGGGTAATTAAGGATCAGAAATTCTTTTGGTAGCAAGATTCCCTTAATCCCCTCGAATCCAGAATAGCTCCCTAGACTTCCTTTGTACTCTCCGCCGACACACTGGTCTGCTGGTACATCCAGGTAATTAATTTGCAGGGGACCCCTCAATTGTACTGATGTGATCTGATCCCGGAACATCACTTCCGCCGGGCGGTGTCCCCTTTGCTGAGCAGTCCTTCTGGGTTTGTGAAGTCACCTTGTTCCTCCGTTGATCTCTCAAGCTTGATCACTGCAGTCTGGAAGTGTCTGTCAGCCTCCCCGCTTATTAAGTTCTCCCTTTGCCCTCAGTAATTAATAAGTAACCATGACACTGGACTTCTGAGGGGGGGGGTGGACCACATCTGCAGCTGGCTCCTTCATCCCTTGCTGTGAAAGCCCATTGATGTCCTCGCCTCAGTCAGTTCTCATCACTGTGGCTGGGAAGTGACAGCTCAAGATTCATCTGGTTCCACTTCCTTCAGGGCCTGATGACTACACTAAAAAAGGAGTTTTTTTGTTTTTGTTTTTTTTAATGTGCCTGACTTCCAACTCCTGTTTATTTGATTGGTTAAAGGTTGGTTTGCTGGCTGAGTGTGGATATGCAGGTACAATTTCATCCCCATATTTGATGGCATAAACACCCATCTTCCTTTCCACGTGAAGAACGCCTTGGGCCCGGATCACTGGAGTCTCATCCAGCCAGCTCTGCCGTCCTGCTGTGCTTCTTCTGCGGCCGGCACTCCCACCCTGGGAACACATGATCTGCTCCCATGCCCTCTGGGCCTTGCTGTCCTTGCCTTACAACTTGGGGGATCCCATGTGTGCCTGGCCCATTCTGGCATGGCTCACAGGTCCTTTATACATCACTCTTCCCTTGACTTTGGGCTGCATCCCACAGCCCCTCCTACGGCATGTGGGCTGCTTCTGGGAGGATGGCTCTCACTCCTGTATGATCTTCTCTGACACTGGAACAAGACTCTTCTGGCTTCCTGTCCCCAGGCAACTTCACTCACCCCAGTGTCTGAGAGGGGTGAAGAAGCTCTCCAGCCAGCACCCAGCTTCCCAGGCTTACTATGTCACTTTCCTTCTCAGACACCCAAGTCACTAAAGTCTATCCAGCTTGACCCAGAAATGTCTGGAGTATATATTTCCCTCTCTCCCTCCTTCTGGCTGCACCAATCCCAGCTCTCATCTCCACAGTTGCCTGACCCCATGCTACAACTGTCTCTCCAGAATACAAGTGTGTCCCTTGGCCGCACTACTTTCTCGCTGGGAAAACTGCCGTGCTATTGGAATAAAACTGGGCCTGCCTAGCTGTCCACGTTCTCTCTAAAGAGTGTAAGCTAAACCACCATGTTGGATCCCATGGGTTGTGGGGCTGAGAGACTCAACAAGGCTTCTTTGTGACCCCGCCCCCCCACACACACACTCCCTGCCTTCTTTCAGCCAAGGCTTAAAGGTGGGGGTGCTGAGCTGACAGACAGGACAAAGAGCTGAACGCATGTGACCCTCCAAAATAACTGTGTGTAGCCATGTCCTGCACACGTGTCTCTTCTCCCTGGCTTGAGTCTTGCCTAACCATCCCAGCTGCCTCCACACAGAACACTAGTAAAGAAAGCCCCTCTGAGAGCCAAGAGGAATCGTGATGTGAGTGTGCTGGTGTGAATGCAGGTGGGTGACACCCACGAGTCCACTAGCCAATGAGCAGCATTCCCCTGGGCCAGCCACACTGGGATGCAAACAGAACACAGAGAAAGTATTCATATACGTAACAGTGCTGAAGCCTCTCCTGGGCATATGTATTTGGAGCCTCTAGCTAATGGTTTCCATGCGCCTCATACCAACTGCATGAAGTCACTCTTCCTTCATTTAGTCTGAGTTGACTTTCTTTACCTTATATGAACCGCCTTCCTGACGTGAGTGTTGGGATTTGGAGAACAACCCTTCTCCCTCCTGTTTGCCGCTTTCTTGGTCCAGCGCATTCAAGTCATGTCCTCTTAACCTGGGAACAGCTTGTGTGAGCTTGTCTCCCATGAAGGCATTTTTCTGTCCCATCTTAGACTGGCCGTGGCTGCCGTGGTGTCCTGAGCCATGCCGAGCAGCACCAGGTGGAATTGTATTATAGCTGGAGAGGACGGAGCAGTCCTGACACAGGCAGAAGCCGAAAGAAGACAAAGGGGCAGGCGCCCGGGAGTGAGACACACTAGACTTAGGGCGCTATGACTTCTCCATTGTGTATAGGCCAATGCGTTGTATTAGTGGCAGGGGGCTGGGGGTTGGAGGCGTCCTACATACTTACTTGTACATTTAAAGACCAACCTTACCCAGTTAGGCAGACTCCCAGGGTGGCCCCTCTGTGCTGCTCATGATCACTGAGAGAACGCTGGAGGCTGCCTCTGGTCAGGTCAGTCTTTCCCCAACGTCTGAACCCCAGATTCTTCATTACTTCTCACCGGAGAGTTAAGTGCACAGCCCAAGGCTTGTTAGAGAAAGCCTCACTCGCCTCCCGTGTTCCAGGCAGAGGGCATGGCCTGTGAGCCTGCCCATTCAGCAGCCGCCACTGGACACATAAACCATCCCACTGAGCACACATAAATGCCAGTGCGGAGGCCCCAGCGGGTGATGAGTCTACCTTTCCCCAAGATTTACATTCTGCGTGTGAAAGTCAATAAAAACTAATTAGATGTTTACCTCATTTCCTTCGTAATGACCCTTACATGCCACTAATTGTCAAACTGAATCTACATGCAGACGTTACCTCTACGAGGGTCAGGGCTAATTTCTGCATACACAAAGAGACATCATCGCGGTTATTTATACCTGTGGCCAGCGTGCTCTGCGCAGATGCTCAAGAGCTCATTTCCATAGGAGGGAGGAGCTGCAGCCAAGATTTTAGTGTGCTAAGCGAGCAAGCGGGGGTGGGGGGGTGGGGGGGTGGATTAGGTATGCAGCCACCATTCACAACTACGAGAAGGACGCACCTAATTCCCCGGCATCGCTCTGAAATTTGCTTTATTAAATAACGCTGTAATGTTACGTTAAGTAACATTGGCTCCAGCCTCATTAAATAATCTCCTTAACTATCGCACTGGAAAACTAGTATCATTAGGCAAACTGTATTTGTCATGGGCTCTGATGTGATAGCTACGGAGGACTCTGTGCTGAGCAATTAATCAATAAATAAGGGACCACCTCTCTAGCACCACTGAAGGAAGAAGGCTCAAAAAACACTAATTCAGTGTGTGCTGTAGTCATTAAACTCAGAAAGAGCCATGCAAGTCTGATGGGGACACAAACTCAGACTTGCTTCTTTGCACCTGCCTGAGAGGCCTGGCCAGAGGCAATTTGTGGGAGAAAGGGTTTATTTTGGCTCAGAGTGTAGAGTATGAGAAGGTCCGGGTCCCCGTGGTGAGTCCTGGCAGCACGGATGTACGGCAGAACTGTTCACATCACGGTCAAGCAGGAGGCAGAGAGATCAGGTTAGACCAGAAGTATCACCTTCAAAGGCCCCACCGCCAGGCATCCACCAATAAGGCCCCATGCTCCAAAATGTTCCATAACTTCCCAAAACACCATGCGGAGGCCGAGTGTTCGAACACAGGAGCCTGTGCTGGGCAGTGCAGGTTCAAAGCATGACATCCAATCCTTGGTGCCACAGGCTTACAGCCATCTCCCGATGGAAAAACATACCCAGCCAAACTGTGAAAGGTCCCTATATTCTGCCCTGACACTGCTCAGTGGCACAACATTGCTTTTGAGAATTAACATAAGTGCTTAGGTGTAAGGCTCTACAGAAGTTTTTTTTTTAATCAGCTTAAATCCCCACTAATGCCATAGTAGCACAAAATAAACAATGAGAGGAACAATTAGACCAAAGCAAGACCCAGAGGGCAAATGTGGAAACCTTTAGCTCCACCTACAATAGTCAGTGTGGGGAGCATCCAGTGACTTCTAATGGGCTTTGCAGCCTGGCCCCTATGGCCTCTCTACCTGAGACAACACAGCTTCTCTCAGGATGCCTTCCCTTGGTGTCCCACAGCTTTCCTCGGCAAATGCCCCACATTCCTGCCATTTTCGTCATCCTGGGGTGTCCACCGCAACCTGAAGCTTCACCCTGAAAGCTCCATACATCAGCCTCATGGCAGGGAGCCCATCCCTGCTGTGTATTGACTTGTCTATTGAGTGTTCTTTCCAGGATCCTTGGTGCGGGCCTCCCTGATCCTGAAACTCTTGTATTCTGAATGTCTGAAAAGCCAGCACTTGTGGGTGATACCAAGCCTTCTGCCACTCGAGGCGCATTCAGAGCCCTCGCACCACTACAGCGGGCTCTGAGTGCTCAGGCAGCTGAGCCGAGGATAGCAGGTCCCCTGCATGGCTCTGTGGGAGCAGAGCACCCTGGGGGCTCTTTCTGACCGTGAACTCTGCTTTCAGGCACTATCTTCCTTAACTTAAGTCTCCCCACTAACGAGTTTGCACTCCATACCTTGAGGCACCCCACGTGAGGTCTGTCTGTCACCCTTCAAGCGCATTTTCTACAGATACAGAGCAACTACAGTTTATCTTAATGATGCAATTTCTTTCACCTTGACACTCTTTTCATCCCTACCTTGTCTTGTTGATAACACTGATGTGCCGGCATGCCTTTACACACGATAGATGGTTTTCACGTTCTTCTATATCTGTTTTGTTCAGAATTATCAGTGTAAACATGTTCTAAAATCAGTCAGCAACAGCTGTGCCATGGTCTGGATGCTAGGCTGTCTTGAAGTTTCTTCTGCCAATCAAATTAACCCCATAGTTCTGAGCCTCATTAAAAGTTTTAGAACATGGAAAGAATATAGCCTGATTATTTGCCACAACACCGCCACAGGAACAGTGTCTAATCAAATCCCCAGTGGAGTCCTTGCTCCCGTCTTCCTGAGATTAGCCTCTCCACATCCGGTCTTCCCAACTCTCATCAGAATTTCCCATCAGTCTCTGCTTACAGCGTAGTAGAGCTTCTCCAGCCTGCAACTGCAGACTTTTACACCCTCTTCTCACAAGCCAGTTCTAAGGACCTCAGAACCACATGGTCATGTTGTTGACAAGAATGCCCCCACTCTTGGTACCAAGCTAGTGTGTTGCTTCTCTTGCCACTGATAAAATACCTCACGGAGGCAACTTAAGAAAAGTTTATCTCAGCTTGTGAGCTCAGTCCACCACTGTGCAGAAACCATAGTGAGGGCAGAAGTGTGGAGGATGATAATTATGTGTGCACATGTCTATGCAGGTATGATAACTACGCGTGCACATGTCTATGCAGGTATGATAACTATGAGTGCACATGTCTATGCAGGTATGATAACTATGCGTGCACATGTCTATGCAGGTATGATAACTATGCGTGCACATCTCTATGCAGGTATGATAACTATGTGTGCACATGTCTATGCAGGTATGATAACTATGCGTGCACATGTCTATGCAGGTATGATAACTATGTGTGCACATGTCTATGCAGGTATGATAACTATGTGTGCACATGTCTATGCAGGTATGGTAACTATGGATGCACATGTCTATGCAGGTATGGTAACTATGCGTGCACATGTCGATGCAGGTATGATAACTATGAGTGCACATGTCTATGCAGGTATGATAACTATGCGTGCACATGTCTATGCAGGTATGATAACTATGCGTGCACATGTCTATGCAAGTATGATAACTATGGATGCACATGTCGATGCAGGTATGATAACTATGCGTGCACATGTCTATGCAGGTATGATAACTATGAGTGCACATGTCTATGCAGGTATGATAACTATGCGTGCACATGTCTATGCAGGTATGATAACTATGCGTGCACATGTCTATGCAGGTATGATAACTATGCGTGCACATGTCTATGCAGGTATGATAACTATGCGTGCACATGTCTATGCAGGTATGATAACTATGAGTGCACATGTCTATGCAGGCATGATAACTATGCGTGCACATGTCTATGCAGGCATGATAACTATGCATGCACATGTCTATGCAGGTATGATAACTATGCGTGCACATGTCTATGTAGGTATGATAACTATGCGTGCACATGTCTATGCAGGTATGATAACTATGCGTGCACATGTCTATGCAGGTATGGTAACTATGCGTGCACATGTCTATGCAGGTATGATAACTATGGATGCACATGTCTATGCAGGTATGATAACTATGCGTACACATGTCTATGCAGGTATGATAACTATGGATGCACATGTCTATGCAGGTATGATAACTATGCGTGCACATGTCTATGCAGGTATGATAACTATGCGTGCACATGTCTATGCAGGTATGATAACTATGCGTGCACATGTCTATGCAGGTATGATAACTATGCGTGCACATGTCTATGCAGGTATGATAACTATGCGTGCACATGTCTATGCAGGTATGATAACTATGCGTGCACATGTCTATGCAGGTATGATAACTATGCGTGCACATGTCTATGCAGGTATGATAACTATGAGTGCACATGTCTATGCAGGTATGATAACTATGCGTGCACATGTCTATGCAGGTATGATAACTATGCGTGCACATGTCTATGCAGGTATGATAACTATGTGTGCACATGTCTATGCAGGTATGGTTACTATGCGTGCACATGTCTATGCAGGTATGATAACTATGGATGCACATGTCTATGCAGGTATGATAACTATGTGTGCACATGTCTATGCAGGTATGATAACTATGCGTACACATGTCTATGCAGGTATGATAACTATGTGTGCACATGTCTATGCAGGTATGGTAACTATGTGTGCACATGTCTATGCAGGTATGATAACTATGTGTGCACATGTCTATGCAGGTATGATAACTATGTGTGCACATGTCTATGCAGGTATGGTAACTATGTGTGCACATGTCTATGCAGGTATGATAACTATTTGTGCACATGTCTATGCAGGTATGGCAAGTATGTTTGCACATGTCTATGCAGGTATGCTCAGCCATGCATGCACACATAGAGGCCAGAGAGCAAAGTCAGATGTCCTCCTCAGCTGCTGCCCACTTATTTTTGAAGACAGATTGTCCCAGTGAACCTAGAGTGCACCAATGTCTAAACTGGCTGGACACTGAGTCTCAGATAGCCTCCTGTCTCCACCTAAACACTGAGATTTCACATATGTGCCACCACACCCAACTCTTTTATGTGCATTCTTGGGAGCACACTCAGGGTCTCATGCTTATGTAGGAAAGACTTTACTGATTGAGCCATTTCCCAGCCCTATATGAGTGTTCTGAAGTGAGGAGTTTAAACATCTGGGACAGTCTCATGAAGCTATGACTTGGAATGTCTTTGTGTGCATCGCACCCAAGTAGACCATGCACCTTGAGTCAGCTTCCAATGCCTCTTGGCAACGTGCTGCTGCTTCCATGAGGAGACCTCTTCCATAGAGAGACAGAGGCCAGCAGAACAGTGCACAGCACAGCGGGGGGGGGGCATCATTGTTGCTTTTGAACATGCCCAAACCCCTCTCAAATGGCTCTCTGGTGGCGTGGGTACTGTGGAACCAGGAAGAGACAGCCTGGAGCAAGAGTGAGGTGGAAAAGTGTCCAAACCCTGGAAACATCATCCTGATACCAACAGAAGTAGGACTGCCCCCTCCCTGCTCTGGGTCTACATGTCCCAACACATGTAACCCCCAGTTCTACCACTCTTGAGGTGGTCATGTAGCCTGGTGGTCAGGTTACAGGTTAAACTTCCTCTCTCCCTATAAGGTCAAGTTCAGCAAGCACCACGAATTCCTCTTCATGCAAATAAAGCGTTCCCAGCACCATGGTCCCAGCCAATGATGTACACTCACCCCCAACGCCTCTACTCACTCCCCAAAGGTTTAAATAGCCTTTGTTTCTCACCACCTGAGGTCTCCATGATGCCCCCTCCCCTCCCCTGCCTCACTCTCCCTCACAGGCCACTGGTCTCACCGAAGGCATCCCGCCTTTAAGGAGTGGAGTAGGACGACAGCTCCCTTCCTTGGCCTGCCTTTTAAGCAAATGTTAGCATGATTTTAGAGATGAAAAATGGATGCCTAAAGCCAGGCGGTGGTGGCACACACCTTTAATATCAGCACTTGGGAGGCAGAGGCAGGTGGATCGCTGTGAGTTCGAGGCTAGCCTGGTCTACAAAGTGAGTCCAGGACAGCCTAGGCTACGCAGAGAAAAACTGTCTCAGAAAACAAAACAAAAAACAAAAAACAAAAACAAAAATAGATGCCTAGTCAGTTAAATACAAGTTCAAATCTACCTAGAAAGACTGTTTTAGAGCAGAATTAAAACAGAGCGGAGCTGTCACTCTAAGGCCTAGCTTGGGAGTCACTGATTTTTTTTGTCTCTGCATCTTGCCTGCTCCCTCTTAAAGGGTCTTAAATTTACATCAGAATGAGCAGGGTCAACAGGAGGCTACTCTGTTCCTCAGTTGGCAAGCTCAGTTAGTGAAGTTTTTGTTGTGTAAGTGTGAGGGCATGAGTTTGGACACTCAGAACTCACACAGAAAAGCAGGATGCTATGATCTGCAGATACCAGCTCATCAAGAGCTCTGGGTCGGCCTTATGTGTATTCATAAACACGTGTGCACACACACATGCAATCTCTGCAGCAGTGTGCTCTAATATATGATGCAAGATGAAAAGGCATACTTAGTTTAATAGAACTTTCTAGAATGCTGGGAATGTTCTGTCTACCCTTGTCAGTATGGTAGCTCTAGTAACCACACTGGCCAGTGTGTTCAGCCAGTTTTACTTGTAAATCCACACATTCGCCGTGTCTCTTGTACCAGAAGGCATGGAGCTGTGGGATCACATGTGTTCAAGATGCTGGGAGGGCCCTGGGCATGGAGAACGGTCAGCTTTCAGACAGGTCCATCCCGGCCTCCAGGATCTAGAAGAATAGTCCTTCTGTGAAAAGCTGTGTGCACCCATCCATCATCTTGTCACTTTTTAAAAAAGACCTTAAGTCTGGATGTCTTGTATCTGTCACTGGGTACAGTACCTGTCAATTGGTATGACACAGTGTGCCTTCTATAAGATCCTGCCCCGGCAGGGCCACTCTTGGTGCCTTTTTATCGCACACACAGAATTAATACAGTGTTAATCACTGTCATCCATTAGGGAACATAGCTCACCATAAAAGGAACCTTTGGATGTTGTGGCGCTCACAGGCCCATGTGCTGGCAGACATCTGGCTGAGTGAGGACAGTCACTAAGGCTCTTCTGCCCAGATTCTCCTCACCAGAGAACTTGTCTTCATGTGTCACTCTTGGGATCCAGGGAAGAAAGAGGCCTCCCGGCCACTGTCACCTTAGCATGATAAAGACCTCTGGAGAGATACATTTTCAACTTGACTTTGGCAGTCACAAACACCTCCAGAGTGAGCGCACCCAGGCAGTAATCCAGGTTGAGTGACATTTTCAAAGGAGGAAAAGGAGGTTTATAGATCCACTCGCCAGCCCCAGCATTTTGGTCTTCAAACCAAGCAGTGCACATTTGACAAGTGTTATTTAGAACACTGTCTGATGGGGATGGGGGGGGGCTTCTGTGGGAAAAGGCAGCAGTGAGTCCCTGCCTGGCTATGTCACCATCAAAATTAGCCACACTTAACCCATCGCGCCCCATGTTAGGCCACCATCTCTGTCCCAGGTGTATGTGGGCCTCTCCTGCTCTGAAGTTATTTTATTGTCCTTACAAAATGGGGTTGCTGTTGAAATGTGATCTCTCCAAGCGAGCCCCACACTCATGCTGCAGGCAGCTCTTAAATATTTGTTCAGTTAAGGCAGCGACTGTGCTCAAAGCCAGCTAAAGGGCACAGGGTAAACACAGCAGGCCTGGTACACACACTCCCCATGGTGTCAGAGCTAGCCTGGGATGCTGCTGTGCGTGGAGCAGAGTGCAGACTCCGAGTGACTGTGTGAGTCAATATTTATTTTGTTATGACACCGAGGAATCAAAGCAGCCAGCATTGTCACAAGCTGTGTCCACCTAGGAACGACACAGTTCTTAATGAGTGGCCCCTAGAGACTCCTAGGAAATCCCATAGGGCTCTTTGTTTGTCTCCACAGACTGGTTCCAACCCCATGTGGCTGGATCCTCCTCAGTCAGTGGTTCTCAACCTTCCTAAAGCTGAGGCTCTTTAGTACAGTTCCGTGTGCTCTAGTGGCCCCCAACTACAGAATTATTTTCATTGTTACTTCTCAACTGTAATTTTGCTACTGTTGTGAATACAATGTAAATATCTGTGTCTTCTGATGGTCTTAGGCAAAACCTGTGAAAGGGTTGTTCCACCCCCAAATGACAACTCACAAGTCAAGAACTGCTGTTCTACATCAACTATCTGTCACAACGCCCTCATACAGAAGTGAGCCCAGGCAAAGTGAGACATCTCTTCCACTGAGGCTCCTTTTCCCATGTGATTCTAAATTATGGGTTGTGTTGAGAATAAAACTAACCTGGATACTATGTGTCAGCCTTAAATTAATTTAAATTATAAACATGAAAGAGCAAGCAAAGTATAGTAGCATTTATTTGTCCCTTCTCAGGGGTGCTTTGACCTCATGTACTTGGGAACCTGCATGTGGGCTCAACACGGTAGGGCTGTGGGCAGGGAACGAAGATGCACTGGCCTGAGGGGCATCCAAGGGTTCTGACCCAGACATTGCTCTTGAGTACCACCTTGCCTCACCCAACTCCATCTGTAGCATCTGCAGCGAATCAGAGTGGGACCCTGTGTTTGTGACAAACACTTCACATCGCGGAGACAGCCAAAGTGCCAATCAGCCAGGCTAGTTCTCCGCATTCTTCCTGTCCACCTGGCTGCACATCAACATGGCCAGCAGCCCCTTCCCTCAAGCTCCACCTGAGAAGGCAAAACACTGGGCCTGGTTTAGTGGGGTTCATCGTCCTGACACCCCTGCTACTCGTGATGTTTGCTGCTAGAACATCCTCGGAGTCCAGGCATCAATTTCTTGCTCAAACTCTGCCTCACACATACACAGGGAAAATTAAATCAGATGAAGCAGAAATTGCCTTAACAGGAGTTAATATTCTGACTAAACTTCTGCTCAGTGTGGTCATGCTAACCAGGTCTGCCACACTCACACTATTATCTGGGTCAGACAAATGAACAAGCCAAGCATCCCTTGGGCGTCTTTTGGGGAAGTGGCCTGGGAAATCCCATTTACCTTATGGCTCTGGGTTTCAATTTATGGCAGGGTTAGCCGATGCCAAGACAATGAAAGAATAGTGAGCTATTGTGAATGGGTGGATGGTTTTAGGAAATTGTCTGTTCAGAATGTGAAAAATGTAGACTGTGTTTGAAGCGTTCGAAATGGAAGCCACTGTTTTTATAGCTAGAAATTGAAATACCCTCCAAAGCCAATGGGAAGGCGTTGGGAGGCGGATTATGAAAATGGGATGGGCGTAACAATGCTGTTGGAAAGGCAACTGCCTGCTCACGCAGACAGTGCGTATTAACCGTAATGTAGGGTACATGGTCAGCAGATTAACGCCTCAGAAAGTCATACAGGCACAAGCCGTGTATATCTTACTTTTTCATGACTAAAGGAACTTTGCAGGTGTAGTTAAGAATTTGAGGCAGCTGGGTGTGGTGGCGCACGCCTCTAATCCCAGCACTCGGGAGGCAGAGGCAGGTGGATCACTGTGAGTTTGAGGCCAGCCTGGTCTACAAAGTGAATCCAGGACAGCCAAGGCTGCACAGAGAAACCCTGTCTCGAAAAACCAAAAAAAGAAAAAAAAGAAAAAAAAAGAAAGAAAGAAAGAAAAAAGAAAAGAAAAACAAAGAACCTTGAGGCATGGGGACACAAATCTGTTTCTTGACATACAAGCCTGAGGACTCCACTTCTGCTCCCCTGAAGCCACATACAAAACCAGGCGTGAGGCATGCTTTTAATCCCAGCGCCAGGGAAGTCGGGGGCAGGAGGACACGTGGGCTCACTGGCTAGCCGGATACATGCTGTTCAGTGAGCTCCAAATCAGTGAGAGACCCTGCCTCATAAAACAAGGTGGGCAGCTCTTGAGGTTGATTTCTGGCATTTACTCATATACATACAGTTAAATTAAAATTCAGGCTTTGTGTGTATGTGTGTTTTCAAGAAGAACCTTAGGACTGGAGATTGACTTGAAGAAGGGCATCAAGCATGATCTGAGAAACAGAATGCCTGCTGGGACCTCTGGAAGCTAGGCACGGGAAAGCCATGCTATCCTCCCCAAGATAGCACAGCAGGAAACCCTGCCCCAGACCTCCACTGCCCCCCACCCCACCCCCACCTTTTTTTTTCTTTCTTTCTTTCTTTTTTTTTTTGGCTTGTCATGTCAGTTTGTCTCATGTAGCCCTGGCTGGCCTTGAACTCCTGATATTTCTCCCTCTACCTCCCAAGTGCTGGAATTACAGGGTTGAAAAAGCATATCCAGTTTCTTTTTTTTTTTTTTTTTTTCTTTTGCATAGAGAAAAACCAAAAGGCTGGATTTTTTTTTTTTTTTTTTTTTTTTTTTGGTTTTTCGAGACAGAGTCTCTCTGTATAACCTTGGCTGTCCTGGACTCACTTTGTAGACCAGGCTGGCCTCAAACTCACAGTGATCCGCCCGCCTCTGCCTCCCGAGTGCTGGGATTAAAGGCGTGCGCCACCACGCCCGGCCAAAAGGCTGAATTTAAGCTACACAACCTCACGCCTCATTTGAGGGAAGTTTTTTGGAAATAAATTCTTTGTTCCTGGCAAGCTTCTGGGCAGCGTCCCTGTGTCTCCCTCTGGGTTTCATCGTCTTTTGGAGTGTACTCCTCCTTTGTCCTTGTCCCCTGGCATGGGAAGGGCAGCAACTGTTGCTGCCAGGTTGATTATAATGTCCCAGGCCCTGATCCTGCCACCAGTAGGGAAGCTACTCCTCAAAAGCCAGCAGGAGGGATTCTGAGCTTCAAGGTGTGACATCTCCTGTGCCTAATGGCCACAGTGTCCCTTGCTGTGCAGAACTCTGGACAAGTTTTGATGAGGAAGAGATAAAAAGGTGAGAATGGGGTACAGGTTGTTCTTCTTAGGTCATCATTTTGTCGCTCAATTTCTCTGTGGGACCACCCACCATGGTGGCATTCCCGGGCATTATCTACAAATCAAGGAAAATTAAAGGAAGCATACACATGTGTGTTGACACAGTCAACGGACCTCTGCAAAATGTCATGTTAGACATCAAAAGTGGTCCAGTGGATCAGCCTGATATTGGTGCGTGAAGAAAAACAGTAACATGCATATTTTTTTTTCATTCCAGAATCATTCAGACGATGTTTACAGAGTAAAAAATCCATCTGTTGTCAGAAAGGAAAGTTTCATGGTGTGTGGTGTGTGTGTGTGTGTGTGTGTGTGTGTGTGTGTGTGTGTGTGTGTGCGTGTGTGTGTAAAATGCCTGTGTGTGTAAGTATGTCTGTAGATATGCTCAACCATGCCAAAGGCCAGAGATTGATGTCAGATGTCTTCATCAATCACACTCTAGCTTTTTGTGATTTGGCCTGCTTCTTTACACAGGGTCTCTCTCTGACCTGGAGCTCACCCATTTTGGCTTAGACTGGCTTGCCAATGAACTCTGGGACCCATCACTCTCCACACACCAACACTGTGGTTACAGGTACATGATACACATGTCCACCCATCTTTTTAGGTAGGTGCTTGGGGTCTCAACACAGGCTCTCTTGCTAGTATAGCAAGGTCTGTACCATAACCATTTCCCACAGCCCCACCTCTTGCTATTTCTAGGAAAGACAGTGGGTGTTTGTCCGGTCAGGCTCCAGATCTCTCTTGTCACCTCAAAGCTACCTCCTTCTGAGCTTGCCCCTGGTCCAGGATAGAGAGTGACATCGGACTGGATTTTAGGCACTAGCCACTTTGGCCCCTGGCTTCAGTACCACAGCTTCTGAGATGAGAGGAGGTGGTTACTCCCAGCTGATGGAGAGCATCCCTCCTGATCGCAAGTCTACATCATCAGAACTGAGCAGTTGAGACCAGCAGGAGCCCTGGCTGCTTCTCCCCTTACCTCCCACCCTAGCCCACTCCCCTCTGAGTCCCCAACCCAGGGCCATTGCCCCACTCTGGTTTTGGTTGTCTCCTTTCTGGGATCAGTCAGGTCCACTCTCAGTGTCATCTCCTCTAAGAAGCCCTTCCTGGTCCTCTCATGGCATGGGGCAGTCTCCACCACTCATGGCCCTCCAGGGAAGCCATAGGCTGTCCTCAGAGCACCTGTCTGAATCGTCTCCCATGTCCTGTCCATGAGGTGTCCTCCACCAATCTCTCATCTTACCTGCCACGTGCTCAGCTGACACCATGCAGAAAACGCCCGTTCATACCACCACAAAATGCTGTTGTGACACCTCTTAACATTTGAAAACTCACCACAATAAATGAAAATTTTTTAAAAATAATGTTGGTTTTTTAAAGTTAAACAACTGACAATATCAAGCGTCGAGGGCAGTGGAACAATTGGAATGCTGGTTCTGTGCAGCAGGGGCGAGGCCTCTGGGGGGAAACAGCCTGAGACTGGGTGAAGCAGTTCCTTATAAAACTAAACATGGCCTCCTCATCTTCCAACAGTCCTGTGCCTATCACAGACAGAAATGAAAGTTTGTGTCAATCACTAAATCATAGAAACTACCTGGATGCAAACAGGTTGTACTGGTGTGTTCCACAGCTGAGGTTAGGAGGATGACTGGTTGGTGTTCTTCCCTGAGAGGCCTGTGAACGAGTGCCTGTGAGATCCTGTGAGTGCCCGTGAGGCAAACCTCAGGACTCCTGTCAGTTCACAGCTTTCTTTGCAGTAAGAAAAGCAACATCTCCTACTCCTATGAGTCGAAGGCTCTATGCCCAGGATCAAGTGGCTGGATGGAGCTTCCTGAACGTGAGGAGGTAGCACTGAGGGTGGCTGTGTCACAGGACCATCCCAAGCCTTCTGTGTTCTGCTCACGTCATGTGTCCACTGCGAGCCCCGAGCCAGGGACCTGAGAAGATGGTGAACGCTTCTCCCCTTCATCCAAACAGTTCAGCTGCTTCACAAAAGTGCTCTTAGGGGTGGCCATAGTGCAACCTCCCCAAACGCTTCTTGGGAGAGCGGCATTGTCACACCCCTCAACCCTGTGACCAGTGCTTCCTCATCCACCACGCTCCTCAGCCCTGCAGTGGGTACGCTCTCACTCACCAACTTCCATACTGTGGTAGTGGACCCCATTAAAACCTCTTACCCACGGCTCTGTAGCAAGCCCTCAGCTGTCCTGTAGCGCTTAATTTCTGTCTAAAATTCCCTGGTGTGGTTTGATTGAGAATGTACCCACAGGCTCAAGTTTTGGATACTCAGTTCACAGTGTGGGAGGTGCAGGAGGTGTGTCCTTGCTGGAGGAAGCATGTCCCTGGGGCAGGCTTTGAAGTTTCCAAGCCTTACACTACTCCCAGTGAGCACTCTGCTTGCTGCTGCTTGAGGTTCAAGGTGTGATCTCTCATCTGCTGCAGCATGCAGTCATTCACTCTCATCTGCTGCAGCATGCATTCACTCACTCTCATCTGTTGCAGCATGCATTCACTCACTCTCATCTGTTGCAGCATGCATTCATTCACTCTCATCTGCTTCAGCATGCAGTCATTCACTCTCATTTGTCGCTGCATGCAGTCACTCACTCTCATCTGTCACTGCATGCAGTCATTCACTCTAATCTGCTGCAGCTGCAGCATGGGTTCATTCACTCTCATCTGCTGCAGCATGCAGTTATTCACTCTCATCTGTCGCTGCGTGCAGTCATTCACTCTCATCTGCTGCAGCATGCATTCACTCACTCTCATCTGCTGCAGCATGCAACCATTCACTCTCATCTGCTGCAGCATGCAACCATTCACTCTCATCTGCTGCAGCATGCATTCACTCACTCTCATCTGCTGCAGCATGCATTCACTCACTCTCATCTGCTGCAGCATGCATTCACTCACTCTCATCTGCTGCAGCATGCAGTCATTCACTCTCTGCTCTTGGTGTGATGAGTTTGGCTGTTTCAAATCCCTGCTTTAATCTCCTCCAAAATGATAGACTATAACCTGGAACTGTAAGTCAAATAAATCCTTTGTCCTCCAAGTTGTTATTTGGTATTTGTTTTTGTTTTTCTTTGTTTTCTGTCACTGTTCTCCATCACAGCAACACGCCCCTACTGCATAGGCTGAGGACAGCCCCGGACCCCACACAGGCGATGGAGAACCAAGTGATAGGTTCCAGCCACTTTGCTGACTGAGTGACGTGACTTAGCTCATCAGATCACAGGATGGAACCCCATCCCCCGGGAGACATCAACAGGGCTTGATATAGCTGTGACTATGGGGCTTCAGTGTGGGACTATGGTTTTATGAGAAAAATAGGAGGGGTCTCTCCTGCATACAGGCCTTGAGGAGAGGCCACCCACAGGAAGACACGGCAAGTGGCTGTTGATAAGTAAGGGAACCGTATCGTCATAGCAGATGGGAAATGGGTGCTGCTTTTATCTCGGATTTCCCAACAACAGCTGTGGCTCTTGGTGCCTTAAGCCAGAGCCCTGACAGACAGACAGACAGACAGACAGACAGACAGACAGACTGACTGACATCATCCTCCCAGCCTCCATGCTCCCACAGAGGGTCAGGGCTGTGGTCTCAGGTCAGGAAGCCATGATGATTTGACCCATACATGTAACCTCTCAGTCCCCTGTGGGTGACTCCCTGTGTGATGTGTGTATGTGGTGGGAAGGGCGGGGGCGAGGGTGAGGAGTACTGTGTACTGTCCGGGGCACAGAGGCACCCTTGGCCTCTACTCCACCTTGTCACGGTGACTGTTGCCAATTTGACAAGCTCTAGAATCGCCTAGAAGACAAGCCTCTGCGCATGTCTGGGGGAGGGGGGCAGTTTCCCTGACTGGATTAACAGAGGTGGGAAGAGCCACATTAACTACGGCTTACGCCATACGTGAGCTGAGGTCCTGAACTGAACAACAAGGAGGAAGCAAGCTGAATCCCAGCATTCCCTGCTTCCTGACCTTCCTCACCCACCGTGAGCATGATGTCACCAGCTGCCTCCTGTCCCTGCTGCCATGATAGACTGTACATGAGCCAAAGCAACCCCTTCTCCGTTATGTTGCCTTTGTCGGGGTGTTTTATCACAGCAACAAGTAACTAATACGCACCCCAAACAGAACTGGTTCTCTGGAAGCAGCCTGCAGTTGTCTTCTGCCATAACCTCCTCTCGCCTTCCCGCGGAAGTGTCCTCATTACTTCACCACAAAATCAGAAGCTGAGCTGAGCGCGGTTAGCTGACTTGCTGGCGGCCGGACACACAGCAAGTACGCGGAGTCCCATCTGTTTCCCTCTGTCTGTGCACACTGCTTTCACTGTGATCCTCCTATTTGCAGCTGCACTGGCTGATGTTGACCATGGGAGATCTCTGTGTGCTGGATGCAGCTGTGGCAAACTTCTCCTGCTACCCTCCTGCCTGATCCATTCAACGGTGTCAGCACTATGAGGGGCCCAAGCCTGCTGGGAGGGGAGCTGGCTCTCTGGCTCTTCTGAGGGTCTCAGGAAGACCAGATGAACAAGGCAGCATGGACTGTGGCCATGTCACCCCGCCCAGGTCTGGGATCCTCATCTGAGCCTCTGGTGTACTCGATGTACATTTGCCCCAAACACCTGCTTGAGCCCTGACCTTCCACAGTCAGCACAAAATAAGTCTGGGCGGAGCCAGACATGGTCTAAAGCAGGCTTCTCATCAAGGAAGCCCCGCCTATGTGGCACCTCAAAAGCACAGAGCCTGGGGTAGGGCTAAACAGAGACAAGTTGGCCACAGTCCCACCCAGCTCATCCTGGCTCTACCAAACCAGCCCGGCCGACACAGGAAGCTTTGCCTAAACCAGGTTATAGAAGTCAACCCAGGGCAATGGTCCAACCCAGGCTATACCTAGCATATGAACATGTCAGCCCAGGAGCAACAAGGCCAACCAAATTCCACCCAGGCCACATTCCCATCACCTTAACCCAGGAATATCAAACCACACCAACTTGCCTGACTGGCCTTCAGAAACAGCTCCACCACACCATCGCAATGGGTGAGACACCCCCTAAAATACAGGAAACCTGCCATGGCTTTGAATGCCTTGGACAGTGTGCACTCTCTTGAATTTATTACAGCCCATCCTGAGGAGGGTAGGAAGGAACAACCGGCCCCTCCCAAAGCAAGGGCCCACCAGGTACCCCCCAACCTGTCAGCTCTTTGACAGCCATAGTCACAAGATCATTATGCTGCCAGCTACTTGACATCGCTTTCAAACCCCTACTTCATTTCAATAATTATAAAGCTGTCTGGCCTCTGACAAACAAGACGGAGGCTTTCAGTCAGCAGCCAAGCCTGGGAGGAGGTGACCGGCATCAAGCATCGCCCTCCTGGGTACTTCTGCTCTTCCTAATCGGTGTTTGCCCACAGTGATAGAAATGGAGAGCGTGTGGGCTTGGTACTCACGCTCCACCCTGTCAATCACAGCGAGGCGCTGCGTGGTTGGATATGAGGTGAGGGAATCACTCAGGCTCTGTGTTTTGATGAACGGGGGCAGGGGGGGGGGGACACCTGTGGAGGACACGGACCTCTGTGTGCAGGTGCTCATATGTCCCAGGAAAGCAGACACTGGCTCCAGCACCTCCCTCCCATCAAGTCCACAGCCTGTGACATATTTTCTGCAGGGCTCTTGCACTTCCCCCGTCAACAGCTGGACTCTGGGGTTTAGATGGTGTCTACCTGGGCCTCAGATGGGCTTCTCTGTAAATGTTAACAACGACAGCAGGACCAAGGGTTGGCACAACTCTAGTCACCCTAGCCTGGGTCACCTGTTCACTTGGGCTTCAGGACTGTGCATATGACAATATGCCTCATTCTGTCATGAAACAGAACCTACTACTGTATTGCCTGAGACACACATGTTCAGGGAACATGAGCTGAGAGGCCTCAAGCCCCTGAGCCCCAGTTCCTATTGACTACCGTTGGAGGCCCCCTTCTATCTGTCTAGCGGGAGATATGGCCTCTGGACAAGCTCTTCTTCACTGCTGACCATCTGGGGAATATGACCAGTGACACTGCAAGACTGTTGTCCCTCTGTGACCAGGGTGAGAACCTTGTCTGGGGACCGATGACCTCAGAGAGTACACGGGGCATCTCCGGCTTTGAAAGGCTCCATCCTGGGGTAGATTCTGTTTCCCAGGTTCCCCTGCCTGTGGATTTATTTACTCACGAACCACTCTGTTCTGGGCAGTTGCTTCACTTTCTGTCTGCATAACCCCTGGGGTGGCTAGTGAGTTGGCTAAGGGCCATAGATGGTGAGAAAGTTCCCAGGGGAGGGGGCTGCTCTTGTCCCAGGCGGAGCTAGCTTCAGCAACTTGTTATTGCTACAGGTCTCCACCTCATATGATTAATTCCATTTATAGCAGAACCAATAACTCATACATTCAAGGCACTCTGTCATGCATACCTGTAAATAGATTGAAAGTTTACTGAAGCATGCTGGGTAAACACAGCTCGAGTGTCTGCATGTCTCCTGGAAGGCCGCCAAGTTCTTTAGATTCGGGCGATATTTTTTTATAATGCATATGAATTCATGCTACAAAGGCTACCTTACCATGCTGGGGCCCTGCGCCTCCATCACCCCTGAAATTCCATTTACTTTCAATTTTGCTGTCGAGTTGCTCTGCCTGAGATGAGCCTGTGAAGGTGGAAGCGCAAGGCCATCGCTCTCCATTGATTTAGAAGTGTCGCCCCCCCCTGTCACAGGCTCCTGTTGCATCTGTGCAGTGACCTGAGCAGACACTGCTTGGCTCTGCACAAGGTGAAGACCTGAGCTGGCCGCCTGGCTAGGCAGCAGATTTCAGCCCCAGGAGTTCAAAGAAACCAAGGAAAGCTTTCCACGCTGCAGTCAGGGTGAGAAATGACGGCAGGACCGATCCTAACACTTGGGGCCCAGGAGGATAGCAAGTCTTCCATTTTTCTTTCTCTCAGCCCCTCCCTCCCACCCTCCACCCCATCCTCCTTCTCCTCCTCCTCTTTCTTCTCCCCCCTCCCCTTCTTTGAATGTATTTTATTTAATGTGTAAAGACACTTTGGCATGTATGTAAGTACACCGTGTGTGTGTGTGTGTGTGTGTGTGTGTGTGTGTGTCTGTGTGTGTATGTGTGACCATAAGCAAATCCTACTCTTCTAAAACTAGATTACAGACAGCTGTGAGGCACCAAGTGGGGGTGCTGGGAACTGGACCTTTGTCCCCTGCAAGAGCAGCTAATGCTCTGACCACAGATTTGTCTCTGTAGCCCCTCATTTTTTCTTTTAAGGCCTTATCAATGAGAAGATAAAGGGTATACCCAGCAGCATTGCACCATGTCCTCCAATGTCAGCCCTGTCTTCCAGACTGTGTCGTACGGATTGCCTCACGAGCAACTCAGGTCCTCACCCAGGAGCACCCTGAGCTGCTGAAGCAGGACCACAGACCCCACTCTTCCTCCCTAGCTGCTCCTCTTCCAAGTATAAGATGCTCTGTCTCCTCCAGGAGGATCTGCTCCTTGGTGAGTGTGGTTCAAACAACTGGCTCCACCAAGCCCCTGGCTCTCTCTAGCCTGGCCACACAGAAGACCGGATGATCTACTTGCTGGCTTAGCCAGACTGCAGCATCCAGGGAGGTTCCTCTCTAGAACTTTGCTGAATATACTCAGCTCCCCAGCCATGGGACTGCTGAGAGTTCAGTGTCTAAACTTCCAGGGGCAGGTGACTTTATTCCTACTAGGAGACAGCCTCATGCAGAATGGAGCCAACGCCCCAGTACTCTGATGACCCATTTTTGACCACGTCCCCTGGATGGGGAGGCCTGGTGGCACTCAGAGGAAAGATAGCAGGCTACCAAGAAGAGACTTGATACCCTATGAGCATATACAGGGGGAAGAGGTCCCCCTCAGTCACAGACATAGGGGAGGGGAGTAGGGGGAAAGCGGGAGGGAGGGAGGAATGGGAGAATACAAGGGATGGGATAACAATTGAGATGTAATGTGAATAGATTAATAAAATATTTTTAAAAAGAAGAAGAAGAAGAACCGAAGCCCAGGAGACAAAAGCAAACAATTGCGTGCCCAGATCCAGCCGATTCTGAAGTAAAGGCTTGCCTTCACTTTTTTACCTAAAGCCAGTCCAGATCTTGGCTTTTGAGTTACCTGAGCTAAAATGTATTCTGTTTCTTTACAGAGCCAGGGTAAGTTCAGGTTCGCTGTCTTCTGATTGAAAAGCGCTATACTAATGCTATACCTGAGAGCCTTGGTCAGGACCAGGCAACCCTTCTGACAACTGCTATGGTTCCTTTGCAAGTTCAAGCGCCTGGTTCTAAATTAGTGGTGAGTTTTCGTTGTCATTGTTTTGTGGGCAGTACTCTTGGTTAAAAAGCAACCCCTCCCATTATCAGAGTGCTCGCTGATCTGGTCATGTAGAGGAAAATGTCTTTTAAAATAAAAGTTCAGCCTGGTATGGTGGCTCACACTTATAATCTCAACACTCCAGAGAAAACTGAGGCAGGAGGATTTCCCTGAGCCTGGGGTGAACCCAGGCAGCACTGTGGGCTTCAGGGCCGCTTGGGCTACAGAGTTACAGAGCAATATACTACCTTAAAAAATAATTTTGAAAATTAAATAAAAACACAGAGGCACTGTCCAGCCCTTTGGGGGTCTCTTCTCACAGAGTTCCTGCTCAAATATTTTAGGCTTCCCCTCCCCCCTTATTTCTGCCTGAGTTTTTCCTGGTTTCTCCACAGCTGGCAGAACTGTCCCTTGGAGTCAGCAAACAGGGCAGACCATCAACCTTCTGCCCATGGTGCCTTGTGTTTTCTCACCCTTTGGCCTTGAATAATATGTGTGAATATGCTTGGCTTAGGTTGAACTATTAATTTTATTTGATTTTACATACCAAAGTCAATGGTATTTTGAACACAACAGGAAAATCTATGTCCATGAATATGTATGACTATGTAAATGAACATGCAAATGAGAGCCCCTGAGGCCTTTGGCCTGCATTGAGGACTATACCAGACCTCCAGAAAACAGGAAGGCAGGGCTTAGACTGCAATGAAAAATAGAGATCGGCTCTACCACCTTCCCATCCCCCTGTGCACGATGCCTGATTACAGTAGTGTGGTTTGAAAGCAAAGACCCTGTTTTTATTTACATAACTGTGATTAAGCTTTTTTTGCCTACTTTCTCGTCACGTGAGTGCTTCCAGAGCCTTCCCTCCCTCTGCTAACTCTGAGCTCCCTGCATTCTTTTCTGACTCTCCACCTAGGTGCAGGGCTCTGTGGCCACCTTTTGTGTCCCCTTCGTCTTGATGCGTTATGTTTCATCTCCCTAGTCTCAAGATATTTCCTTACTACCTTTTTATCTCTCCCTTGACCCTTCAAATACCCCAGGCTATTGTTTTTCTGTGAATTTTTTAAGAGTTCTGGGTTTGTCCCACTGTAGTAGGGAAAAAAATTAAAAAAATTTTAAAAACTCAAAAAGCTCCATTTCTGTGGTGACAACGGGAAGACGTTTGCTTTGTGGCCCAGACTGGAAACTACACTGGAGAATGTCCAGATTAACTTGAGAAAAAAGTGTCTATACCAGGTCCCCGGCAGCCTCCACCCAACACCCAGGCTATTCGACCAGCCCACGTGTCAAATGAAGACGGTGTGGTCTAGAAACAGAAAGGAGCATCAGTCGACCTTTAACCAGGAACTCCTGCCATGAACAGCCACGCAGATGACCCCTGGAGACCACGCTAAGTGAAATAAGCCCATTGCTGCCTGATTCTATATGGAGATCCTGCGGGAGGCAGGTCTAGGAGAGTGGAAACTGATTGGTCGAGACAGACTGTGGGAAGCCTAGGCTATGCGAAGTGAACAAGCTTCAGGAACCCACTGTGTGGCTCGGTTCATCTGCCTGGTTTGTGAGTTAACAAACCTCCTCGTGTTGTCATCTGTTCTGATTCCAATATAGCTGCAGTCAGGAAACCCTGGGAGAGCATCTCAGGAAGAAGGGGCAGGGAGGCTGTGAGGCCAGCCAAGGCTGTGTGCACCTGGAGTTCTGTTCTCAGGAGACATTGTTAGAGAGCCCCGCAAAGACACACAGAAGCACACCTCCCTCCTCCCCCTCCCCCGCCGCCGCCCCGCAACCCGCCCCCCCGCCCCCCCCCCTGCTCGGGCCATGTGATGTTAGCTCATATAATCAGATCACTTCCCACTCTGACAACTTGAGATTAGCTTCACAAAGGATGCAGGACTCATTCTGCCTCTTGCTCTCACACCCATTCTTTCTCGCTCCCCCTCTGAGCTCAGCCTACACACAGCCACAGAGCTGCCTGAAGTTAAGAAGTCTGGACTGGGTAGGCGGCCTGTACCCAGGGACACCAGCATGTGCACTCCAGCACAGAGGATCTCTCCTTCACCTTCCACCCTAAACACACTCTCTAGGCAAAAGCAGGACCGGCTCCCTACCCCCCCCCCTGCCCCCACCAAACTTCCTTTTCCTACTGCCTCCACTGCTCAGGGGTTCCTGGGAATGTGACCTTAAAGGGATGACTGAGGTGAGGAGACAGCCCTGAGACACCACATTCCTCAGGCCTGTCCCTCAGACTCCAGTGTCTGGGGATCCAGGACTGACAGGAGGGTCTCTCTGCATTGGTTTCCTCTAAGTCAGTCGACACACATCTGCCATTGGCATTGCTGCTTCCTTGAGTCTGGGATTCTCTCAAGAAGTCAAGGCTAAGCAACCAGCCTCAAAAGGAAAGGGGGGGGGGTGTGAACTATACCTCGATGCCCTATGCACTCATCCATCCGTGAAGGGACCAGAGCACCTCTTCTCTCCCTGGGGTCAAGTTGGATGGAAACACTCCAGACCCCTGGGCCTCATGGGTGCCTCAAACCAAATGGGTTGTGCTGGGCTTTCTCTCCCAGTGCTTCACGGTGCTCCTCAGAACACCAGCTCCCCACCAAAATGGGTAGAGAGGACCTTGTCAAGCCACTAAAGGCCATTATTGCTGAGAACAAAATGTGTTCACCTAGAATGCGAATTCCTGGCTATGATATGCAAATGAGGGAGAAAAAAAATCATAACTGTGCTTGGACACCAAGAAGGGAGAAGACTGACCTGAAGGATGCAAAATATCTTATTTTATTTGTGCTGGTCTGGAGCTGAGGTTCCTGAGTGGAAAAGAAACCAGCATGCTTCTGTTTGTTGGTGACTAAAACAACATCTTATGAAAGATGCTTCCCAGGACTTGCTGGGTCTCAAGGGACTCATAGGGATTTGTGGGGTGCATAGAAGCTCATGGGGATTCACAGAGAGAGGTTCATGGGGATCCCCAGGGGCTCACAGCACAGAGGTGCTCTAAGTAGGTCGCAGGTAGCTTGCTTGCCAGTCAGAACCGCTCACCGCCAATCCATCAGGGGAGGCAGAAAGCAGGAAGCGTGCAGCTAGGAAGGAGGGCGGAGAAGAAAAGACGTCAGTGCTTTATCTGCAGTTCATGTAGGGGGGTAGACAAAGAAACACCTGTCTGTTTGCCCCCCCACCAATTCTATTATAGAATATTAGCCAGCCATGAAAAAGCACTATCAAGCTGTGAGGACATGAAAAAAAAAAAACCTCAACTTCAGACAGCTAAGAGGAGGAAGGCTCCAGAAAGGTCCTACATTCTGATTCCAGACATCCTGGAGAAGGGAACACTGTGGGAGACTTAGAGAGGGCAGAGGTTTCCTGAGTTGGGGAGGAGGCTAGAAGGGAGCAGTAAAGATGCTTAGCCAGGGAGATTCACCTGAGTGGCACCATCAAGCTGGCCACACTGTTCCCATTCACACAAGGGAGCTGTGTTGTAAAGCCCAGATCTCAGGAACGGTGTAGCCATATGTTTATCAACTGCTACAATCTCACTGCAATAGTGGGGGGGGGAGGCTGTTTCACTGGTGGGTGCCCCAGGAACACCTGTGTGAACACTGGGTAGGGGAAGCCAGTCTAATTCCCATACTTCCTGACCAATCTTCCTGTAAACCTAAAGCAACTCTTAAAAAAAAAAAACCTTTAAAAGATTTTAAAATTACATGTATTTATTTTATATGCTTGTGTGCATGTTTGTCGGTCATTGGACAATCTGCAAAAAATCAGTTCTCAACTGCAAGTCCTCGGGGAGCTTTGCCCACTGAGCTACCCTGCCAGGACCCTTTCGATCTGCCTGCCTCTACCTCCTGAGTCCAGGAATTGTATCTTTTACCATACCCAAAATATGTGGTACGGGGGAATGTAACCCAGGACTTTGTACATGCTGGCCAGGCATTCTATGAACTGAGCTCAAGATACAGATAAATTATTGATTTTCCTAAAGTGGGGGAGGGGGTGTCTACTTAGCACGAGGAACAAAGGCAACACTAAGGATGAGAGCTCAGGGACGGGGGATAGACACCTGGCCCTGCTTGGTGTAGCTGCTTGGGCTGGCGAGCTTGCACCAGCACACTGCCTGGATCCTAAAGCCTCTGTCCCACTCTTCAGGGGAGAGGTACCTGTGTTTGGACGCCAGAGCTGGCATGTCTCCTCTGTGCACGAAGGCTGACGCTACGTGGCCGACTTCCGCGTGGAAGAGAGTAAAGACAGGCTGAGTCCAGGGATGTGAATCTGTGGTGTGGCTACCACACGCACACACTGAACCTGAGTCTTCGTCCTGGGCTCAGCTTCTTCACCAGACTGTGAGTGCCCCAGTCAGTCCTTCTGTGGTGTTGAAGTGAGGCCCAGAACTGTGCTCACGAAGGAATATAGGAGATCCCAAAGCGGCAGCATCAGGGACAGGACTCGACCGGACTGGCTCAGTTTACCTGATGCCAACATCTGCTCTTCACCTCTGCCCAGGAGCGCAGCTGTGCTGGACTAAGATGCTGGCTGGTGGCCTTCTCAACAGGTGAGCACCTCTGGTGCCAACACACCCTCACACAGGCTGTGCGCAGCTCCGTCTGCGTCAACTCTGCCTTTCATTCTTTCTTCCTTGGCCCTGCAAAGCGTCCAGAAGAAGTCACGCTTTGTGATGCCCTCTGCTGGGCCCTTTCCAGGAACGAGGAGGGAGGGGATCTTTTCTGCGGTTGAGGAGGGCCTATGGTACCTGCTCACCTTGTCTTCTCCATGCCCAGCTCTCAGCACACTGGTCCAGTGTTTGCTGCCTCCTCCATATGTGACAGTCACCAGTGTTTCTCTCTGTGTCCCTGTCTCTGTCTCTCTCTGTCTCTGTGTGTGTGTGTGTGTGTGTGTGTGTGTGTGTGTGTGTGTGTGTGTGTTGTGCAGCACACAGGAAGGTGCAGATGCCCATGTATGCACATGTGTTAGGAGTCCAGAGGTGACTTCCTCAATCACTTCTCATCTTACCTTTTGAGACGGAGCTTTTAGAAAAGCAACTTAGGGAAGAAGGGATCACTTCCGCTTACAGGTTACAGTCAGCCACTGAGGGAGAGCGGGGCAGGATCTCAAGCAGAGCTTGAACCAGAGACCTTAAGGAGTGCTGCTTGCTGGCTTCTCTGAAGGATCACGCTCAGCTTACTTTCTTAGACAGCCCAGGACCACCTGCCTAGGGGGAGCGCTGCCACAGTGGGATGGGCCCTCAGCATTAATCAAGACAAATCCCCACAGAGACGCCCACAGCCCAGTCTGATCTGGAAACTCCCTCAATGGAGACTTTCAGGTGATTCTAGGTTGTGACAAGTTGACAGTAAAAGCCCTCTGGGATACAAGGTCTTTCACCAAAGCCAGAGCTAACAGATTCTACTAGACTGGCTGGCCAATGTGCCTCCCCAGTGCTGGGACTGCAGATGTGCCCCACCACCGCCAGCTCCTGTGTGCTGGGATGCCGGAGTTCCACCCGAGACCACATTTCTTTCATCTCTTTCATCGTATTGTGCGTCTGTGTTGGCTAGGCTAGTTTTTTGTTTTGTTTTGTTTTTTTGTGGGGGGTTGTTTTGTTTTCCTTTGTGTGAGACAGGGTTTCTCTGTGTAACAGCTCTGCCTGTCCTGGAACTCACTTTGTAGACCAGGCTGTCCTTGAATTCACAGAGATCCACCTGCCTCTGCCTCCTGAGTGCTGGCATTAAATGTGTGCTAGCTAATTTTATGTCAACCTGATACAAGCAGAGTTATCTGAAAGGAATGAATCCCAATTGAGAAAATGCCTCCATAAGATCTGGCTGACAGGTGTTTCTTCTTTCTTTCTTTCTTTCTTTCTTTCTTTCTTTCTTTCTTTCTTTCTTTCTTTTTTAAAGACAGAGTTTCTCTGTGTAGAGTTGGCTGGCCAGAACTCATTCTGTAGACCAGGCTGGCCTCAGACTCACAGAGATCGGCCTGCCTCTTTCTCCCTGAATGCTGGGATGTAGGGCATTTCTTAACTAGTGATTGATGGGGGAGGGCTCAGCCCATTGTGGGTGGGGCCATCCCTGGGCTGGTGGTCCTGGATCCTAAAGGAAAGCAGGCTGAACAAGGCAGTAAGCAGCACCCCTCCATGGCCTCTGCATCAGCTTCTGCCTCCAGGTTCCTGCCCTGGTTGAGTTCCTGTCCTGACTTAGCTTCAGTGAAGAACAGTGCTGTGGAAGTGTAAGCCAAATAAACCCTGTCCTCCCCAAGTTTTTTGATCCTGGTGTTTCATCACAGCAGTAGAAACCCTGACTAAGACAGCATCCTTCTGCCTCTGGGAGGGAGGCTCTCGCTGGAAGGACGGTGTTGTTCCTTCCATGCTGAGGTGCCCGGGACCTCTCCAGGTGGCTCTACTTAGTGTGGGACAGGAGCTGAGTAGGGTACCCACCTGGGCAGGCAGGTCACCTGGGTGGCAGAACCTGGGCTGGGAATACCTGTCCTCAGGGACTCAGCCTCATGTTGCTGCATGGGACTCATGTTTGAGAGAGGACAAGACTGGTCCCCAAGTTCAGCAACAAACCTGCTTATATACAACATGAAAGGGCTCACAACCCGTTGGCTGCTCATAGCTGTGTCCCCAGGTTTTTCTGGGGCTTCAGAAGCCAGGGAGCATCTTGTCAGGGCAGTCCTCATAATTCCAGGCAGACACTTAAACCCGTACAGCCCACTTCCACTCTCTTTCCATTTTCTCCATGTCTGTGTTTTTATGGCCACTCTGTCTGTTCATGTTCCTTGCTTCCCCTCTGGTCTTCCTCCGTTTAAATCTGATATTATCCACTTTACTATTTAATTTCATTTCCTCTCCTTGAACGCCTGTTTTTATAGCCCCCCTCTGCCTCTCCCACCCCCACCCCCACCTCTGGGATCCCATCCCACTCACCCTCTCACTTGCTCTCGTGCTCTCCCTCGGTAGGAGTCCACCCACCCCACCCCTTCAGCCCTGGGTTATGGTTCAGAAAGGTGCAGACACACAGCTCCTCCCCCACTCCAGGCTGCCTTGCTGAGGCCACCCGCCCCCCTTCTCAGCTATTCCTCCAGAGCTCAATCAGATGTGTGTGGAGCACAAGCAAGGAGTGCTGGGGACAGACAGCACCGAACGCTGGCAAGAGATGGCCCCATTGGAGACACTGGAGGCTTGAGAGCCAGCGTGTTTCTGTCTGTGTCTCTCAGACTGGCCAGGGTTCCTCAGACCTTAGGTGGAACTTCATGAAGAGCTGTGGTCAGCAGGGAAGCTGGATAAAGAATGTTGAAGCAACTCCAGAGCCAGTTCAGGTCCCAGGATGGGGGTAGAGGGTGACAATGGAGCGAGGACTTGCCAGAAGCCAGGTGGCACAGCATCGCACAGGCTGTGGAGAAGCTATCAAGAGCCTAAAGGGGCCATCTGCAAACAGACCACTTCAGATCTAGCTTTTCAGCAGATCTCTCAGTCCTGGTGTGCAAAGTATATTGAACATAAAGAAGCTGCAGGAGTTCCGGAACAAACAGAAATATCTCAACTGGCCAGAGAGAGTGCATGGACTTGGAGTGTGTTTTAGAGGGGAATCTAAATGGCAGTGATCTTTTTAAAAAGTGAAAAGTCAATCTTTGACCTACTGAGAGCCTGGGATCTGGGTCACCAAAAGCACTGAATCCAAGAAAGGCACAGCTTTATCCACATGCGGAGATTTTTTTGAGGCTGAATGGGGGGCATCACCACACTCCTGGGAGACAGGGTCCCCGCCCTCATGATGTGTGTGATGCTATCTGTCAGTAACTCCACCCTGACTTCCTCTCCCCCTGCCAAACACTTCTATACACCAGCACAGCAAGTGACTAGACAGATGCCAGGTCATGAGTGAGTGCTGCCACTGGCACCCCCTTTTCTAATAGCAGGCAGTAACCCAACAAGCAAAGCAGCAACAAAACAGGGCGACCGATGACTCAGGTCACAGGAGAGTTGCGTCTGTCCCCGGCTGACCTGTCCACTCTGACAGCTGCTCATTTTGACAGCTTTTTTTTTCCTGATGTTTCCCTTTTGAGTTGTGCATCCTACTTTACAGATGCATTCGACATTCTGTGTCCCTTCCTATGGGCCCAGCAAACACCACAGTGCTGTGGCTAATGGCACGAGAGTGGACTGAGGCATCATGAGGCTCCTCCCCTGCCCCTGCCCCCCCCCCCCCCAAGCTCCTTTGCTAGCTTCAGTCCTTAGTTTCATCCTTGGCAAAATGGAATAATGGGACATGTGTCAGAGTGGCAGACACAGCCAACGTCACTGCAAGTGTCGAAAAGGTGGCATCTTGCCTGCTGGAGGAGTGGGTGGGCATGCTGCGCCCCTTATCATCTATGCTCTTTGAGGGACCAGGGAGCAGATAAACAGATGCCAGCTGTGGTGCAGAGTGAGGGGCAGGTATGATAGCCTTTCCTGCCCCAAGGCTTTCCTGCCCCAAGGGAAAGAGCAATGGGAGCCAGAGGAGGGTGCTGAGGGGCAGAGTGAGGCCTGGCATGGCTTCTGGACTCCTAATCGGCTGTGGTCAGGCTGGATGTGAGGTCAAAGGGGGAAGATGGGGAGCCAGGACTGACCTGCCTTTCCTTTGCCTGCATCGGTCTCTGCACCAGGGGGGACCCTGGCTACCAAGCACCGCGTCCAAGTCCCACTGCTCCTTGTTGCAGAATCTCAGCAAGGAACTGGGTGCCCTGTTACAAGTCTATAACCCTAGCACTGGGGAGGCTGAGGCAGGAGGATTGCCAAAAGTTGGAGGTGAGCGAGAGATCTCTGAAAAGGGGCCACGATGGGCCATCCACATATGCAAGTCTTTTTCCTGTTTGGGACACCACTGGGATTGATTGCACGAGGGCACAATTCCAGGCGTTCACAGGGAGGCTCGGCAGGCTGTAAGTGACAATGGATACTGAAGGGAAAGAGCGGCTGCAATATGAAAAGTCGAACAGTGCAAGGATGCCTCCGCCTTCTTGTTCCCAGGGAAGCTTGGCCAGGCAGGTAAGTGATGCTGCAGTTGCATAAAGAGAACTACTTGTGCTGTTCGCTCTCTCCCTCACTCCCTCTCCAAATCTCTCTTGCTCCTTCCCTTAAGAGCTGTCTGTCCTCTGCGCGAAGAGGCTTTCAGGAGCCGGTAGCAAGGAGATTCCATTCCTTTCCACTCTGCCTCGAAGATTCTCAACAACCCTCCCCCAAGGACCTGGCTTTATTTTTATGAACACATTTTTTTTTTCTAACTCTGCCTTCTTTACAAGACAGCTTTTTCACTTAACACTGAGGTGCCCAAACGATGATGATAAATGCAGGCTGGGGAGATTGGCTCAACCATTAATATGCTTGCCTCAACAGCATGAGGGCCCGAGTCTGGATCCCCAGCACCCACTTAAAAAGACACCTGTGGCAACACGCATCTGTGAAGCCAGCATCCAAGAGAGGAGACAAGAGGAGACTTGGGGCTCACTGTACAGCAGCTCTAGGTTCTGTGAGAGACCTGGGGTATTAACAAGAGGAAAGCAATGGAAGAAGATACAGGAGTCAGCCTCTGGTCTCCACATATATGTGCCCTCTCTCTCTCTCTCTCTCTCTCTCTCTCTCTCTCTCTCTCTCTCTCTCTCACACACACACACACACACACACACACACACACACACACACACGGGGGTGGGGGTGGGGTGAAAACTACAAATACAGGAAAAGTCAGAGGTCTGTGAGCCTTTGACTTGCCAGAAGCTGAACCCCTTGCCAGGAACCCCAGCAGGTGGGTGTATATAAGACTACCCGCTTGCTAACATCAATAGCTTTTTAGGTGCTGAAGTCAGTCAAGCTGATGCCCCCCTCCCCAATGCCTCTTTAAAACTTCTCTTCAGAACAAAAGTGCACCTCCCTCAGGTCCCGACGCCTCAGTGGCTTCCCATCCAGGACCAACAGGCAGTGGCAGAGCCAAGGCCCAGGAAGCAGCCTGGCCTGAGGCTCCTTGGTCCTGGGCTCTCCATGGGAAACAGTGTCTACGGAGCCATTGTCTACGCTTCGGATGTTGGGGAGTGTTGCTGTCCACGAGGGCAGCTGCTAAATGCAGAGGTCCAAGGGTCTAAGATCCTATTGCCTGGACAGCGCTGATGGTGCCAGGCTCTTTCCTTCCTTTGTTTGTATGAAGCAAAGACAGAAGATGAAGAAAAAAGTTTTTCTTATAGATTTAAGTATGAGCTTTAAGAGAGGGAAAGGAGCTTAAGGAAAAGATAATATTGGCTCACCCCTGTAATCCTCACACTCAGGAGGCTGAGGCAGGAGGATTGTTGACAGTTTGAAGTCAACCTGGGCCTTAAAATAGAAAGGAAAGGAAAGAGGGAGCAAGAGAGGGAGGGAAAATGCAGTTTGTTTGTTGCAGAGAGCTTGGGGAATCTGTATGTCTATTAGGGATCTGCCATTACTTCCTGGGTAGATGATAGTGTGAGCGCACCCGTGTGTGCACACGCATGTGTGCCTGCGTGTGCACACATATGTGTGTGAGTAGATCACAGTGCATGTGTGTGTGCCTGTGTGTGTGTGTATGTGTAGATGACAGTGCCTGTGGGGGGGGGGGCGCATGGGCGTGTGTGTGTGTGTGTGTGTGTGTGTGTGTGTGTGTGTGTGTGTGTGTGTGTGTCTCAGAGAGAGTGGATTTCAGTAAGGAGCAGTGGGTAAGGGGCCCAAGAATCCATATTTTTAAGCAAGCTCCCTTGGTCATGTGCCTGGGCAGACTGCAAGAGACAGACTAGGGCAGTAGCTGGGAAGAGCTGCTTTGTGTTTGCCTGTCTCAGCATGCCCTCTCCGCTTTCCTCAGAACAAGCCTGACAGAGCAATGCTCTCTACTGGACTCGCATGGGTTACTGCAACGCTTCTGAGCCATGTTCTTGGAAACGTGGGTTCCTGCAAGATGCCGGAGCTGACTCCTCAAATAAGTAAGTCTGGTGAATTCTGCCCATTCCAGGGGTCCTGGGGCCTGTCTGCTGGCAGCCAGCTTCCAGCTTCTAGACTTCCCTCTGCCTGGCTGTGCAATGGGAACGTTTACAACTGCACCCCTTGGGGGAGATTAATTTACATAGTGTTCCTTCACTCACAGTAGGGCTGGTTGATGCCAGGGTGGCAAGCTCTGTCAGGAATCACAATGCATGTCTCTGACACTTAAGCCTAAACAACAGTAAGATGTCCTAAGGACCCACCTGCTTCCTCAGAACCAAGGCCTGGCCCCAAAAGTTGACATGGCTGTCTGCCAGGAACATAAGCTGCAGAGAGGAGGGGCTCTTTCAGGTGACTGCCTGCTGCTCTGTGCCTAGGCTTCCTGAGAACACAGCGTGGCCCCCATGGTGGCATCTCGATACAACACAGTGAAGAGGAGGGCTGAGCAAACTGTCATCTGGACAGGATGAAGTGTGCTCTGCAGGGAAGCATGTCTTACAGGACGTGTGCACTCGCTTCAGAAGGAGGCGTTCCTGTCTCCTCCTGACTGTACAGTGGGTCTGAGTCTACAGTGTTCGCCCCCCACCCCACCCCCACCCCCTGTCCCTGTGTTCCTGCAAGTAACCCCAGTACGCTCACTGACAAAGCACCATGCTACACTCATGTCTTTCTTTGGTCTTAGGTACCTCTCTCTATCTGGGGTGAGTGTTTCTTTGTCTCCTCAGAAAAGGCCACACCAGAGTCTGAAGACTGCCTAGCCAGCCATGTCAGGTGAGTAGTCTCTCTTGTGCCCTGGCAGGCCAACACTGAGGCAATCTGTAGGACAGGGACAAGCTGGCACAGGCTTGGTGTTCAGACACTTGGCAGTACAGCCAGACCCAGCCTCATAGTTAACCAGACCCTAACTTCCCACCGCATGAGTGCTAGCCAGTAGACCAGCCAACAGCCTAGGGTGCCATCCACCATTGGGGGCCGGCAAGGGGAGGGGGGGAGGCAAGACAGAAAGGACCTCTCTGTCCAAGCTGATTCTGACCTTGGGGTGATTTCACTCACTCCTCTCAAACCACAACTATTTTATTCTAGACACAGATTCCCCCAGAAGGGAGACAAGGAACATTTGAAATATCCGAGCAAACGCACCACTTTTCTCTTACATTGCTTAAGCCAGGGGAGGGATGGGGAGGCCTTCACTCACATTCCAAGCTGCCCTTATTTTTCAACGGGAGCGATATGATTCTTAAAGAAATGCCTGCAGTCAGGGTTGGAAATTGCCCATGCAAAGCAAATGGAGCCGGGCCTGCTCAGGGAGCTGACGGCCTGACAGCCCTGCCTGCTGGAGTTCTTTCCTTCCCAGGGCCTCTGACTTTTTCCCTGCCTTTTCAAGCCTAAGTACATTTTGGCGCACAAACAGGAATGAGAGCAGCGGGGTGGGGGTGGGGTGAGGGGGGTGTGTGAGAGTGGGGGAGGTAGGACCCTCCCAAACCTTGGGGTGCAGCCAGAGCTAGGCTCACATTATAAGGGGTCAGCTGCGCTTTGCCAGCCCCTCCCTTCTCCCTTCTCTTCTGACCTCCCTAGGTATATTCCTGAGCTGCTCTGCAGCCTGGAGGCCATCACAAAGGCCCGTGTCAGGGCACTTAGATGATACAAGGGCTGGGGGGAAGTGTCCACACTGTACGGTGGGCTCTGGAAAGAAGCTGACCTAAGGTCACGTCACGGTGTGATGGCGAAGGGGTCCCACAATCTATAAAGGATGTCTAACTTGGGGACAGGGATCCCAGTACCATCTTCAGTTCACACAGTCTTTGCTCCTAGAGAGCGAGTGTCCTGGGCTGCTTCTACCCAAATGGGGTTCTAGACGTCCTGCGAGTCGGAAGCCAACCGTCCAGCGAGCAACCAGGCCCGCAGGCTGTGAAAGTGGGCACAGAAGCGGCTCCTTTAAGGCCCGCGTCAGGCCCGGCCGGAGGGGCGGGGCCTCGTCAGGGCAGCAGCGCGGCTTCACCTGCAGTTCCGAGCGCGCGGAACAGAGGCGCGGGCGGCTGCGAGGCCGGCGGACGCACCGGCCAGAGGGAGCGCGCCGCCGGCCCACTTGGCCTGGCTCCTGGAGCCCCGGCGGCGAGCGCGGGGAGCAGCAGGGCGGGCGCGGGCGGAGCATTGCCGCGGCGGGGGAAGCCGGGCACCGGGCGAGCGCCGGGGCGGCGCAGCGGGGACGATGACCACGGGCTCGGTGCTGCCGCTGCTGCTGCTCGGGCTCTCGGGCGCGCTCCGGGTAAGTTGCCGCCTTCCCGCTCACGGACGATCCAGCAACGCCTGGGGCTAGCTGGGCTCTCCCGGTCCTCTCATCCCGCCGCCCGGGATCGGAGCCCGGAGCCTCGGGGCGGAGCGGGAGGGACCCGGGGTGCCATCTCGTTGCCCGTTCTGCGCTTCGGGGCCGCACTCCGCAGCTTAGTACTCGCCTCCACTGCCCGGCAGCCCTGAATCCCGAGTTCCAGCCGCGCGCTGGGGTTGGGTCGGCAGCGCCGGGCGCCTGCCCGGGTCCCGTGGGTGCTGCGGAGCGCGGCTTGCGATGGGAGGCGGAGGCGACCAAGGGGCTCAGGCTGTAGCTGAGGTGTCTGAAGGGTCTTCCCTACTTAGAGAGGGACAGGGAAGAGGGTGCGGCAGGAGAATGAAACACTGAGCCCAGGGACACCGGCTGGACACCCGCGCTATCATCCCCGCCCCATCTCTGCACTCTCCCAGCCGGTTCTAGCCCGGAGCTCCGGCTCGCTGCGGGGCCTCTGCGCGGCTTAGCGGCAGCTCCCACGGCGACCCTGGGCGGAGAGCTAGTGGCCCGAACCCCCTCTCGTGGCCGTTCGGTCCGGTGGCCTGCTCTAAGCCACGCCGAGGTAATCTCTGCGATGAACCAGGGCTAGCGACCGCTCGATCTGAGGCCACCGGACCGTTGCTGTGCGCCGGGAACACGCCCCGGGAGGACAGAAACTTTCCCGGCCGACTTTCGCCTCCCGCGGGCTGCAAGTGCATTTCGAAGCTGCAGCCTCCAAGAATCGGACGCGATTCTGAGCTTGGCCCAGGAAAGATCCCCAACGCGGCCCGCCCTCTCCCAGCCTCCTGGATGGGATTCCAAGCCTGAGCTACAGGCTGCGGGCTGCGGGTGGCTTCCCAGCCGAACCCGGGCGGCGCCGTTTCGCGCAGCTGGAGGACTCGGCCGGCAGGGAAGCGCGTTCCGCTCTGGCGGCAGGCATAGCCTAGCCGGCGGGGTGCCGGCTGTGCCTGTGGCTCCCTGAGCTCGCTCACCAGGCACAGGGCGCCTAGAGCTTCTCCTCCATAGCGGACTGGATTAGTGGGGACACCTGCTATCTTTCTTGGTTCCTGGTAGCTTGGGTGGAACCCTCTGCCCACTGCCTTCTCTTCCCTACAAATCTAAACTCCAGAGCAGGAGGGAGCAAGCCCTTCTGGTAGGCGGGGAAGCCCTCTCTCCTGGCTAGGCTTTAAATGGGGCTGCTGGGTACATAAGAGTCCAGGACATTGGGTGGGTGAACTTACACACAACACACACACACACACACACACACACACACACACACACACACACACACACACACACACACACACGGAGCGCCTTGCCCCCTTGCAGCCTAATGGCAGAACTGGTCACTCTATTTGCTCAGCTTGGAAACAAACCTGGAATCACTGAATTTGTCAGCTCCCTTTCTTGGAGCTCCACCCCTGTGGCCTGCAGAGGGAGGCTGCCTCCTTCTCACCTAGCCTAAAGGCAGAACTCTGCAGCCTGGAGAGACAGTTCTTAGCAGATCCTTGGCCCCCGCCCTCCAGGGGTCTGGTTTTGCCTATGGATGGGTAAACCACTGGTAAAGCCTGCTGCTGCTGCTACTGCTGCTGCTGCTGCTGCTGCTGCTGCTGCTGCTCACCCACCTATCCTGGCACTTCTGTCTGCCTCCCCACCCCCCATATTGCCAGTAAAGCCCCTCTGGTACCTGATCTAGGCATCAGCTGAGCCTGTGTTTCTCATAGAAGTCCCCACAGCAGTCCAGTGTGGGATGACCCTCCCAGCCTGGACCAATCCAACCTGAGTGAAGTCCCTCAGAGACCTGAGGATCCCAGTGCCACCTCTGGGTGGAGATGGTGGTTTATCTGCACATCTAAGCCAGAGGCTCCTGAGGTGGCCGTGACAAATGGTGGGTTGGATTACATTTCCGTGAACTTACTTGGTTTCACACTCACCTTTCCATCCCCAGGCCCACCGTGAGGATCTTACAGTCAGAGAGGCTTGTAAGGCTGGCTTCTCGGAAGAAGACTACACTGCGCGGATCTCCCCGAATGTCCTGGAAGGAGAGAAACTACTCAAAGGTAGGACCAGCTGTGGGGATGGTGGAGGGACGGGGTGGCAGGCCTTCGAGCCTTGCTCTCTGAAAAGAGATGGTTGTGAAATGGATGAGGCGCCACTGGCCCACCTGAGGGGCTCTTTGCAAGCAGTGAATGATTCTGAAGGCTTTCCTGTCATTTTGGATTGAGGTGAATCATTTCCTGGGCAACGACGTGGAATTTAGGAGGAACACTGTCACCCAACGCCGTGCAGCCATGCAGAGAGACCTCCGTACTGAGCGTTTTTATGTATGGAATGCAGGACTCTTAAATTATCCCCACTTTGAAATGCGTGACAAAGCAGACGATGTTGTTGGGAGCTCGGTAAATAAGCCCACAGACGCTCTGTTCCCAAATGTGGCATGTGGCTTTCACGACTGCCCCTCCAACGGCAGGAAAACACACACAGGGAGGGGCGTCAGACAGCTTCCAGAACCACGGTGTGTGAGGGGCTAGATAGCGGCTGGAAAGCGCGTCACACGTCTATCTGTTTCCCTTTTCCAGGCAAATTAATTAAACTTTCTGTTTGCATAGAGCGAGAAATAAGAAGCTGGGTTCTGGGGGGTTTCAGAGTTGAAGAGCGTTTGCTCTTGGCCCCAGTTTCCCAGAAGTTTGAACTGATTTCACGGAGACAGGGGAAGTGGGCTGTAAAGTGTAAAAGGCTAAGTTCTACATTGGCTCTGAAGCCCTAAGGCTGTTGAGTTCTCCCAGCAGGTTTATATTCTAAGAAATAGAGCAGCTGTCCATGAACAGGTGTGTACAGGTGGGAACTGGTGTGTGCAGGTGGGAACTGGTGTGTATAGGTGGGAACAGGTGTGTACAGGTGGGAACTGGTGTGTGCAGGTGGGAACAGGTGTGTACAGGTGGGAACTAGTGTGTATAGGTGGGAACAGGTGTGTACAGGTGTGTGGAAGCTCTTCCCAGCACAGTGAGTGCTGGTTCTAGGCATGTCCACCTTGTAGCAGTGCTCTGTGTGGACTCAAAAGCGGCTTGAATTTCCTTTGACATAAACTCCCAGACTGACGGGCTTCCTTCTAGCAGGAGTCTCTGATATTCTTGTTTCTTGCACATTATATGAACTAAGACAATATCCAGCTTTTCTTGATTTTTTTTTGTTTTGTTTTATGAGTTGTGAAGCCAAAGCCATTGACCATTGATGATCATTAAAAATAAGAAAAAGAAACAAAGAAAGAGGAAAAAAAAAAAAAGAAAGAAAGAAAACCCTTCAGGCAGTGGGCTGAGGTGTGGAATGGGTGGGCCTCCGTGAGAAAGTGTGTTCAGGACACCCCAGGAGCCACGTGTGTGTTTTCATGTGGAATGTGATGAAGTGGACCACCTTCCCAAGTCAAGTGCAGCTCATCCCTGTCCTTGCTGCATTCTGGAGTCCACCACGCTGACATGGGGCATGAGGCCTCTGGGAGCTCCTGAGAAACACACAGAGACACAGAGATCTTGCCATACACACAAACCAGGGACTCAAGAGAAAAATACCATTTGGCAACTGGGAGCTCCTGAGAAACACACAGAGACACAGAGATCTTGCCATACGCACAAACCAGGGACTCAAGAGAAAAATACCATTTGGCAACAAGGGGTGTCTACAACAGAAAAGACATTTCCTTTTTTTTTTTTTTTTTTTTTTGCCATGCTTCCTGAATCTCTCAGCCATCATGACTGTGTGTGTAGCCAGACCCTACTGTGTACTTTCATCCTGTAGCCCTACTGTATGCTCTGATCCTGGCAGCATGGAGGGTACTGGCCTGGGCTCACCTAGTGTGTTCTGGGTAAACGTCATATAGCCAGTCCCAGATCAGGGGAGAGTGTGGCCATCAACAACATTTCAGGGGGGTCTGCGCTCCTCTTGGTCATCCTCCGGTGGCTTATAGCCATGGCCACATCACTTCTTCCTGGGCTGCACCCTCTGCTCTCTCCCTGTCATCTTCACCTTGAGCTTGCAGTGCAAGATGTTGGGAGCGAAGATGCTTTTATATCTTAGACATAATTATACACACAAGGAGGTGAGAACTGAAGCCTGCACAAACTCAAGCAAGGATGTGCAGAAAGGCCTGGGTGCGCAGAAAACTTTGCCACTCTGAGAACAGAGTGAGGGTGTCTTGTCAGAGCAGACGTGGAGCTTGGAGCTTCTGGAAGGTTCTGTGCTAAATAGATAATGACTCCTGATAATTGAGTTATTCCGAGGGAGAGAGCTTAACCTTACTTAATTTGACAAGCAGAGCTTCCCAGTCGTGGTTTTACGGTGAGCCGTGCCATGAGCTATTACTGGCTGCCCTGTGGCTTCCTCTCAATGCCTGAGTCAGCTCACCGGCAGCCCCAGACCTCCACGTTCAGGCAGGAGAAGATTTGTTACACAGTAATTAACTTGTTTGTGATAAATGGGTGGAGGAAATGTCGTGGCATTTTGTTTTATGTCTAAATGAAAAGCATTTGCATTCTTTTAAAAGAACCCCTCTAATTAGGCTTAAAATAGTTTTCCCCAACAGGGTAACAAGTGCATGTACAGCGAGCGGCCCTTCGGAGGTGCAGAGCCACCAAGTACGGAAGGCAAGGTGCTCCTTAGGCCTCAGTGTTCCTGGTCTACTTGGCTTTGTGTTTCCCTGGTGCCTCTGCTGGCGAACACTGAATGTTGCCTGCAGTGCAGCCGAGGCTCTGTTTGTGGAATAATTTACTCATGATCGCTGATGCATGCTAATATCTAAATATGGCGGTCAGCTTCTGAGGGCTGTCAAGCAGCCTGCTCCAAGCCCTGCTGGGGCTGGGCAAGTGCTTAGGCCAGTGTCTCTTTCTCTGCTGGGTAAATTATTGAGGGTTAACCTGCCCAAGGAGGGTGCAGGCCAATGTGAAGGGTGGAGTCTGGGTCCATGCTGCCTAACCTCACACTGGAGAGCCCTGTGTGGGGGAAGGGTTGGGGTGTCCTGGGGAGGAAAGGCTGTGTTTGGGTTGGGTACCTACTGCCATCTCGAAGAACAGCGGCTATCAGTTGAGGTCATGCTTGCTGAGTGGCAGGAGGGCTAGTGTTGGGTGTCACCTGAGGAGAGTCTGTGTGGAATTCTAGGAAGCTAGAAAGGCTTTGCCGTTGATTACTTCATTCAAAGACTTCCTCCCTGTCTCCTTCCTCAAGTGCACCCGACACACTTGTCCCTGTCAAACAACTGTCTCTCGATTGTCAACCTTGAGGATTGCAGAGTTTACTGATGTGTCGCTCAGTTTTTAATCATATTTACTATTTCTGAGACATACTTGGCCAACAGGCTAAGACCCTTAAATAAATGGGGTTAAATTTACTCACGCTACAAATGAGTGCTGAGGTGTTATGGTCAAGGGCCGGGCCGCACCCATGCCTATCACAAGCCTAATCTTCCTTCTTACCCCAGTCTCTCTGCCGTCTAATTTGTTAGTTTATTGCCGCATCACTGTAGACCAGCTGCTGTGGCTCTATGTGCTGCATCCGAGTTCAGGGCAGAGAAGAAATAGAAGGCCCCTCTGCATGTCTTTCCAGTCTCAGGAAAACTTTCTGTCTGGTACCACCAGGTCACATGGTATTCAGTGCACAAAATGCACTGTTGCGCTTGCCTTAAACACCTTGCTGGATGGGGAGCCAACTGATTGTCTCAGGACAGAACTGAGAGTCCTGTTTTAGGAAGGAGGGGGAGAAAGATGCCATGAAAACAGCCTGAGGGCCTGGTATGCGGCACCTCCCCAGTGCTAGTCTCTCTCTCTCTCTCTCTCTCTCTCTCTCTCTGTCTCTCTCTGTCTCTCTCTCTGTTTCTCTCTCTGTCTCTCTCTGTCTCTCTGTCTCTCTGTCTCTCTCTGTCTCTCTGTCTCTGTCTCTGTCTCTCTCTCTGTCTCTCTCTCTCTCTGTCTCTCTCTGTCTCTCTCTCTCTCTCTCTCTCTCTCTCTCTCTCTCTTGCTCTCTCTCGCTCTCCCCCTCCTTCTCTCCTCTCTCCTCTCTCTCTCTCTCTGGTTCTCATGTAGCCCAGCTTTGCCTCCAACTCACCATGTAGTTAGGAATGACCCTAAAGCTCTCCTGATCCTCCATCACCCCTTTGCAAGAGCTGAGGACTATATCTGCCCCCTGCCCCATATACTTATGAGAGGACAGCTGGGCCGAGGTCATGGAAGGCACATGGCATCAATGTCTAAGACACTGGTGAAGCCTAGCAAGCACTGCTTTCCAGAGGTAATGTCTTCCTGGTATTTTATTTTAAAGATTTATTTTTAATTTTATGTATATGTGTTTGCCTGCATGTATGTACATGTACAAGGTGCATGCAGTGCCTGTGGAGGCCAGAAGAGGGCATCAGATTCCCTTGAACAGACCTTGATGACCTTTAGGAGTTATCATGTGGGTGCTGGGAACTGAACCGGGGTCCTCTGCAAGAGCAGCAAGTGTTCTTAACCACTGAGCCCTCACTCCTCACCCCGAATCATTCTTTTATAAATCGTCAAGAAGTGTCTCTTTGCCCCTGTGGTTTGATGGGACCCAACTCTAAACCCAAGTGATTCTGGCAGGGCAGAATGTGTTCACTGAGGGCCTGCCCTGTGCTGAGCCTCTCTCAGGAGCTGGACCATGCCGGAAGTGAATGGCCCGGAAGTGGCATTCTTGATCAGCACGTGGCAGAGCACCAACTGCTATGGAGGCTGAAATCAAGACGTTAATGGTGTGTCCACAACCCTCAGGCCCCACAGGCTGCCAGACCATGACCCTCCTCTCTCATTTGGCTGACTGTGGGCCCCATTTAAAATGTGTATAGGCTTTTACACTCTCATGGCAATGTGGCCTCTTTCTGGTCAGTGGCGTTTAATTAGGTTATGCTTCTGGGAAAGCTAGACTTTTAATTTTTTTTTTCTGACAAAGAAGAAAAACATAAGCTGGCTGTGTCTGTGTCCCTTTCCTCTTGCCTGGAACACAGGCATGATGCCTGGTGGCGGAGTGGCATTTGTGACTATCAAGGATGGTGACACTGTCCGGGTCACAGGTCACCCTTGAACCTCAGCACAGATGAGACAGGAAAAGTAAGAACCCCACCGCTGAGTCACTTAGAACAGCCTCCACCCAACGGGCAGCAGTGGCTGTGGGCACAGGCTGTCGAGCCCCCTACCTGAGTGGCTGTCTCCGTCTCCTTCACCCAGTCTGAGTCCCAGGCCTTTGCTCCTTTGTGCATTGAGGTTTCCTCCTGACACACTGGGCTACAGGGAGCATGTAGGGCACATCGGTAAATATTTGATAAACAAGTGAAGCAAGCAGCTACCCTTCTGATTCTTTCCTAGCCAGGAACAGAGATGTGTTAAATGTGTCAGGTCAGGCCCCTCTGCAGAGCCTTCTGGAGATACTGGCTCCAGGAGTGTCCTTGGCACCCTACAGGAGCAGAGGCTGTGCTGCGCGTCTTCCCTGTACACACCAATTCTCCACCAACACACCACAGTCTTGGCAAGGTTGAGGGGCATGAGGCTGGGGGGACACAGCCCTGAACACCAAGCTGGCTTGCTTGCTGCTCCTATGGCCAGAGCAATTGTTGGGTAGCATGAGATACCATCCTTCCCTTCTGGGGTCTCCCTAGAGTGACCGCACTGTCTCTGATCTCAGTCTCAGCAACAGTCGTTGATTTTTTTTTTTTTTGACGGTTTTTCTTTAACTGGTGCCTTATGCAAGGCCACCATGAAGAAAGGGGCAGCAGAGCCCTGGAGGACAAAGGGGAGCTGGGCCCAGAGATAAAGTATGAAAAACACTGCTCCCCTCCAACTGTGTGGTTCACACAAAGAGAGGGTCGTAGTAGCTAAGGAAATAGGTGCACACACTGCGCACATGCTCTTCCAGCAGCCCCTCTGCTCCTGGCTGTAAGTGACAGCCTGGGTCGATGGAGTCGACGGAGTCCCACTGCCTGCAAGGAAATGAAGACTTAATCAAAGGAGAATGGCCTTTTATTGCATCCCACACCATGGACCACGGTTCCCTCCATGCTATCCTCTTGTCCTCTAACCCAGGACATGATGATGTCAGAAAATAGCATCCTTTGTAGCGTGTACAATTAGCACACGAGTCCCACGCAGGGAGTAGGGACACACTGAAGACTCCAGGTCTTGAGACAAACATTTTAATAAAACCTGAAGATGATGGGCCGTGAGGCTTTAGCTCCGGAACGTCCCTCTGCATGTATCTCATTAGCTCCTCAGACAAACCTGTTACTAGATCCGGGGCTGAGGTCAGTGAGGCCGATTGGCTGCGTTGCTCTTCTTCCTGTTTGCCCTGTGTTCCTAGCTACTGCAGCATCAGAGCAGACGGCACAGACAGCCCAGAAATGGATGTGCATGGTCAGATCCCCTACATGCTCAGAGCCGCTGGCACAGTTGACAGTGACCAAGAGATGTATTGAGGGTCCCTCCTCCCAACAGCTACGTCACAGAGACTCTGCGAGTAAGAAACCCTTGACAACCATCGCTCCTGCTCAGACCTAACTCCTTGGACCACTGGGCCTGTACAGACCGTGCTGGCATTGGAAGGCTAGGCTTCTGTAGTCCCAGTCCTGGACAGGGCTCTCCCCTGCCTTTCAGGTTGTGCCTACACTGGGCATATGGCAGAGAAGGTTCTAGATCCAAGTCTGGCCAGCTCTGGAAGCCTGCACATACTTGCTCCCAGCTGGGTTTATGCAGAGAACCGCCATTAGATTACATTGTGTCACCTGGGCCTAGGATCTGGGGGGGAGGAGGGTGATCACAGATTCATGTGAAGGTCATGGGATTCCAGCTGCCTGACACTTCTCTTGAAGGGCCTCACCTCCCCACATGTGTCCTTTCTGCTGTGTCCTTGCTGTGTGTTGAGCGCCCCCTGTCCTAGACTCTGAAGCATCACAGAGCTCTAGGGTCCAGGGGCTCCCTCTGCTTCCTCCAGGCCCAGTCCCTGTGAGACCCTGTGTGCGGTTCCTCCGGGGTATCTGCTCTAGCCAAACACAGGATCCATTCCACCAAGTGGCACATGTATATGTATGTATATGTATATTTAAAGTTTTATTTACTTTTATGTGCGTACATGTTTTGCCTGCTTGTATGTCTGTGCACCATGTGCATGCCTGGTGCCTGTGGCGGCCAGAAGAGGGCGTCAGATTCCCTGGGACTGGAGTTATAGACAGATGTGAGCCACCATGTGGTTGCTGGGAATTGAACTCAGGACATCTGGAAGAGCAGCTCATGCTGTTAACCACTGAGCCATCTCTCCAGCCCATGATTTTTGTATCAGCTGCCAAGACATTGAAAGTCTGGTTTTGTTTCAGAAACAGTGGCTTTCCAATTCTGCTCTGCTGGGTTTGTAAATTTTATTAAACATTACAATGAGCTTCATAGTACGGTCTAAAAGAGCTGTGTGTGGTATGTGGTGTTTCTTAATTTCAGAATGTGGAAGTTTTGTAAATCTCCCAAATTTGCAAGTGGATGTGGGCTAAAAGTGAGGACAGGTGTCCCCCTCCCTCTTTCTTTTTCCCTTTGGAAGTATGGTTAAGTAAATGCCAGAACCCATCACGAGGTGAGAGCAAGCAGGCAGGCATTCATCTTTTCCAAGAATGTGCCTATTATTCTGACTTCTTGAAGGAGCAATTTTTCCTGTGAGTGAATTCCACTATAAAAAAATGCCATGAGCCTAGAGAAGCTTGTGTCTGTAGAGGGTGATAAACTTCTCGGGGTGCATCTGCTCGCTCCTTTGTCCCCCAAGGGGCTCTGGCCTGTGTTGCAAAGGCAGTTTTGTTGAGAGGGGTTTGCCCTGGCTCTGGGCTGCCCCCTTCCTTCCATCTCCAGTATGGCCTTGGCGGTTTCCACATCAGCCAAGGTGCCATCTTCCTGGTAGCCTGTTTCTGTGTGTTTGCTTTTGTGCATTAGCCAACTTATTTGTGTTGATCTCTTCATATTCTTCCCTATTTTCCTGCCCCTTGTACTCTTCCACCCCCAGGAGGCCCTGTTTCTCTTTCATGTCACATGTGTTCTGTGACCTCAGCCCTTCGTCGGCACCCTCTTTCCTCATGGTCTCCCTTCTGCTCTCATGACCTCTACCCACACACAAATGCACATACATAGCAGTTCTGAGATCCCATGTGAAGGGGGGAACACAAGGCTTCATCTTTTGGGAAACTGCCCACCCCACTTAACATAGCAACTTCCAAATCCATCAGTATTTTTCTGAAAATTTTCATGGTTTCATTTCTTTCCATAGCTGAATAAAATCCCATTGCGCATATGTACCACACTTTCATGACCTATTCTTCTGTTAGTGACCATCTAGACTGGCCTTACTCCCTTGACATCGTAAACAGAGCAACAGTGAATATGGATGTGCAAGCATCTCTGTGGGAGGATGTAGACCCTTGGATATATGCCCAGCCACAGTATAGTCTTTGGGGGCCATTCTTAATTCAAATCACTATGGCGTACTCACACATGCCTATAACTCCAGCTCTGGCCTCCAAGGACGCTGTTCTCACATGTTGTATATACACATACAGCATGCACATAAATATGTAAGAACAAACAAAAAAATTTTTGAAGAATGAAGGATTGAGGATGTGGTGTGCTGGGAGAGCATTTTTCTGGCATCTGCAAAGGCCAGGATCCGTCACCAGCAACACAAACTAAAGCAGAACAAATGTTTGACTGTCTGTGACCAGGTTATACCTACAAAGACCATTTCCTTCCAGTGCCCCATAAGGGTCAAGAGTGAGGGAAGCAACTCGTGTGTCTTGTGCCTTGTGTCTGTGTCTCCTTCTGTGATTCTGCTTTGGTACCCACAGATTTCAGGTGGCTCCAAGGGATGCTCAGGTCACATAATGCAGACCTAGGCTCTGTGGGTTTCCCCACTTTACAGATCCCACAGCTCTTAATGTAAGATAATTCACACAGACAAGGATTTTAGCAGCCAATGATTCTGGATGTCAGGAGGCGGCCATGGCCTTTAGTGAGCTGGAATAAAGAAGATGTAGTGGACTGGCTTCTTCTGAGGGCTCCAGGCAAGAACTTTCCAGCTTACAATGGCCACTGTGCCCTGCATCCCCGGCCAGCGGGGCACCCTGTCTGTACCTGCTTCAATCGGCTCCGCCTCGCATCTGGTTTAGGACAATCTGTGATGACAGGGGTTCACTAGCATTATCTATGATCGTCTTCACCTGCAAATTATTTAGCTTAACCAATCACAAGAGCTCATGTTACCTCATCAGCGCCCTGTTCAGACGACCAGGGGTCCATCGTGAAGAAACACACAGCAGCCACTTCTGGAAGTTTCTCTGGCTGTCACATATGAGGACTTGCTGAGCTCCCTGCACTGGGCAGCAGTTGATGGTGGCATGCCTGTGGGGGAAACTGAGGCAGCCAACCACCACTGTTAGGAAGCTCTCTGTGAATAGGGAGCTCCAGCCTTTCTTCTCAGTCCATCCTGCCCTGCACACCCACAAGGGTGCGATTTCCTGCTTTGCCCAGTGTCCATAACTAAGACTCAGTAGGGCAGATGCATCACTGTAGCCAGCTGAGAGGAGACTGGCCCCGGGAGTGTCTGAAGGCAGATGCTGCCAAACGGCTCCAGGACTTCTCTAACTGTTTTAACTTGGCCTTCTTCGCATTCACTGTGTTTTCTTACTGACAGTGTGAGGGGATTTAGGGAGGATTACTGTAAGCCTTTAGGGACAGATGGATATCCGCAGCACTTGAGCACTGCTTGTACCTTGCTGGTAGTCAGCTAGTCCCTGTGGGGCTTAGGTGCTTCCTGTCTGGGAGAGTGGCACAGGTGAGCCATGACATGAGAGGTGTACCTGGCCCTTAAGAGGGGGCCTCTTCCATTTTGAACACAAGCGGCTACCTTCCGGGCCCGGAACACGGGCACTGTGTTTGTCCTGAGCACAGACTGGCTCCTGGTGTCTCTGAGCCTTCCAAGCATGAGTAAGCCTTGGTCCCTGGTTGTTTCAGGAGCCTGTGAGTGTGCTCAAGGTGTCCAACAAGACGAAGGGTTGGGTTTCTTCTTTGTCCTGTGTGACACCTGTAGTAGTGACTCTTCTTATCGCCGTGACCAAGTCCCGCCCGGGCGCTGTCTATCTTAATAGCGGAAGGGATCGTGTTGGCTCTTGAAGGAATGCAGCTTGTCATGGAAGTGAATCCTGGTGGGGAACTCGGCCCATGGTGCCAGTCAGGAAGCAGAGAGAGGGAAGTGCCTGTGCTCAGCTGGTCTGCTCCCATTTACCCTCCTTACTAAAGAGACCCCAGCTCATGAGATAAAGCCATCCATACTCAGGGTGTCCCCATCATCAAACGCTCTGGAAATTCCTCTACAGACACAGCCACAGGTGAAACCAAAGCAAGAGTGAAACCCAGCAGGGAAAATACCAAACCATGCCGCCCCAGGCCGTATGCCCGGGGAGCCAGGTGATCACCAGCACACTTGAAAGCCCACGCCTCCGTATCCGACACCTTCAGCACACATAGCCTTTTTCTCTTGGTATCTGGACTCACTCCGTGCCCGCAGCTTTTGTGGACATCCCATGCTCCTTGCATTCCTACTATGTGCTTTGAAATTTCAGGCTCCACTGTCACAGATTCATCCAACACCTTCCTAAGGCCCTGCTACACGTTGTCCGATGTCTGCAGCTCTCTGGAACAGTGGTGCAAGAGGCCACACCCTGTACCCCATCCATTTTCTATGTCTGTAAAACCAACGCCACCTGCATGGTTCTGTTACACTCTGCTGCCAGCTCCCTCCAGTCCTACAGCTGTAGTGCCCTCTGTGTGCCTTGTCGGCTGACCCTGGGAAAACACTTCCTTAGGCAGTTGCTTTTGAGCAAGGAGCCCCTTCAGCTGACTCGCAGTTCAGGCTTTGTACTTTTTAAGTTGCTTCGCATTTTCACAAGCTGGAGCCCTTGATGGATAGAAGGTTGCCTTGAAGGCACTTTTCCTATTATTGCAATATGAAGTGAGCGGTATTTATTTGTTTATGTGTGTGTGTGTGTGTTTGTGTGTGTGTGAGGAAGCTGTTTATGTGTGTTTGTCTGTGGGTTGTTCACATGTGTATTCTGCTGAAAAAAGTAGAGGGGCTGCAGGTGGTGCGGGGGGCTGGAGGTCCATAGTTGTAGAAGTCTTTTTCAGCTAGGCTCCACCTTATTTTTAATTAATTTATTCCTTCCTTTCGTCCTTCCTTCTATCTGCCTTTTTTTGAGACTCTTTTCCAGTCTATCATAAAACCCACTTTATAGAGCATACTGGCCTTTAACGTCACAGAGATTCACCTGCCTATGCCCCCAAGTACTATAATTAAGGGCATGCACCATCCTGACCAGCAAAAATGTTAAGTAGTTTTCCTACCGAAAAACACTTCAAAATGTTTTTGAAGCAGGGTCTCACTGCCCTGGAAGTTGTTATATAGACCAGGTTGGCCTTGAACTCATGGAGATCCATCTATCCTGTCTCTTGAGTACTGGGATTAAAGGTATGTGCTTTCCATCTTATTTTCTGAGACAGAGACTCTTGCTAATTTGCCTGGCTTGTAGTGAGCTCCAGAAACCACCTGTCCCTTCCCCTCCGTGAGCGCTGTGATTATGGGTGGGCGTGGACACGCCCAGCTTTCGTGTGGGTGTTCAGCATCTCAACGGAGATCCCTGGGCTTGTGTGACAAGCACCTCCCTGATGAGCTAGCTACCTCTCCAGCTCTGAAAGGTTTCTTTTAGGTCACACTAATCTCATTGACAATTATAATCGCTTCCTCCACATCCACCTTGCCTGTACAGCTTCCCCCTCTCCCCTCCCCCCCCCCGTCATGTCTTGTGCTCTCCCCCATTGTAGATTTGACCAAGAGCAATAACTGTGCCACGTTTCCTCTGCCAAACAGCTGCTTTTGAATCCAGTGTCACTCGACTTATGAGGGCACAGGCAAACATAGCTAGAGTCTGTGTCGCAATGGCCTCTAGCCCAGAGCCTTACTCTCTGTAGCCTCACGAGCCTGCCCCTCTTTGTCTGCCTTCCGCTCAGCAGTTTATTCTTCCAAATTCCCACCCCGAAGGACCACTAGGCTCTACTTACAGAATTCTGTGGCTTCTTTAGCCCACAGCTCCACACTTTTCCAAATTCCCTCCACATACCTGTTTGGAAGGCTGGTTTATGGTCAGGGGACCCTACTTCTTGACCCTCGTTTTCTGTATGGTTTGCTTTTTCTGATCATTATAACCAAATTCCCAAGACAAGGCAACTGAAAGGTTTGCTTTGGCTCAGTGTCAAAAGGGAAGGCTTGGGGCAGGGACAGCTTAGTCCCCAGAAGCAGAGACTGGAAAAGACCAGTGTCCATCTTGCATTCTCCTTTCCTCCCTTCTGTTTGGCCCAGAACCCCAGTCCTTTGGGTTTCTGCCCACATGCAGGATTGGGGTTCCTTCCAGAACCGGTTTGGAAATGCTCTCAAACACATACATACACACACAGACACACACATACACACACAGACACACACACACACACACACACACACACACACACACACAAACACACACACACACACACATCTCCCAAGTGGTTTCAAATCTAATCAAGCTGACAACGAAGACGGACCACCACACCATCTATGCCAGTATGCCTTGGAATTACAAAGGGGACCTTGAAACACTCCACACTGATGCTGCAATAGGCTATAGAACTCACCTGATTAGGAAGGGGTCATTGAGATATCCCAGCCTCGATTTCCTAACCTGAAAAGTCAGAGGCTTGCAATGTTCAACTCTGGTCTAGGACTTGCCTGGCTGGTTGGTGCTGGTTCAACTAGCTGGGCTTGTGAGTCCCATCCTAGACCCCTCTGTACAGAGACCTCCGCTGGTCCATCTTTTGGGAACTCCTATGACACTCTGTAGATAAAAGGTCTCTGCAGATGTGTTTAAGATCTAGCCAGGGGACAGGACATTCTCTATAGTTGAATGGAGAGTGGGATCTGACTTTCACACGAACTCTGGTGCCCCATATTTGACCACGTCCCCTGGATGGGGAGGCCTGGTGGCACTCAGAGGAAGGAGAGCAGGCTACCAAGAAGAGACTTGATACCCTATATACCGTATAAGCATATGGGGGGGGGGGGAAGGAGGTCCTCATCAGTCACAGTCATAGTGGAGGAGAGTAAGGGGAAAATGGGAGGGAGGGAGGAATGGGAGGATACAAGGGATGGGATAACAATTGAGATGTAATGTGAATAAATTGATGAAATATATTTTTTAAAAAAGAGTCTCAAGATGATGTCATCCCAGGTATGATGGTTTGGATAAGAATGGCCCCCAAGAGGCTTATATTTGAATGCTTAGTCACCAGGGAGTGGATCTGTGATAGGAATTGAAGAATTAGGAGGTGTGGCCTTACTGAAGAAAATGCAGCACTGGCCCTGGCAGAACTGCTAGGCTCAGTTCTTTCCCCCGCGCCCCCCACCCCTCTCTCAGCCTGCAGATCACATGTGGCTCTCACCATGCTTGCCATGCTCTACCTCATGACGATAACGGACTAATCCTCTGAAACTATAAGAAAGCCCCCAGCTAAATGCCGTTTTAAAATTAAAAGTTGCCGTGGTCATGATGTCTCAGTGACTAAGATCCCAGGTAACTGAGTGTGCCCCAAATACCACAATTTTCACTACTGGATTATTTGGTTTGTTGGTGTTTACTTTCTTGGGTTCTTTATATATTTTGGATATTAGCCCTCGGTCAGATGTAGGGTTGGTGACGATCTTTTCCTAGTCTGTAGGCTGTCGTTTTGTTCTGTTGGCAGTGTCCTTTGCCTTACAGAAGCTTTTCAGTTTCATGAGGCCCCATTTATTAATCGTTGCTCTTAGAGCCTGAACTGTTGGTGTTCTGTTCAGGAAGTTGTCTCCTGTGCCAATGAGGTCAAGGCTCTAAACTAAATCTTATGCACGTAGACACACACACACACACACACACACACACACACACACACACACTTGCTTCCTGCCCATTATCCTTCTCTGCCAGGTGGAACTTAAGAGCTATGGGTCACAGGAGATCCTTAAGATAGATTCCTTCTAAATAGTTTGTTAACCTAAAGGCTGAATCTGGGGATGAAGTGCTCGGCAGAGGCAAGGCACACTTCGTCTGCTGCTGACACATGCATGTGGGAGGAAGTATTTATAAGACAGGCCTTTTCTCTCCTTCCAACACTCCGCCCAGGTGTGGAGGCTGCGGTCAAGTGGGCTAGCTCGTACCCATAGCTGGGTGCCTCACAACAGTGTGGAATGTCACAGGGCCTTTCCCAGAGGGTGACAACTGCTACTGGGCTCCAGACTGTCTTGGTCCTGTCACTTCTCCAGGCTTGCGGTCAAGGGGGAGACTGAGTCTGTAAGAGAGACTGAATCTCCACTAGACTGAAATTGACGTTTCTTTCCTGGTGTCTTAGGGCGGCTCAGCCAGTCTCTAGAGACAAAGTCAGGAGCAGTGGCTGGAATAGGAAGGGCCCACTGGCTAGTAAGGTCAGAGCCAGGAACAGGGGGCAGGGCAGGAAGAACCCACTGGTGAGCTCAGAGCCAGGTGTGCAGGCATCTGTCTCATTGCCTTTTCCTGATGGTCAGCTTGGCATGAAGGGAAAAGATATTTTCTTCCTTTCTCTCCCTCAGTAAGATATCCATGGAGATGTTGGTGGCTCACTGTTGGGGACACCCATGGGTTATTTAGTTAATGAAAACTCCTACAGGCACTTTGGTGGGCATCACAGGAGCCCCTTTTTCATCCATGGCAGCACCCCTAAGAGCTCTGTAGCTCTGGCCTATTGGACTGGTCTTTGGTGGGCAGGCACTGGGGTGAGCAAGCACCTTGTCCATAGCCACTGGGTTGAGCTGCGGCTCTTCTCACCTGGCATCAGATGCCTTATAAACTCCTTTTGACAGAATGGGGACTCAGATGTGTGTGGATATGGGCTCCCTTGCTTGAAGTTTGCAGTGAGGCCCAGCCTCCAGCCCTGCTCCGTGCGTGGTCCCAGAACCAGGCTACGCCCTGCCTGGAGACTGTAGTTCAGAGTCTGACCCATCCTGGGCTTCTGGTCCCAGTTATTGGCCATACAATAGCCATGTCTCATAGCTCTGTGGATCATCTATGGGTGAGGGCGGCAGGTTGCTTTCCTTGGCAGGGTTTGTGGATGTGGCAGAGCAATACTAATGGTGTGTTGCTGTGCACACGACCCATGGAAACATAGTCCCTGTAACCATTGCAGGTGCAAATGCATAAGCCCCACCTAAGGAGCAAGCACAGGCAGACTCCGCCTTTGCTCCTCCTCTTCCACTGCAGTGTCATCCCCTTGCCTTGACTCAGCCTCAGCCTCAGCCTCAGCCTCAGCCTCAGCCTCGGGTGGCTTCAGGCCCCAAGGTCTTCCAAAGCATTCCCAAAGAGTTCAGCTCATCCGTGGGTGGGGAGGGAATGCCCAGAGACTAGCAGCCCTTCCCTTCCACCCTTCCCAGTTGTCTATGGAGGCCCCCCAGACTCCCACAACAAGCCCGCTCTGGAACCTGGGCTCTGTACTTGGGCCGGGTGCCCTCTGAGCTCAGCAGCAACTCAATCCCAGGAATTCTGTGCCTCTTTGAAGACTTCCGTCCTAATGGCCTTTGATGCTCAGGTGTGGCTAGGGGACCTTTTGGCCAAAGGTGTGTTTTTTTAAAACTGAATAAATAAATTGTGAAGTGACTTGTTTAAGGCTTCAAGGGGTCGTGGGCCGGAGAGGTGTGAGTGTCTGCTTATGTCTGCTTACTCTTGCTATTTGTTAGCAGGGCACTGGGACCTCTGGATTGTGTTGTCATGATAACGCTTAGGTGCTTAGGCATTCAGGAGCTTGTGGGGTTGGAAACAAGTTACTATAGAGATAACCCTACTATGGGCCCCAACTGTTAACCCCACTGTGGGCCCCTGACTGTTTAAAACTAGACTTTTTAGTTCTTATCTTATCTTTTCTTATCTTCCCACAGCTAACAAAGAAGGGATTAATAAGCTTGGCTTATCTGGGTCTTATATTTTAAGATAAACAAGAGTGCCACTGCAGGAGGAAGGGTATAAATTTGTGATCAGAAGTCTGTAAAATTTTAGAAGTTATGCTTTCTCGAGGAGAGACAGGTAGTTTCAGTGACTTTTGTTTTTTCTTTCTTAAAAGAACTAGACAGCTTAAAGGGTTGGTCTCTCAGGAGTGTAAGATACACTTCCATGAGGGGGAGAATGGAGTTACATGCTTGAAAGGTTAATGGGTGGTAAACGCCAATTTTCTACAATCCTGGCTAATAAAAATAGCTTACAAGACATAAAATGTCATACTGCCAAAATTACAGAGGACTTCAAAATCCATTTGGAAGCTTTGCATCCTTTGCAATCGGTGCACAGAGCTTCGAGTGTCTTCTCCTCATGGTTGAGGGATGCACCCCTAGGGGGAGGTACCCATCTTTCCATAGTGGGCTATGCGTATATCTCTGGGGGAGCTTTAGCAAAATCTCTGGGTCTTCGGTCCTAGATCCTGAAAGTGCATCTTACTGTGATGGATCTGGCTCAGCCAGCCTGATCCTTGACTCAGCCAGTCTGTCCCCATGTGTCTCTGATGAGTCCCAGGGAGGGTGTGCAATACTCTTGCCAAATTTCAGTTTTTCAATATGGTGGCCAAGAGCAGCTACTGCTGCCCTGTACATCATATAGCGAGGGATTGTTTTTAATTTATCTCCCACTCAGTTATTCTAGAGCTTTTTGGAATATTTATGTGCATGTGTCTTTGTTTGTATGTGTGTATGTTGAGTGTGTTTGTGTGTGTCTGTGTTTGTATGTGTGTGCATGTTGAGTGTATTTGTGTGTGTGTTTCTGTGTTTGTATGTGTGTGTATGTTTGTGTGTGTATGTGTGTGTGCAAAGGTCAGAAGACAACTCTGTGGAGTTAGTGTCTGTCTCTCCCCTTTTATGTAGGTTCTAGGCATTGAACTCAGACTTGCATATCCAGTGCCTTTACCCACCGACCTATTTGTCAGCCTGGGGTTTTAAAGGAAAAGGCAGGGAATGGGAGACTCAGAGTTCTATGCCTGAGAATTTCCACCTTCATGTCTCTGACTTGTTAGCTTTAACACAGGATTAAAGCTTGAGGGGTCAGAGCAAAGGCTTTTGCATCTTGAAAGATATACAAAGAGCCTGGCTAAAAATTAATTGCTCTCTGTGCTAATTTCCTAGAGCCCTTTGGATCCAGTATCTTGAGCTATATTAAATCGAGCCCATTGACAAGAGCTCTCTCTAAGTGATGGAAGATGGCCTCTGCATCCAGCTTGCTGAATCAGCGTAACCGACAGGCCAGTGGGCTGTCTTTGTAATTTCTTTGTGAGCAGGATTAAATTACCCTGCAGGCTGGCATGGAGCCACAGGCCCTGGCTTTGCTGTCTTGGAATACGAGGATCCAGCCCAGAAGCACACGTGTCTGCATTTAAATTCTGACAATCTCCTGTGCTCACCTGATGTCTCATCTATGGCTCTGGCCTGCCATCCTCTCATGGTGCTCAAGGCCACACAAACATAAAATAAGAATTAGATTTTCCAGCGCTATCAAACTGGAGGCCGTGCCTTGCCTTGGATGGGAGAAAAGGTGCCACTGATGAGATGGTTCTGCCACAACTTGGGGGGGAGGGGAGAATTCTGCTGTTGCCTTTTCATAACTGAAAATGAAAATGAAGTATGCATGGCATATCCCCTCTCTGTGCCAAGGTTTGCTTTTGGGTATGGGGTGGGACTTCAGACTGAGTCCTTTCTATTTGTATGTACTGTGCTCATCCGAAGGAGAGGCTGGGCCAGCTGAGGGCTGGGGTTCGTCAGCACCAGAGCCGGTGCTGGGCAGGATGTTCCTCGTGAACCAGGCTACTTCTTTCTTTCCCCCGAAATTGTATCACTAATGACTTTGCCTCCCTTTACAAAAGAAGCCTCGAGAAGAGGCCTTTTCACTCAGAGCCCTGGGGCCTCAGCCTGCTGGCACTTGGGACTTTCAGAAATTTGCCCATTGTTGGGTTCCAAAGGGAGGAATCTGGGAGGATATCTTTCTCTGCCGCACACAGAGAGTCCCCCAGCACTTTCCTAAGGTTGCACTTGACGGAGGTACTAATTAATCACTTCTTCCGGCCCCAGGGGAGCCAAAGCGCTGCTCCCAAGATAAAGAGGCTGCAGCCACCTTCTGCCTGTCTGTTCCTCCCTGCAAGGCAGAAAACCACATTGTTTCCTCACTTCGAATGGTGCTTATTTTTATCAGGAAGGCGCACCCCCCCCACACACACACACACATACACAGTTATTGAGGTGTTCTTAGTGCAGTCCCCTCCCCGCTTACCGGATTTCAAGTAATATTCTTTCCTTTTTTATTAAATGCCAAATGGATCAAATACTTGTCCTTGGGAAAATGGCATCTTGAATAAGTACATTGTTTATGGTAGGTGTCCCCCAGTCACCCCCAGAAGTGGTAACCACTGATGTTAAGAGTAGGTGCAGCTCCAGGACCCTTGCTTGTGTGTTTTGGATGGAATCCCTGTTCTGAACAACAGTAGGATGGAAGATAAAGCCTTATCTATTTATTTCCCAACATATTGCTCTGCTAATCTCAACCGCAGTCTCTCTGTGGAACTGCTCTTGGTGAGACTGTGGCCTCTCTTCAGGAAGTTATTTGATTTTTGATGTAAGAAAAAGGATTAGTACGGATGGATTTTGATAAGGCTGGCTGCTTGGCATGGCTCAGATGCTCTCGTCCCGTCTGTATCGCTGACAGTTGGTTCGTTATGCCGGAGCACTGCAGAGTGGCGATACAGAGCATGCAGAGATAATTGTAGTTTTGCTATTTAAAAAAAAAAAATACGTGTAGTGCTTTACGGTGTTAAAATGATAACCTGTTTAGGGAAACTCTCAGTACTCGCCTTTTGGCAAAGAAAAACCTCTTCTAGCAGCCTCAACTTGGATCCTATTAATCTATTTTTATTTTCCTGAGTATAATTTAAAGTCTCATTGCTGTTTGAACTCCTAAGCTAGGGAGGGAGGCCAGAAGTGGCTGCGTGCACTTTTGAGATAAATGCGCCTGCAAGAGGTCCCGCATTTCGCTTTGTGGTAAGCTCAAGCTTTAGCCTCAGACTCGGGTGGCTAGACTTGGGACAAGTGCCTTGACCGGTGGTGGGCATTGTTGACCAAGGAACTATATTCTTTGTGGTTTCCTCACATTGGGAGAAGGAAGATTTAGGGAGCCCATGTGACCAGTGAGCAAATGCCATTCCATTTTTTCTGTTAGCTTCATATTTCCTCTAGGAAGTAAGTGCTGTGCCCTGCCCAGGAAACAATACTCTTCAGTGGCTGGTGTCCCACTGGTGAACTCTTGAGCAGAAAATGCTGCTTCCTTTATTCATAAGCCAGGTTCTTTGGTGGGCTAAGCATGCTTGGAGGCTAAGGTGTTTCTGGATTATAGAGACTAGGCCTGCTGTTCCATATCAGTGCGGCCAAGGTGGCCACAGGGGTTCAGGCTATTGGAAAGAAGTAGATAGAGGATTAGCAAGCTACATAATTTTCACAAATACACATTATTAGTTTTTTTGTTATCTTTGGGATCTTACTGAATAGATGCCCAAGAGATTTAGGAATTTCTGGATATCAAAGGAGTTGTAGCTTCGCCCTCCCCCCAAACAGGAAGTCCAGAGACTCTTAGACTCTCTAAAATCCCACAAATTAAGACCCAAACGCTGTATTCCAGGACCTTCATTCAGTGTTTGCATACCCACTCCCTTTTTCCCTTGGCCACATCCACTCCTTTCTAGGCACCAGCCCTTTACTGCCTGATTAGATAGCTAGAATTTTCTGGTTCTTCCCTGTAGTATTTCTTTGTTCTTTTTGTTTAAAAGATGATTCTTTATTTGCACTTTTCTTTTTAAAAAAGATTTATTTATTATTATGTATACAGTGATGTCTGCTTGTACACCTGCAGACCAGAAGAGAGCATCAGCCATTATAGATGGCTGTGAGCCACCATGTGGGTGCTGGGAATTGAACTCAGGACCTTTGGAAGAACAGGCAGTCCTCTTAACCACTGAGCCATCTCTCCAGCCCGCACTTTTCTTATATGAATGTTTTTCGTGCATCTATGTATATGCATGATGCATGTGCATGGTGCCCATAGAGGCCAGAACAGGACATAGGCTCCCTGGAACTGGAGTCATAAACAGTTGTAAGCTGTCATGTGAATGCTAAGAACTGAAACCAGGTCCTCTACAAGACAAGAGAGTGCTCTTAACCACCTAGCCATCTATTCAGCCCTGTTCCTTCATGTTTGTTGTTTCCCCTGTGTATGTGAACGCCTTCTGGGGCCTTCTAACTTACATGCCAAGTCTTGCTGACTTCTCTTGCCAACTACCTAAAATAAGTCAATGCATTTCCACCACAGTTTTCTGTGGTTTTATTAAATGTGTAATGGTTCAGTGTTTGCTGCACTCTACTTCCTTCCTTCCTTCCCAGTTTGCAGTTGTACTCTTATTTCAAATGTGCATGTGTGTACACATACATGTATACTGGAAATAGCTATGAAAGTGAGGGGTGTGTGTGTGTGTGTGTGTGTGTGTGTGTGTGTGTGTGTGTGTTTGATGGAGCCATAAAGAGAGACAGATGTCACATTGCACCCACATAAAACCAAACCATCCTGCCAGGAAGGAATCTTTGTACTGAAGTAGATGAGCTTTCTCCCACCTCTAGGAACGGGGAGAAGCTGAAATGACAAGCAAGGAAATATGAAAGCATGACAACTGAGGAATGTTAGACATAAAATGGCAAACTGAAGTATTTTTCATTTTGCACCTGTGTATTAGGGCGTACTCGGTTTATTTATTAAGCTATTATCAAAGTAAAGTAAGACAAGTGGGTCTTAATCTAATGAAATTGCCCCATAGTGGGCTGTGCTGCCTTCAGTTATACAAAGCATAATTGGATAACAATGACGGCGATTGCACTGCGAGCGGCGTCCGGGACTGGACGGCGCCTTCGCTTGTGTGCCTTCTGCACACTGCCGCTTCATGCAGCTCCTGCCTCAGCACAGCAGGACGCATGCCGGCCGCGCCTGGTGGCCCCCACATTCCAGTCCCCTCCACTGTTCAAGCTCCTGCCACAGCCTCACTGAGAAACATTTATGTTGCCATTTGGTAAAAATATTTGCACCGTGGCTATTGACCTGTTTCAAGAATCTGCACTCCGGGACCGTTGCTCTCCTCAGGGCCGGGCAGCCAAGGAGACCAACCTAAACTACCTTGCTTAAAGTGCTTGGCTTATTACCCATTCCTCAACCTCATCCTGCGCCCGCCGCCCCCCCCTCCCCCCACCGACCTCCACCTTAGTGGTGCTGCCATCCAGTTTCGTTTCACTAGTGAGAATTAGGCACCTCTATAAAATGATATTGCCCTGCAGGAGCTGAGATATGCAAGTGCCCATACACTCAAATGTTCAGGGGCCAAGCTGCTAGGCTGATGGCATTTTATTGATTCATCTCCTCCTTCTGCTCCACTGAGCCAGAGCTCTCCCAGCGAGGTCGTGATGTGTCGGTGCTGACCATGGCATGGACATCCTCACTGTAGATACTGAAGTGATGTGTCTGTGGCCCCCAGGGACATTGATTATTGTCATGACCCACTGCCTTCAGGGCGCAACTCATAAGGCTGCGTGATTGGGGAAACTTCTTTTTTTTTTTTTTTTAACAACCATCTTCCTCTACTTGGTGCACATCCCCCAGCACCTCACCCAGCTTAGCTTCCCTTTAAAGTCTTTTTAAAGTGTGTACAATAATTGCGGTAAATGAGAATGTGCAAAATGGAAGATAAATTGAGGACATTTGCAAGGAAAATTCGGAGAGAATGGAAGTGTCTGTAAAGCATGCTTTCTTTCTTCCATGGCCAGTTGAGACTGCGGTCCCCTCTCCTGTCTGAGAGGCAGGCAGCCCATGGATGCCAAGGGCCCAGAGGAGAATAGAACCATCCAGAATCTTACCTGCATGGGCTGAAAATGTGTTCCCTGGGGTGGGGGTGGGGGTTAGGGGTGTTGGGTTGACAGAATCTATTTCTTTAAGTAAGGGCTGTCTATGGAGTTTTGTGGCAAGAATTCTGTATTTGGCGAGAGATGAGATTTGCTTTTGAAGCCTTTACCCATGCAGGTGAGTTGGCTGAAGATGGTGGGTATATATATGTGAGCAGGGAGGCACACTTTCCGGAGCTTAAGGTACAGAACTGGTCCCTTTCCTTCTTCTTCTTCTCTAAATCGTTGCCCAGATCTCTTTGTTGCTAGTGACGGGGGAGTCCCCTGTTCACAACCTACTGCTAAGAGCTGCCCATCATCCCTGCAGCTGAGTGATTGCCAGAGAACATTCGGCACGCTGCGTAAGGGGCTGAGCACAGGAGAGACACGGTGAGGCATGCTGTTCTTCCTGTTTAGCTGTTGGCAAAAGCCTTCCTGGGCTTTCTCGTCCTCTGTACCATCCCTTCCCAAATGGGACGAGCTCTGTAAACAGCAGCAGCGCAGTGGGTCCAGCCACATAGTGACCAGCAAGCTGTGTGTGATCCCAAGCCCTTCACAAATTCCTCCCCACACATACTGTGCTTTCTCACTCTGTCTGTTGTTTGCACTTATCCTGGGGCCGCTGGCCAGGGTCCTGGCTTTGATGTGAGCTCCTCTGCCTGTGTCCCTTTATGCTGTGTAGCTGGACCTGGTTCAGCAATCCCTCCCCAGAGAGTTCGTCCCACTCTTCCCAGTCCCTCTGGCCCTTTCACAGCAGCCTGTGCAGAATGCACAGCCACCCAGAGCCACTGCTGCCCTGTATCGCATGAGTCCTCACCTGTTGACGTGATGCGTGCCCCTGCCTTCAGTCAGGCACCAGAGCAGGTGGGTGCAGAGGCTCACTCAGGACTTGAGTCTGTTACCTTTCTCTGCTCTAAGCCTTCCCCACCAGAGTCCACAGAAGAAGAGGGAAGACACTGGTGCCCTCACCAGCCTCTGCATGACGCTGTTCCATTCACAGTCCCCGTGCATTTGGTCCAGCTGAGCATCACAGCTCATTCCCAGGGGGCAGCTGAGCTCTCTCTCCCACCTGGCCCTTCTTATCTTTACTTGGTTGGTTTGTACTAACCTTCTGGGACATCCCGCTTCGCCTGGAGCTCTCACACTTTCGTTATGACTGGGACACCTGCTGTAACTGTTATGTCTCTCAGGGCCTGCGGTTATCACTCTCTTATCTACCTGGGGCCTTGGAGGTCAAGGACATGGTCTGTCTCCCACATAGCACCTGCTGGTGTCCAGTTACTGGAGCAGCTGGCTTCCTGAGTGGAAGCTATTGAATCCCAAAACTAGCGTGGATCACCCCCGATGCCTCCAGGGTATGGTATGAAGTCCGCACTGGGATCCTCCCCTCCAGCTAGAACGGCTGCTGTCGGATTCCCTGGGGTTGTAGGCTTAGCCTCCTTTCCCTTTCCAGAGATGCTTGGGGAGCCTGGCCATCCACATGAAAAGTCTCTGTTTGTCAGAGTCCATGAGCTCTGTACTGCCGTGTAGCCTGCTGTGAAGGCCCAGCAGCCACACGGACACCAGTGTTACTGTGTGCCCTTGATGCCCTTCCTGAGGGAGCACCAGGAGAGAACGGAAGTTTGTAGTCTGAGCCTGGTGTCACAGGGAAGACAGCCTCTGCCAGTGGGTGGGGAGGGGTGGGCGGGGAGTGGTGTGTGCCTCTAAGGAAGGGCTGGGGTACCCACTCCCATCCACTGGCTGTGGATTCTGTAAGTGCTTCTTGCCTTGAGTGTGCCGAGTGAGAGGCTCTCTGATGAACCCGGGATGCGGGTGAGATGCAGAGCTGTGAGATGTAACATGCAGGGGAGGTGGGTCCTGATCAGGAGGAATAGGTTATTTTGACCTTGATTGCTCACGATGGTGGAATGGAGGATCCAGGACATGTTTGGTTTGAAGGCAGGGCTGTTAGATCCAGAAAGCTGGCCGAAAGATTTGGCTGTCTCTTGGTTTTTCCATGTGAGGACGTGTGGCTCATGCTGAGTACGGTAGGTGCCATTGTGGCGTGCGTGCATGCACGTCTCAGCCTGCAGAGATCCCTTCCGGTCTCCTCCCTCGTCCAAGTTAATGCCAGGGGTCCTGGCTGCAGCATGGCCCCCTTCCCAAAAGCAAGCCCTGTTTGAAACAAAGGCTAAGGATGCTGTTCTGTTTACTGTGCTATCATCAGCACAGCCTTAGGGCAGTGGTATAGACTTTCCCTTCAAAGATGAACACTTATGCAAAATAATAGAGTGTATTCAATGCAATCTAAAGTCTAGGAAGTTGCCATGGGGTGACTACAACCATAGCCACCCTAGGTTAAGGCAGTTTCATGGCATGCATGTGTGGTGGCTGTGCTTGCCTTCTGGTGTGGACTTTGGAGTGATATGTTCTTAATGATCCCCTATACAAGATTCTAACCACTCCCCTGCAAGAGGGGAGAGTAGTGTTGGGGTCCCCTGAGCCTCCTAATATTACTGTCTCCATTGCTGTTGTTGGGGGCCACACTGCTGACTTCCCACTCAGGCTGTGACTCGTTAAAGGAAACAGAACAGATGTGTAGACAGGGTCGGCACATGGGGCATAAGGCCTTGCTGGGCTGACCAGGCTGCAAGCTTCCTTGGCATGCAAGGTGGGAGGGCCAGCCTCGTCTCCCTTTCAGTCACATAACTTGTGGGTAAAGCCTATTCTTATGTAGGGCTGTGAGCTGGATCTTTATGTACCCCCCAAAACACATACATCAGAATCCCCATCCTCCTGAACTTTACTCAAGGGATCTTGTCAGGGACATAGAGGAGTGTATGTACCCAGAACCATCTCTTATCAGATACAGGATCTGCTAGACCAGCACCTTGCATTTCCAGCCTCCAAAATGGTGAGAGGAGGGTTTGTGTTGTTTCTCAGCTACCCAGTCAGGAGTGTTTTGTAACAGTAGCTCCAAGGGCGACACTTAGCAGCCAGGTGTCTTCCTCCCCCCACCTTCCACACCCCCAGGTAGCACTGAGGAACTAACATAGGAGCCAGGCTCTCCAGGTGCACCTGTTTCCTGCCTCCTGGATAAACCAAGGGTGTTGGTGGCTGGGAGCTCAGTGAAGCCGGAACCACTGGTCTGTGCTCATCTTCTCGCCTCACAGAGTTAGGCTGTGCTTTCTACAGAATGGGCACAGCCCGGAACTGTCACTCGTCCATCATGATTGCTGACTCGCTAAGCAAAGGAGAAAACACAGTGGGGTTTGCAAATTAGCAAGTTCTCTGTACCGCACTACACCCACTCGAGTGTTTCTCTGAGAAATCTGGCTGATAGAAAGGAAGTCAGAAGGGCATCATCAGTCAGGACCAGCAGAGGTGGAGTAAACAGAGCATTAACATCCAGAAGATACTAAAAACCCTACCTTCCCCCACCCTCTTATTTTCGTGGGATGCTTTGTGGGTTTGCGTTCATTCTTCTCTCTTCTTTATCTTCCAGATCACACTCACTGTATAGCCCCACCCAACTTGAAACTTGTGATCTTCCTGCCTCAGCCTCCTAAGTGCTGAGGTTAAAGGTGTGTGCTGGTTACTTTTTTTTTTTTTTTTTTTTTTTTTTTGCCAACTTGACCCAAGTTAGAATCACTTGGGAATAGGAAGCCTCCACTGAGAAAATGCCTCTACCACATTGGCCTGTGGAGCGGTTTCTTGATTCATGACTGATGTGGGGGAGGGGCCCACCTAACTGGGGAGAGGGTGCCACCACTCGGTTGGTGGTTCTAGGGTGTGTAAGAAGGCAGGATGAGCAAGCATTGTCAAGCGAACCGGTGAGCAGCACCCTTCCTTCAGTTCCTGCCTCTAGGTTCCTGCCTCCAGGTTCCTGCCCTGACTTCCCTGGATGATGCACTACAGGCTGGTAAATGAAATAAGCCCATTCCTCCCCCAGTTTGCTTTTGGTCATGGTGTTTTATCACAGTGACAGAACCTCCAACTAAGACAACCAGGCTTTAAGTATTTTGTGTTCTTTAAATGCTGCCCCCCAAATGGAAATAAAATAAATGTAACTTGTCTCCTCCCTCTGAGCAAATTTCCTTCAATCATGTGGTGTCTCATTTGCATGTGTGCACATGGGTGCATGTGTACATGAATGTGCATGCACAGGCAGACATGTCTGGGAAGCCATTATTTATGTCCACACACACACATATATATGTTCATGTGTATGTGTTTACCTGTGTGTGAAAGTGTGTTGTGTTCATGCATGGTGCTATATCCTATTCACACATGTAAGAATGCGTAGAAGAGTGCTCCTGTGTGTGTGTGCATGTGCGTGAATGTATGTGCCTATGTCTGTGTGAAAGGAAGAAGGGCGTTGGCAGGCCTTTGCTCTCAGGATGGACTCAGTGAGCAAAGCCTTTTGTAAGCAGCATCTCCTTCTCTCTGTATGCTGAGTCATTAGATGCACAGTGAGGATTCTGGTTCAGAGAAAGCTCTGTCTGTGATTGGCCCTGGATCCAGGCAGGTCTCAGAGGGGTGGAGCCAGTGTGTTTGCTAAGGGGGAGCGGGGTGCAGGGGTGCCCATTGGCCTGGAGGTCTGCCATGGGGGCGTTCTTCTGCACCATTTCCCCTCAGGCAAGTGTGAGATGAATGATGTACCTCCGCCTGGGGTCTATTGACTTGTGGGATGATGGCGTTTCCCCAACGAGCTCCCCTTTTCCCACTTTGTGAATTACGTTCCTGTGGTTGCCAGTTTCTCTCCCGGGGAAGGCAACTAGGAAGGCTTTACGAAGATGGATTCGGGTAGTGGAAATCTGGCTTCACCCACAACACAACTCTGGCATCTACTCGGCCCTGTGACCACCGAGCACTTCAGCCATGCATAAGGTTTTCTTAAGGAGCTGCCCCTCGTAGCACATAGCCAGTGTGGGAGCACCGTCTATGTGTGTGGTTGGTGAGATCTATTCTTATTTGAGAGGGAATGGAACTTTTTGAAGCCTGGGACTAAGGATTCCTCAGGACCAGGTAGCCATCCCCAGAGAAAGGATTGGCATGAGTTTTCATAAGGTCCCAGAGAGTAAAGATCTTAGGCTTTTGAGGCCAGATAGGATGTGTTCGCTCACTCTGCATTTGGCTCAAAAGATGCCACAGAGCATAGACTGTGCACGAATCAAACAAGGGGATGTGTGCTAATAAAACTTTATTAGCAGCAGCAACTGGCACTAGATTCCACCCTTCAGCTGCTCTTTGTCCCCTTCTCTGGGAAGGAGCCTCTCTCGTTGCTGCTGTGTTATCAACTCACTTATCTTCCCCTCAGCCTGGCATTTCCTGTTTTCTGTGAGTTTGGAGGAAGAGGCCTCTGGGTGTGAATGCCGCTCTGCTTTTGTTGTGCCTCAGTCCTCAGCACAAGCTGGTGAGAGATAAGGAGCTGAGGCTGGAAGGGTAGATCATGCATTGAAGGCCACTTGATGTCCAGAGGCGCAGCTGACCTTGATCCCTGCCTCCCAGTAATGGCGGCACTGCCCACGGAAGCTCAGAAGGGGAGCCTAAGAAGGCTGTGGCACCTGCCTGTCCAGCCGAGGCTCCACCAGCAGTGCAGTCCAGCCTCGGGAAGCAAAGGCGGGCACTCAGACACCCAGGGCTGCCCTGCTGATCCCTGCCGTGGGAGCACTCTCTGCAGGGCGGATAATAATGGCGACACCATGCCAATGGCCGTAATAATGGGAGATAAAGGAAATGAAACATGAGAACCGCTGGCTGATGGATAGCGTCTTCAGTCTGCAGTTTAATGATCTGCGAGTGCAAATCTGTAGTTAAGAACGAGCCAATTTCTCACTTCCTTTCTGCTCTGTTCACCCCAGATAAGGAAATTGAAGTGCTCCACAGACATGGAACCCAAATGTCTCAAATGTCTCCATTCCACCTTATTAGAGAGATGGGGGGTACGGGGGGGGGGGGTCAGTGCCCTGGGAAGCCAGGAGGTTTTGGCAATGATGTCACTCTTGGGTACACTTCGGAACACTTGGTCCCCAGCTGGTGGCACTGTTTTAGGAGGCTGAGGAGCCATTACAAGTTGGGACCCGACTAGAAGAAATGGGCCCCCCCCCCCAGGGGTTACGGCTGCCCTAGTCCCTGCCTGCTCTGAGCTTCTCCATTCCCCCAGATGTGAGCAGGCGGGCCGAGACCTACCTTCTTCTCCATTATGGAAGGCACCCTCAAAGTGTGAACTCAACCAAGCCGTTCCTCCCTCAAGGTGCCTCTTGTCACATATTTGGTCAGAGCACTCTGGGCACACTGAGAGCCGGACTTAACAGAGAGCCTAGGTGGGCAGGGAGGGTGACTTGGGACCGGATCCTGCTTGGGAGCAGACCCCCGGCAGGTGGGTTCCTTCCTTCCTGGATGTGCATGGTTTCTCTCTCCATGCTTCTTTGTCCTTCTGGCTCAGCTTAGGGTCACGTGCACCTTGCAGGCAAGTGTACAGAGCCGTGCACACGGAAGGAAGGGATTCCAGGAAGTAATCTTGACTCCGTACCAGCTGACCCCAGTGAGGCACACATAGACAGAGGGAGGCTTTCCCTAATCCTGGTGCGCTGACTGAGATTGGCCTGTCCCTCCCCAGCAGCCTCTCCATGTTGACAGGAAATGTCGCACTATGGGTTACTCTGTTCAGAGGCAGGCCTGACTCCAGTGACGATGGCACGTGCACAAGACCAAGGAGGCCACAGGCTGACCGTACACCCCAACAGGTGTGGCTGGGTACAGCCCACTCGTGCAGCCATCCACACATACGCCCGTGTAGAATCTTCCAGATCAAGTGACTCTAAGTTCTGCCTGCATGTTCCTGGGGCACAGCTGAGGTGAATGCAGGGGCGTGCTGTGGGTGCTGTTGGTGGTTCCGAAGCCAAGGGTCGCTCAGGCCTCCTCCTAGCTCACGGAGGGAAATTATGAGCAAACATGTCTGCTCGGCAACTTTGGGAAAACAAACATACAACAGTGGAAGAGCTTTTTAACAGCCCTGCATATTGGTCTGGTTCACAAGGCATTGAAAACCGAAAATAAAACAATGAGGAAGGATGTGTGCCAGCTCGCGGGAAGATCCCTGAATAGCTGACGGGTTCATTTTTGCTTGTTTATGGGTAGATTTCAGAGTCACATCTGTTACTTCTTTGTGAGCTTAGAGACGTCCTCCGGGGTTGTTTGCTTTTTCAGCTTTCTTTCTTTTTATTTTTTTGGATGCTTTGAGACTGCTACTGGGCTGAGGTTGAGTGTCAAGGAGGCCAGTCGGAAGAGTGATTAGGTTAACTCCGTGGAAGCGATGGCTGCCGTGAGACCGGCCCCCGTGAGATTTCTTTATGGCCCTTCTTAAAACATTTGCTCTGTGGCATGGGGTTGCCAGTCCCCAGACTTGCAGAAGGACTGACATGCCCATGGGCTCCCAGTGTCCTTTCTGTCTTGCTTCTTGGCCCCAAATCTACATATTTTCTGGGACCGCAGTCTTTCCACCAACAGACTCAGTGTGTGGCTCTTGGCATCTTGTACTAAGGTCACAGAGCATATACACTGGCCACCCTTCAGGATGCCTGGTTGGTGGCTATCACTTAATCTGTGCTAGCCACTTTCTAAAGGAAGGGCCGTCAAGGACACTGTTAGGTTGTGGGTCTCTCCAAGCTCGGTTTACTTCTCACTGTGGGATGGCACTCTCAGGCGAGCGCAGGTGGTCTCCACTCTTCCCCGGTGAGTACAGGCATGGTCATAGCTGTGCATCAGTGGTTCCCTGAAATGAAGAACTCGCCTTACCTATGTGGTGTTAGACTTACCTGAGGTTCCTGGGTGGCTGCTGGGACAGACAGACAAGGCAGTTTGCCATGAGGTGAAGCTTGTTGGGTGAACTCTACCCAAGGCCCTCCATGAGGAAAGAATGAGCCAGGCCTCCAAAGTGACTAAGAGAGAAAGCGCAGAGACCAGCCCAGGCCTCATAGTTAGGAAACCAATGAGTTCTTGGCCTTTTGAGCACAGTGAAAATATTTTTGGAGTCTTACATTTTTCCATGAAATGTGAATTTTACCAAAGGGGAGAAAAAGACAGACAATTGGGTTTCAAGAGAGAATTATCTGCTTTAAAAGTCATAGTATCTGGCCACGCATATTGGCTTAGTATGCCTATAGTCCCAGCACGAAGCAAGCTGAGGCAGAAGGATTGCTGTGAGTTTGAGGCCAGCTTGGGTTACATAATGAGTTCCAGTCAAGTCTGGGCTAGACTGAGGCCCTATCTTTAAAAAAAAAGCAACAAAGAACCCTTCAGTTTCCCCAGATCCACCTGGGGCTTCATACATGCTTTGGTTTTCCCAAACAGTGTATTCCTCGGAGTCTTTCCCAGTGGCATCCAAGAACTTCTTCCCATGAAAAATCCCTTTTTAAGGGACTGGTCCTGTTTTCTGGCTGAGCTGTACAAATGGGACTTTCTCAGTCTTGTGCTCAAGCCCCTGAAATCTGTCTGTGTAACCTGCTCTAGCTGAAAAAAAAATTAAAAATCCTGTTGCTTGCTCATGGCCAACAACAGCACACACTTGACAGCTCATGTTTGGGACTGCGGCTGTTGACTACAAAGTGGTCCACACCTGAGCTGGCCTTGGGTCTCGGTAGGGAGGAGTTTGGCTTATTAACAATATTTTTCCATTGGGTGTTGGCTCTAGAGAGGTGAGGAGTTGGGGTCGGGGGCATACTGAACAATTCCTGATTAACAAGGCTGTTTATTCAGCAGCCTCCTGCTGCCTGCAGGAACCTGGGCTGGCCAACCAGAGACACAGCCACTCTGGGGCCTGGTAGCTCTCACCCGGCAAGAAGAGTAGACATCATTGTGCAAAACCTGGTTTTCTGAGGCCAGGGAAGCAGTGTTAGACCAAACTGCAAATGAAGGAGCCTGCTCCCGGAGCACGCACACCCAGAGCCGACGTTACAGGGTGCTTCGAACAATACAAATAAAAGCAGTTTCCGCTTTTATCTGTGTCGGAAGGTTCAAGGGTATTCATCATCTGCAGCAATAATAAAATCATCCTGTTCTCAGGTGGAAGTCACAGGCACTCGCTCCTGGAAAGTAAACCGGGCCAAGGAGGAGAGTGGCTTACACAGATCCTATTAGAAAGGACAAAGCCGATCCCCTCAGAGTGGTTATAATGGAAAGTGGTTCTGTGCACAGATCTTCACAAGGTGCCCGGCATGAGGCATGAGGTTTGCAGACGCAGCTACAGCCAATTCGGCTGTCCCGATCTGTGAGTGGTCTTGTCCTGTCTGAGGACAACAGCTGTGTGCGTAGAGCACCTCCTTGTGTCAGGGGTCTGTGGGGTGGAACACTTCCTAGAGACTGACTAGACTTGTTCACTTAAGGCTCTGGGGAAGCCCCACACTGCTTCCCTCATTCAAGTCCCCTAGATATGGAGCATGCCTGAGATACAGCCTCCAAGGCACCACATGGCCAGTCTACTTTGGAGAGTGCTGCTCCCATGCGCACACTCGGGACACACTTGTCTGAGGACAGGCGGACAGTGTGGGTGTCCTTACATACATGGCCCCTGTTACTCATTGCAAGAAGCTCAAGCCGGTGAGACTTGAGACTGATGCCCCATTAGGGCTGCATTGGGGAAACTGAGTCCCCAAGGCTAGGCCAGACCAGGACCTTTATCATTAGGCATGGCACAGGCATCAGGGTACACAAACCCCAGCCTTGACGTCAACTCTAGCTAGAGTACTGGGCACAAGGTCAGTGGTCTCCCAAGTAGATCCTCTGTGAATGGCTGTGGTGCTGTTCAGGAGAATGAGCTAGCGATGTCAGCTCTAAACAGACAGAGTAGGCTTCCTAGTGTGCATCCTTAATACTGTGGGGTGAGAAGCCACTCTGGCCACTTCACTGGAGTGCTGTATCTGTGGGGTGTGGCACAATACGGTGTAGCTGTTAGAATGTATGCACATATTGATCATTTGATGGATTGGACTATTATATGGGTGAGAGGAAGCTGCTTTGTTTTCTAAAATGTAATTAAAGCCTCCTTCTGCTTGTGGAAAGGGTTTTAATTTGGCTGTGGGTGGGATGCATTTATGGATGTTTCAAGCCACAAGCAGTGGAGTCCTTGAGCTAGGTTGAAGGAGCTTGTATCCAGTGCTGGGAGCCAGAGCCAGTGTGAGGGGCCATCCAGGTCACAGCAGCTGCCACCTCATCCACGGTCCACCACTGCACTGCTGAGTCCCAGCAGTGTGTCCCTTGGCATTTCCTGTCTCCTTAGCTTCAGTCATGATCGATTCCCTAAGGTGTCATCCCACAACCGTTTGATGGACGTAGACCAATGAGAGGTCAGAGCTGAGAGATAAAGCATTATGTAATTGGCACTTGGGAACTATAGGATCACGTGCGAGAGAGCCCATGTTAACTGCAGGAGGTGGGAGGCTTTGGGAGACAGGGGACCGGGGCCAAGATAAAGCAGGGAGGAAGCTGTCTGAGCAAAGCAGGGCTGTTAGGGTTCGGTATAAACAGAGGATTGTCACTGTTTAGGGCTAGATGGGAAATTTATCTCAAATAGCAAATGTGCATGTGTCCATATGTGTGAGTGTGTTTGTGTGTCTGTGTCTCCCAGTGTGCCAGCCTGCAGTCACTGTTTTTATCATCGAGGTGACACTTCCTTGCTTTTATGGGATCTGTCATTCAAACAGGGCAGGTCCTACCTAAGGCTGCCTCTCAACATCTTTTGATCATGACTCAGAAAAAAGAAAAGATATAATTGTAAACCAGCAAATGCCCTCAACTGCTCATAACACCAAAGGGCACAGGCTGAAATAAGTGTCACAGACTAGTCCATGTGCCACATCATTAAAACGGGTATTTTCATATTGCCTGCTTTTTAAATAGAAAACTTTTATTTATTGCTGCCCACTTCACCAGTGCCAGTGATGTGAGTGGAACCATCTGGAAGGCCAGGAACTGGATGGGACGTTTGAGAATGATTTAGAAAGAGTGAGTAGGAGAAGATGGTGAAGGGCCCGAAGCTTTGGGGGTGCAGACCAAGTCAGGTATGAGGACGAGTGGGTGCATAGTGGACGGATGGATGATTGATAGGTATATGTACGGATGGATGGATAGATGATAGGTACATGGGTGATGGATAGATGATGGGTAGATGGATGGAGAGGTAGATGATGAACTATGGATGCTGGATGAATAGACAAGGGAGGGAGGGAGGGAGGGAGGAGGATAGATGTGTGTGTATTTGTGGATGAGTGGGTGGTGGGTAAATGCAGAGATTTGGGTCAAGGATTGGGTGGGTAGGTGACGCAATAAAAGGGTGAAAAGATGAAAACGGATATGTGGGTTTATGATGGTGGATGGATGAATGAATGGCGAGTAGAGGACAGAGAGAGGGAGATTGGATAGAAGAAAAGTGGGGGAACCTGGGAACCCCCCCCACCTCTCTCTGAACAGAGTTCTACTATTTGACCTCAATTCTTATCCTTAAGGGATCGTTTTGCCTCTGAGTATCTGGGTATCTGGGGATGCAGTTGGGCACTATCCCACTCAAGGAGGTTCCTTTTGTTGTTGTTGTTGGTTTTTTTTAGATTTTTTTGAAATTTTATTTTATATATATGATAATTTTGCCTGCTTGTATGTTGGTGCACTGCACACATGCCTGCTGCTCACAGAGGTCAGAAGAGGGGTTGATCCCCTGGTACTGAAAGTAGGGATGTTTGTGAACCACCATGTGGGTGACAGGAACCAGACCTTAGTACTCCACGAGAGCAGCCGGTGTCTATAACCACAGAGCCATTTGAGCCATCTCTCCAGGCCTTAGTTTTCTTTTCTTAGTAAGGGAGAAAGCACTGCTTCTGCGGCATGAACAGCTGGCGTCATGTATGAGAGTAGAAAGGCTTTGCTCACGTAAAGCATCAGCCCTGAGAGATACCTGCCTGGTGCTGAGGCTCCCGTGCTTCCTCCTGCCCAGTTAGCGGCTACTCTAGTACCAAGGACAGCGCCGAGCACACAGCCGACTCTACAGGAGGACACCCACTCCTCCAAGATGAATCCCAGAAGCCCACGGAGCTTTCCTTGTGTGTACACACACACACACACACACACACACACACACACACACACACTGCTGTGATAGAGACATCAGTGCCAGTGCGTGTCAGACCCTTCACTGGGGGATCCCCATTGTTTCGGCTTGCTCCTTTAATCTATTAAGTACGTGCCCTTGGCTGAACTTTTCACCAGTCCGTGGGGACCTGGAATGAATGCGTGAGGCGGTGTGGAGAGAATGAGAATGAGGAGGAGGTGTCTTGGCTGATGCTAAAGTATGCCATTCTCCTGGGCCTGTGATTCTGGGTCCCTTCAGGGCCTGTTGTTCCCTGTCAGGAGTGTCTCTGGGCTCCTCAGGAGGCTTTTGTCACAGTGAACACTTGGCTTCCTTTTTAAGATTTATTTTTATTTATATGTGAGTACGTGTCTGCGTGAGTATCTGTCATGTTTGCACAGGTGCCCACAGAAGCCAAAGGTTAGGGTGGCAGAGTTCCTGGAGCTGGACTTACTGGCAGTTGTGGGCTGCCAGATGTGGTGCTGGGAACGGAAATCTGATCTTTTTGAAGAGCAGGAAGTGCTCTTAACTACTGAGTCATCTCTCACACCCCTGTGCAGTTGCTTTTGCTGGGCGATTACTCCCTAACTGGTATTTATTGTGTTTGGAATAACAGAAGAGCAGATGTTAGCCCATAGTGGTCTAGAGGAGCCAGTTTTCTCTGTCCAGGGGCTACCTAGCTATGCTCACTCTGTGACTCAGCCCTGGTCAGCTGTAGGTTTGCTGGCCACCGATTGCACATGCATGGGATTTAATTAAGCTGAGTGTGTACAGTGTGAGGAGGATTAGGTTGGAGTACAGAGGCCTTGGAGCTTTGGTGTCTGGGCGTTCAGCAGTCCCCTCAGAGGTCTGCAATGCACAGCTCGGTAGGAGACCTGGCTCCTCCCCTCTTCCCTCTCTCCTGATCTTGTATCCACAGGCCACATCCTGCTCAAACCCCAGGGGAAAAAGTGCCACACATCTTCGTGCACTGGCCTTGAGCTTCTTCAACCAGACCCTATTAGGCACCCACAGGCCCCACATTTCCTTTGAAAAATAAAACATGGCATCTGACAGACGTGCTGAGACTTCCAGCATGCGGCGCTCTCTGATTTTACTCTGATCGCTACCCTTTCCTCCTGCCAAAATATATTAAAAATAATCTTAACAGAACACAAAGCAAAGAGAATATTTTCTAAGTCAAGCTGCAAAATGGCCTGAAACTGATCGGCGCGCACGAGAGCTTACTTTTTTCACGGTAACGAGAAACGCAAGTGTGGTGTGTGTGTGTCTGTGTGTGATAAACAGGGCGGTTTGATGGAACTCAAGAGCTGAAAGAACAGAGTTAGCTTCTGAGAGAGGCACGCCACAGCTGTGGTGGCCCAATTTCCATGAGAACATTTCTTCTAAGTATGATGGCTGAGCAGTTTGTAGCAGAACCCAACTTGTGCGTGTGACCTTGCTTAGGAAAACAGGGTCTCTCCAGTGAATCGAGTTCGAGATGAGGCTGGCAGGGTGACCACTGGAGGCAAAGGATGGTATTATCCTTATCCAACAGAGCAGGGAACCCCAAGATTAACCCCCAGCCACCAGGCACTGGGAGAGGAAGGGGAGCCTTCTAGAGCTTTCTTAGGGAGTACAGCCATGCCCACACCTGGAGTTTTCACTCCGGCCTCTAGAGCTTGGGGAAGACTGTGTTCTGTCATCTACGCTGCTGGTTTGTAGCTGTGCCTTGCTGAGCATAGGAGAGTGAGTCACAGAGGGGAAAGCAATTAGAAAAACTGTGGAAAAAAATGTCATGCGCTTCTGACATTTCTCCAGCACTCCTGGCAATGCTCTGAAGGGGCTCTGTCCACTGTGGGCAGGCGTGTTCTGTCCCTGACTTGCTTGCAGATAGATAGTCTCTTCTTGCGCAAGGGCTGGTACCAGTACTCAGGGACTGTTACAAGGACGTCCGGATATAGTGATCTCCATGGCAGCATGAGAGCCACTGTGCACACTCACAGCCTGGACCTTCCTCTCTCGCTCAAGACAGTGAACACAGCTGAGGGAAGCAGCCTATCCAAGCACTATGGGTTCTGTTAAGCTCCCTGTACAGGTTGGCTGACACTGTCTGCCAGCAACATTCAAAATGAAGCTCCAGAAGGTGACTGGGTCTGGAGTGAGTCCATACATAGGGACAGTACTCTTTAGGGAATGTGCTTGTTTATTCACTCAGCAAACACTGTGGGCGGTTTTATCTACTGATGACCCATTGGTGCAGAGTGGGGATGTTAACCTGGCTGGAGCTCACTGGTGCCAGTGGAGTGCAAGACTGAAGACAAACAGTTACACACTTGTGAGTGACCGAGGCCACAGGCAGTGCTTCATAGTGAGACAACAGGACAGGCACTCAGGATCCATGATCAGAGGCTGGGCACACGACAGCAGCTGTGACTTGAAAGGGACAGATGAAGAGAAAAGCTACCTGACCATGGAAGGGGACAGTGGGTAGGGGACACAGCATGTACAAAGGCCCCACCAAACTCTACAGAGCGACCAGGATTCTTGGCTGCATGGGCTCCTGCTCTGCCTGGTGCCTGCCATGACCCCACCTCTGGGTTAGAAGGAGACCTGCCACTTACTCTGACACAAACCTCCAGAAGCCCAAGCCACCCACCACGGATCTCCATCTCCTCCCCGGCTGATGTCCTCTCTCCACTTGCCTGTCTGCCCCCGTCCATTTTAACCTGTCACCCCTGCCTCTGTCTGCTGCCCTACTCTGCCCTGCAGAAAGCCTGTCCCTCCCCCATCCAATCTGCAGGGCTTTCCCCTTTCCTGCCCCAGGCTCAGGGTCCTCTGCAAAGCTGTGGCAGCCTCTGCTCTCCTCCCAGGCTGCCATCCCATCTAGATGAGAGAAGAGAGGTTTCTTATGTAGTCACTAGAGGGCATGGACTCAGGAAACAAGCCCAGTTCTTGTGTGCTCTGTGTGTTAAAAATCTTGAACCCTTCTGGGCTGGGAAGATGGGCTTAGTAAACAGTCTGCCATGCAAGCGTGAGGACCTGGGTTTGACTCCCCGGGATCTACATAAATAGCTGCTTGTGGTGGTGGTGTGTGCCTGGATCCACGGCTTGGGATCGAGTTAGGTGGAGACAGGCATCTCCTTGATGCTGGGCCGGGTAGCACAGACAAATGATGTGCTTTGGGATTAGTGAGAGACCCTGTCTCAGGAAATGAAGGGGAAGAGTGACCGAGGAAAGATACTGAAGTCAACTTCCGCCCTCATAGCCACTGTAACAATATATGCACAGCAGAGACTCATAGATACAGGCACACCCACATACCCCGACCCCACATATGTGTACACACACTCACATCCCGCACATACACACTCATACTCACACACAGAGACACACTCCACACACACATGTACACACACACACTCATACCCCACACATGTGCACACACATTTACACTCACTCACACACACATACATACCACCCACATGTTCACATACTCAGACCCCACACATGTGTGAGCACATCCCACACACATGTACATACATACTCACACGCACACATACACACTCACACCCCATACATACATGCATACATACATACATACATACTCATACTCCACCCATGTATACACACATTCATATTCACATGAACACAAACACCTCACACATGTACTTACACATATGTGCACACACAATGTGCACACACACTGACCCCACACATGTATACACATGCACACACATACACACACCTATAATATTCCAAGCCACAGCAAAGTCAGTGTGCATCACTAGTTGGTAGCCACCCACTACAGTGAACAACAGGACCCTCCCCCTCCCCTCATAAGCCTTGGGAAAGGCATAGATTTACCCCAACATGGAACTCTAGTAGCCGTCCGAGAAACTGCCCAGTGTGGGAACAACATAGCTCCTTGACTACTCTGGCAGTTGTGGGTTTGTGTGGGTTCCTTGCACGGAGCACATGGTGTGTCAGCTTTGCAACCCTGTACATCAGGGTTGGCCATGGCTTCATCAGCCAAAGACAAGGAGCAGCTCTGCACCCTGGAGACCCACAAAAGGCCGTATCCACTCTTCTCTCTGGACTCTAAAGGGACAGCAGTCCCACCCTTCTTGTATTCCCACCTGCTCAGCATTGGCACACTCTGATGGCCATCTCGGAGCCACACTGTGGAAACAACTGTACCTGGAGCTTCAGGGGAGGTGACCTGACCACCAATGCCACATGGCGCCCAGGCAGGTCCCTTTCCCCTGTCTTCATGATGGCGTACCTGCCATGCTGCCTTCCTGCTGGCCTGTTATGCCTGCCTAGGCCACAGACCTCTGGAGAGTTTCCTGCATTTTAAGTTGTTTCCAGCTATTATTCTTGGGCAATAAAATTCATCTCTAAAAATAGGTCGCATAAAGGCCTCGGCTTCTCTTCTAATTAGTGTAAGGATTTATTGAATATACATCATACGTATAGGTCATAATATTATTAAAATTACTATTAAGACTTTACTCATCAGAATCTTTCAGGCGGTGGGGAGACAGCGAGCCCGATGGTCCCCAGGAATCGTATCTGCATTAGCAAGATAAAGGACAATTTAGGACGATTACAAAAGCAATGATTTAGGGAACAACATAAAACTGTGCTGAGAACTAATTCGTAATGCCAGCTGCTGCTAAGCTTCTTAATCTTTATCTAGTTCAATTAAAATCTGAATGTTTGGGATTTCATTAACAACCGGGGGGCTTGGAAACCACACTCTTTTTTACACTGTGCTCTGTTGCTGACTTACAGTGCTGGAAGTTGCCCCAAATGTCCAAAGGTAGAATTAGGTATTATTGAAACTTAGGTCCTTTAAGGATACAGCAAAGGAAAGACTACATTCCTTTAAGTCAGATCCAGTTGATGAAGGAAAAAGACCCCACCTAAGCCATGCTGAACAGTGAGGCCTGTGGGGTTAGGGCCTCTGCAAACAAAGAGCGTAGTTTACAAGACGCTGTTCTAAGGTCTTTCCTACTGGGGAGCCCTCATCCTTGAGGGGCCACATCAGTGTAGTCTGCCGCCTGTCACTTCATTAAACACTAACCCTAACCAAGCCTTCACAAACAGGACTTACAGGCGTGAGAGCGGCCAAGGGGCTCTCTCTGTGTGTGACTCCTGGTTGACCAGGAAAGCCAAAATGCCAAAAGGATGCGTTCCGTGGGGTTTTCCTTTGCCTGGGTGGCTGTCTGTCATCTCAAACTTTATTCCGGGGACTGAGAGGGTCCCCCCACCCCACAGGGAAGTTCTGATGGCTAATGGCGACGAGGTGGGCCAGCAAAATGGCTCTATCCTGCTTCCACTCCTGTCACCCTGAGACCTCCATGCCATACCCGGAAGTAGAATGAGGAGCCTGAGTCCCCGCGCTCCAGCGCTTCATGGTCTCCGTGTGGCCCGAGCGGTATCCCCTACAATGCCCACACCCAGTGACTGTGCTATCCTAAATAGCAGCAGGGACTTCTGCAGGCAGGGTGGAAGCTGTGGACACCGAGCTGTGAAGCCATGCCTGTCGTCCCCGTAGTGTCCCAAGTCTGCTCCCAAAGGCAGGTGGGGATGCCAGAGTTGTAATTGGAACATAGGAGTTGCATCGCCTCTCACAAATGTGTGCACCTGTGTGTGTGTGTTGGGGGGGGGGAGGGAGGAGGTGTGCACCCACCTGTGGAGGTCAGAACTGGGAGTCCTCCTCAGCCACTTTCCACCTTATATTTTGAGACACAGTCTATTGTTAAACCTGGAACTCACTGTTTCAGTACTGGCTGACCAGCAAGTGCCTGATATGCAACGGTCTCCAGTCCCCAGAGCCAGGGCCACAGGTGCATGCTTCCATACCCAGCTTTTTTGGGGGGGATCCAAGCTTAGGTTCCCACGCTTGAGCATCAAGCCCATTGTTATCCACTGAGCCATCTTCTCAGCTAATCTAAGATTGCTTTGCTCAGAGAACACACAATCCAAGAAAGCACTCCGTTAGCGCATGACAAGCAAGCCGCCTTTCTTCTTATCTACGTCCTGAGGCTCCGGAGAGACCAGGAAGAAGGCAGTCAGGCATTTCAGAACTCTCCAGGTTGGCAGGGTCTGAGGCCAACTTCAAGCTTGCCTTTCCTCAGCCACAGAGGAAGAAACGTTCCTCTCTATACACTGCCCTGAAGGCCCGTCTTGGATTTCAGTTCTTTCTCCAAACCCTCTGAGCCCAGTTCTTAGAAGTCAGGGTTTTCTAGGGATATGACAGACAGCCTGTGGTTGTGTAGAGTTGCCTTCCTCAGATAACCACCAGAAGTGTGTGCTCAGTCATTCTGCACCTGGCTCTCCAGGGCCCAACTTACTGTTCTCCACTGGTGTCTACTGCTCATGTGCAGTGCTCCCTGCAAGAGCAGAGGTCTGGGAGCACAGGAAGCCTGTCCTGTCATATGTGTTCTCTGTGTTTGTTACATGTATATACACACCACATGTGTGTTCTTAGTGTGTATATAGATATATGATTTTTGCCATGTGAGTGTATTGTACATATTATATGTGCATGTATGTCTTATATGCTATGTGCATTATATATATACACATGTATGTATTTGTGCATGTTATACATGTACCTATACATGCACACATGTGTGGTGTTGTGTATATTATATGTGTATGCATGTGTTAGATATGTCCATGTCATATATGTGTGCTATGTGTAATGTGCATGTATGTGTGTCACATGCAACATGCTGTGTGTCCTTTGTATGCTAGGTGGCATTGTTGAATGCTATGGGTATCTTACGTAGTATGTGTGTTTCTCAGCAGCATCAATTCTGACTCTGACAATCCGTGAACATGGCTTGCTTGGCCCTCTGGACAAAGCCTCTGCATCCCATGACTGGTGTCTGTATGTCCCAGGTAAAGGAAGCAGCTTATGAGGTGGCGAGTGTGGTGTGACAGGAACCTCAGGCCCCAAGTCTGACTCTCCGGCTGCTAAGTGTCACATGTAGGACTGAATACCTGCTGCTCCTGGGTCAGAGGGTGTAGCCTGCACTTCGGCTGATTCCAGAGATGATGTGCCCACAGTCCAGGTGCTGGGGAGCCCATGAACCTTAGAGCTTGAGTCACATCAAGGCTGCCACTGGCCACTGTGACTTGGAGCTTGTCACAGTGGCTTAGGAAGGAGAAGACAGAAATAAATGAACGAAAGCTGCTTCTGTGTCCCCGGTGGATATGACAGTGCGTCAGCAAAGTGCGGCCATCAGAGCTGAGGGTCTGATTCCTATCTGTGGACTTGGCCTCTGATCTGAAAATCTGGGCCACGGATTGATCCCATCGCTAGTAAATGCCCTGCCTGTAATTACTTTGAGCATTACAAGGCTTCTAATATGACCGTTCCTTTTTCTTAGTCCTTTTAATATTTTATGACAGAGCCAGGCACTCTAGTGCAATTCAAAGTCCCAAGATGAGCTGTATGCTTTAGCTCTTGGCTGTCCTTCCAGAACATTCTGAGTGCTTCTTTGCCACACAGGCTTTCTTTCTCATCTGCCGATTTTATAAGTCTTTGGAAAGTTGTTGAAAGAATGATAATTGTGAATTTGACATGACAGATACCAATAGAATCTTATAGGCAGAAAATCCTAGATTTTAGAATACTGGCTACAAATGGTTGACTTGTGACTACGTGTCACCCTAGGAACTTTTCATGGACATGTGAGTGCGTTCTAAGGAGCACCCATCAACGTGTCCATGTGGTTCGTGGTGTGCAGAGCTGGCCCTTCCAGCCAGAGCAGGAAGCAGCCACTTCCCCTCACATCAGTTACCTTTTTACCTGGCAAAGGCAATTTAAGGGAGGAAGGAATGCATCTGCCCTGACATGGGGGCATGGGAGCAGGAGTGTAAGGTCACATCATCTGCACAGCCAGGAAGCAGAGAGCAGTGAATGCTGGGACCAGTTCACTTTCTTCTTACTCAGCCTTGGCCCCAAGCCCCTGAGGTGATGCTGGCTATGCTCTGGGTGAGTCCTCCTACCCCAGTTAAGCTAATCTAGGTAATCCCTCACAGATGTGCCCAGGTGCTTATTTGCTAGGGTTCTAGATCCTGCCTAGTTGGCAGGGTTGATCAACACACCTCTCCAGTAGGTCTAGGACAAACGACCGTGTCTTTTTGAACTTGGTGGTGATGGTGCCACTCCCTCTGCCTCAGGTTTGCATCAGGGGCTCTGCAATTCCTCCTTGCCTCTGTGCCAGCGTTGCCAGTTGTGTCTGCACCAGACTCAGTTGAGCCAGTCAGCTCTCTGTGGACAAGAACTTGTGTGTTGCTGAGGAGAGATACTATTGCAGGTGCCACTGCAAACGGGAGCCTCCCACTAAGTGGCCACCTGCCAGCCCCAACAATGGCCTGTGGAAGAGCAGTAATTCTTGTGGAAATGAAATGACCAGAATTCCAGGAACCTGAGGAAAGGTGGGTGTCCTGTAGAGCTCCGTGGCCCTGGGAAGCCCCAGGTGTTCTGTTTCTTTCTGGAGGCTCTCCAGGAGCCTCTGGCTTTGAATTCATGCAGCTCAGTTCCACATGGCCATGCCATAGATGGTGAAATTTGGGGGCTCAAGCAAATAAGCTCTTTGACATTTGACCTGGAGTATACATTTAGCTGTCCCCAAACCACCATGAGCTTCCCCATATGCTGGATGGACTCGGTTTCTATACCATAGAGTTAGCAGGGTCCTAAGTCCTCTGTGGAGAGAGGGGGGCCTGGAGCTGTGAAGCCAGATCCCCATCCTTCTCAAAGTACTGAGCAGGAACATGCCAGCAGTCTGTCTTTGCCCACCTGCAAACTGGCAAGAGCCAGCCGCACTAGCAGGCGCTAGGTGGCTGAGTCAGCTGCTTCGTTTGTTCATTATGTTGAGGAAGGATGGAAGGGGAAGAGACGGGCTTCCCTGGTGTCATGACTCACACAAGATGTCGAGTGTGCCCTGTCATCTTTCTACATGCTGATGTCACTAGCTCAGGTCCCTTCGGGGTCAGGCATAGCAGTGAGATGATGGCTGCAGGTGACATAGGAGTATGATGCTGACATTTGACGCCTTGGACTTAGCTGCCAGCATCCTGCCCCATCCTTAGTGTCCCTTGCCTGTGCACAGCAAGTTGCTCTGGGTCTTTTGGGGGGCCGAGCCTGGGAGTTAGGGCTTGTGGGGGCCCTGACCCTGGAAATAAGCCTCTTTAGAGCGGCTCCCAGGTCTGTCTCTTCCCAGCAGAATCTGCCCCCACTGCGGATTTGCAGGTCCAGAGCACACTGGAAGTCAGGAGCCTTTCGCTCAAAACGTGTGCAGTTCCAAGATAGCAGTGACAGGATATGGTGGCAGTGGGTGCAAGCCTATGAGCGCCAGCCTCTGAGCCCTCCCTTGAGAGTGCTGACCTGAGAGCACAGTCCAGGGAGTGAGCTGTGGAGAACTGCCCTGTGATCTCTATGAAGAGAGGCTGAGCTCATTGGCTGAGCTCTGGGGCTGTTCTGGGCAGATAAGGCAGCCCAGCCACCAAGCCACAGGAGCTCAGGTGCACCGGTGGCAGCAATGGTGATCTGGCAGCAGCTCCGAGTAGAGTGTCACTGTGGGACCAGTTGGCCCCACCTGGATCCCACTGTGGATCTGTGCTTAACTTCTCAGCTGCCCTCTGTCGGGGGGGGGGGTAGGAGGTGTCCTCACAGCCCTCAGGCCGAATGTCACTGCACATGCTCCGTATGGTGTGTGGCAATGCTGCCGAGAAGACAGTGATTTGAAAGCAAAGGTTTCCTATTCAAAAAGAAATGAAAGGAAAGCCAGCGAACAGGACAAGCTTGGGAGGCGAGGAAGAGAAATGACTTGTGACATGGACCATCCCTAGGTGGCTGGCTCCTTTTCTACTGCCGTCTGAACAAAAGTTATGGCCATCCTAGCATTTTTGTATATTTTGTGGATTTGGACAGGATGAGGATAAATTTGCATCCCGAGAGCCAGGCCTCAGCCTAGGCATCAAGTATGTTGGGAACAGCTGAAGGACATGCCTGTCATGACAGACTTGTTACTTGGAGTCGCTAGGTCGAGTGTGGCTAACTGCTGTGTGAGACAGCTTTAAACGACGGCATTAGGGACTAGTGAGGTGTTTCAGTGGGTAAAGGTCCTTGCTGCCAAGCCTGGTGGTGACCTGACTTCCATCCCTGGGACCCACAGGGTAGAAGGAGAAGCTGACCCCCCACTACATGTTTTCTGCTCTCCACATTCAAGCTGTGGCATACACACACACACACACACACACACACCACCCCAACATGCATAAATACACCAAATAAGCAAATAATATTGTAAAATTGCAATACAATGTTCTTTGACCCTCATGGAGAAGAAGGTCCGGTGGGTGTTACGGCTGCAGCTTGTGTGCCCTCTCTGCCGTCAGCTTGGCTCTCTGTTGCAGGATGACGTTTGCAAGACCTTTCTTCCTGCTTCCCACAGGTGGGTAGGGTAGGCCAGCATAGACCCCAAGACTGACCCTGCTATACTCTCATGGCTCACGTCACTTGCCTATCTCAGTCTCCTGGCTAAGCCCAGGGAGTGCTGGCTCCAGGCTAGCCTCGGAGCGTTTGGGGGCCAAGCAGTGAGCTAGTTAGACTTATTTCATCGGGCTCTTTGCTAGACGTTCGTCTGTATCCACCATGTCACCTAGACAGCTCAGATGAGGGCGCTGTGGAAGAACGGGTGCTAGGCAGCTTGGATCGCAGAAGGAATCCCCAGACAGGAAGTTTCCTACTTTCCCACAACACTGGGGATGGAATTCAAGGCTCACTAGACAATCACAGTGGAGATACAGCACAGCCAAGTAACTCTTGGGGTCACGTGTTGTGGGTGAGTCGAGTGGCTTGCTGAACTCTGAAAGGCTTGGTGTTAGCCCACTAAACACATGGACACGGACACAGACACAGACACACACACACACACACACACACACACACACACACACACACACACAATGTGTACCATATGCATAGATGTGACTGTGTGCCTGTGTTTGGCAGGTGGGTAGGTATAGTTCATATATGGAATGTGTGAGGGGCATGTCGTGAGTGGTGTGTAGATATGTCTGTGTGTGATGTGTATGCATGTGTGTGTGTGTGTGTGTGTGTGTGTGTGTGTGTGTGTGTGTGTGTGTGAGCCTGAGAGGCCAGGGGCTCTCAGGGCTCTCCTCTACCATATCATCATAATCCCACATGCATGTTTGCTGTCTCTGGAAGCTCCCAGCACTGAGTTCTCACCTTTTATCAAGTACCAGCGTGGCGTCCCTTTCTCACACACAATAGAGCTGGCTCCCCTGGCCTGTCACATCATCTACCTTCATGTCTGGCTCTCGGTTCAGCCTCCTCCTCCATTGTACATGTCTCTCTTTAAACCACCCCTGGTCAGGGTCTGTGTGTCCTTCCCCAACTCTCTGTGCTCCATGATGTCCGTTTTGTGTGATGATAGATACATCATCCAAGGTGGAAATGAGCCATCCCACCCCTCCCCGGAGCTTATGGGATGGGCAATATCCAAGGCCTCTCTCTGTCATGACCCTGACTCTCTGCACTTGACCCCCTGCTCAAGTGCTGGGTAAGCCTCTCATGCGTGCAGAAGCATCTCAGTCCAGCTTCTTGTACCCACACTGCCCTGTCTCTGAGGTGATCAGGTCTCCTTGCTAGAAACTTCTGTGACTGCAACCCCTCCCCACAGACCCAGAGGCATTTCCTCTCACTGGGCCTTCCAGAGAAGGCCGTGGTAATGCCATAAAGAATGCCTATTTCAGTCTGGCTCCATTCCAGCAAGGCTTTCTTCTCTGGGCTTATGGAGGCCTACCGGTGTTGAAAATCCCATTTGTGCCGTCACTTCTCAATCTCATGTACTACATAGGCCTGGCTTAGCCGTGTCTGATAAGCAGTCTGCTAAGCCCTGGTGGCTGAGGATGCTCCGCTATGCATCTCCGACCGCTGTGAAGGCAGAGTCCAGTGAGCATTTCCCTAGGAGCAGTCGGGAAGCACTGAATGAGACTACCCAGGGAGCTGCTGGGTTTCTTCACTGAGAGGCCCTGTCTCCATCTTGTGCCCTGTATATTCTTTCCCAAGCTACTTCTCGCAATGCATACACCTCTTCATAAGCACTCTCAAGCCAAGTGTAGAGGGCTCTTAATTTCATGCTCGGAATAAGCCACCATGGTCTGTGGCAGGCGGGGCAAGGGCTATCCATCCAGGAATGGCTTTGTTGTAACCGGGCCGGAGAGATGGCTCACTCGGTGGAATGTGCTCCCTGCAAGCATGAGGACCTGAGGTGGATCCGCAGAGCCCACACAGGGGAGATCGCATACACCTGTGGTCCCAGTGCTGGAGGGGTGGTGGAGGCAGAGGGGTCCCTGGCTGAGCTAGGAGCCTTACTGGCCAAGTGGCTGAGCCTAATGGTCGAGCTCCAAGCCATTGAGGCACCTTGTCTCAAAACCCAAAGCAGATGGCTCCTGGGGGAAAGATATGGGGTTGTCTTCTGGCCTGCATACACACACTACACACACACACACACACACACACACTCACACACACACACACACACACACGATAAGTGATGATAGCACAGCCTGATGATTTGATAGATATATATGCAATATGTAATAAATGACCACTTCCATTAAGTCAACTGGTTTATCTTTTATCTGTTTACCGTTTGTGTTTATGAGGGGAAACACTGAGCACACGTCACATGGAGAACATGGCATTTTCACCGAGTCACCATGGTGTAATTATGTTCTCTACCTCTTACATTGGAGGAACTTATTAACCCTTTAGCAGTCGCCTCTCCCTTCCCTGCCCCACCCACTGTAACTGCTCTTGCTTCGTTGACTTTGACTTACGTAGACTATGTGCGTGGACGGCGTTACGCTCCACTTTTATTTCTCGCCTATCTTGTTTCACTTAGCATATCATCCATGTCCATGTTGTCATCGCAAGTAGCAGATTTTCCCTTTTAAAGGGCTGAATAGCATTCCATGGTGATAAATGTGTGGCCGTCACTGTGGACCTGCTCACCCATCCTCAGGCACCCGTGTGGACCTCACCGTGGACCTGCTTGCTCACCCATCCTCAGGCACCCGTGTGGACCTCACCGTGGACCTGCTTGCTCACCCATCCTCAGGCACCCGCGTGGACTCCGTGTCTTGGCTGTTTTGAAGAGTGTCTCAGTGGACATGGGAGCACACATAGTGTCCCGAGAGGCTGGAATTCAACTTCCTTTCGATATTTACCAGTGATGGGGTTGCCAGCTCACAGGGCAGTGCTGTTTTTAACGTCTGTAGGAAGCTGTGTGCTGTTTTCCGTAATAACCCCACTAGTTTACATTCTCGGCAGCCTGTCAGCGCCCAACTCTTCCCTTTTGATAACAGCATCCTAACAGGTGTGAAATGATAGATCTTTGTGTTTTTAATTTGCATTTCCCTGTTAATTGGTGATGCTGAACACTCCCCCTTCCCCCTGTGAACCGGTGGGCCATTGCCTCGTCTTTTTTTTTTTTTTTTTTTGAGAGGCATCTCTTCTGGTTCTTTGCCCAATTTTTTTTAATTGGGTTGTTTATTCGCTTGCTTGACTAGTTTGACAGTTTCTACTTGCAGCTGAGTGGTCTTCGTTGGGCTCTTCCATGGCTGGACGGGGGCACGGGGTCAAGGAGACCCCACTTCCCCCAACAGCACCTGTTCTTTCTGAAGCAGGAGCAGGATGAGGAGGGCAGAGCTGTGACCCAGCTCTGGTGAGAGACTCGGTTACCTGGTTCCCTCAGCTGCCAGGGAGCTCCACAGGAGAACCCTGTGCAGTGTTGCTGTGCTGGGATGCTATGAAGCTCAGGGTAGAGGGAGCCACACTGGGGAAGGGAGTCAAGAAGACACTAGGGAGGAGGAGGAAGAGGAGGAGGAGGAGGGGGAGGAGGGGGAGGAGGTGGAAGGCAGATCTTCTGAGCTGGAGGCCAGCCTTGGTCTACAACACTATCGTATTCTAGCTGAGCCAACTCTGTGACTCCCGAGCCAATTCGGGGCCCTGTCTCAAAACAAACAAAATTAAACAAGCAAGCTGGACAGATCCTGAGGAACACTAGCTGAGGTGTCCTCTGACCTCCATACTAACTTGCATGCATATGCATGGGAAGCTATACACGTTCACACACACACACACACACACGCACACGCACACGCACACGCACACGCACACGCACACGCACACACTCACAAACTGCCAAGAAAACAAGAAGGATGCCTCAGCATAGGCTTTTTAATAGATCTTCATTTTCCAAAACCCATCACATCAGGAGACGTCAAGGAAAGGAAAACAGTTTCCTACATCCTCACCGTCGGGAAGGCCTCTGGTACTCGCTGGTGGGGCCTGCTCCTGACCCACTTTGTAAGCTGAAGGCTCTAACAAGTTTGCAAGCAGTGTGTCCCCCTCAGTGAGGTTCAGTCTGCAGAACAAATGTGCTGCTCCAGCAAAGACAACGGAGGTGGAATAAACCTCTGGCTGGGGGAAGAATGAAGCCGTCAGCTCCTACTTATCGGGTTCTCCGCCTCTCTCTTCCCTGCCCACCATCTGCTCGGACTTTGAGCAGGAATCGCTTAGCTTGTTAGAGGGAAAGAGTTGCTTTTCGGCACAATTAATTAAGTAGGCCACCAGTGTTGCTGGGTGATGGGTGTGAGGTTTGATCAAACAGATCAGCTAATTGGTAGCGAAGACACGCTGACCATGTGAAACAGGCTGCGAGAGGGGCTGGGCTGCACTGTCTTCCCAGTGCCCAGGCTCCGCTTTTGTGGGACATGGATGGGTCCTGCTTCTGAGTCCTTACCCTTACTGGGGAACATGCACCTGTCTGTCTATTTTGTACAGATGCTGGTCAGATGGGGGCACCTGGGCCTGGGTCCTCAGGTTCCCTCAGCACCCTACCACAGCCATGAAGAACACACACAGAACTGCAGCTCTGTGCTGCCTCTCACTTCCACACCAGGATGCTAAGTGGCCGTGTCTAACAGCGACCCTGCTATAAACTCTATCAAATCCTATTTGAATTGAAGTGTTTATCAGGAAACCCCTGTCGTATGACAGCGTGGACTGTGAACAGGTAGCCATGACCCATTCAGCTGGCATGCAGCCAACTTTGCCCTGGGTCAGCTTCTCTGGCCACAATGCGCTGAGGCTGGGGGACTCCCTGAGGTGAACAGTGATGTGACCTCTCCCCCCTAGGGGCCAGTGGCAGCCAGTCTCCCTGGTATACTTGTAAGACAATGCAGAATGCCTTCCGATGTCACCAAGAATCCCTGGGGGACTGAGCTCTCTGTTTGCTTGACCTGGTAAGCTGAGGTGAGGCCAGGGAGTCCACGAGCTACTGGAGGGCTGGGCCACCCTCTCTGTCCACTGTGCACTGCCAGAGTAGAGCTTGTGCCAGGGAGAGTCGAGTGCCCAGCTAGACAACCATCTTTGCACATGTGGGCCTATGTGGGCCTTTCTAACTGGAGCCAAGCTCCCCAAATACTTTTTTTCCTTTTTTTTTTCCTTTTTCTTTCTTATTTTCCCTTTTTTTCCCCCTTTTTTTCTTTTTCTTTTTTCTTTTTTTTTTTTTTTTCTTTTTTTGCAGCAGGGATCCACAGGGCTTGACTGACCCACCCAGAGCATCATGAGATGCATCCTCAAGCCTCTTTGATTTCTGCTTTGAGTGCTTTAAAAAACAATAAGTGTATGAAAATGAGCTTAGCCAATCCATTTCCTCTTAAGCCTTTATCTCGTAGGATCATTTTGATCATCTCCCAAGGAAACTTTGCCCACTGACAGTTTTATTTTGGAGTACAAAACCAGGTGTCTGGATCCCTGTTGTGCATTTGTGCTCTAGAAAGAAACAGAAAGGGCACGGGCTTGCGTTCTACCCGGAAGGACTTGGGCCTACCCCTCGTGTGGCACAGGCTGCAGGAGCGCAAAGGGCATGTGTGCAGCTGGTCTGAGTCTAGACCCTGACATCTCTGAGCTGCAGAGCTGGGACCCAGAACGCTCCTCCCTAGCCTGCCCATTCCAGTGTCCTGTTCCTTTGGTAAGGACAACTGGCCCTAGCCTACACAGGTGTGCTGTGGAGGGCTGAGCTGAAGGCCCCATCCCCTCAACCTTTGACTGAGTACTGTGCTGCACACTTGAAAGCTGCCAAGAGAGTGGGCCTCCTGTTAAATGCTCCTCATGCTATAATGCTTAATAAAAGGCCCGTGAGGCAGCCTTGGGCTTCTGGAGCAGAACGTGCGCCTTGGTGCCACCTGGGGTTGGGGCTCAGTTTCCCTGGGGATGCGTCATCCTCCTGCTGCTCTGCTTTGTTCTGAGCACTACCTGCCTCTTCCTCTGACACCATGAGCATCGCTGTGAGTCACAGCTGGGCCAGGTGCGGGGAAGAACTCAGCAATTCTTCATCTGCAGGAGCTGGGTGTTCAGCTGGAGGGCGCTGAGCAGGCAGTCTCCATGGGGTGCCCAGATCTAGCTAGGCAGGCTGGGGACCAGACTAGCTAATGAGTACAACCACTTCCAAGGGGTGTCACTTGAACCAGAGGATCTCTACCAGACACTTCAAGGGTCCTCCCTGCCCCGACCCTAGCCAGGGCACACTTGGCAGGGTCTACTTGTTATCAGTGGGTCAAGGTGCCGCTAACGTCCGGCAATAAGGGAACAGCAAGTCTACGTATGATATGTGGGGTAGGCTCAGACAGAGAAAAGCCAAACTTCTGGTCCTCCTGGTACAGAGGCTCTGATAGCCTGGGTTCAGCTGCAGTTCAGCTCAGAGAATGGAGCCAACCAGACGGAGAGTGAGAAAACCAACCCATGTGAAAGGAGCACTGTATACTGAGAGCCGTGCTAGGAAATCCACAGGAGGAAAAGGCAACTGAGAAGTAGATGGAAGTAGAGAGGAGGCAGGACTGTGATGTGGACAGAGCACATGGGGAGGGTGGTGGCAGCTCACAGGACCCTGTCACCTGGCTGGTAACAAGAGACTGTGTCTCTCTGCCCTGCTCTGGGAGGTGTCACATGATCCCTGCTCTGTGGTCAATCCAGCCAGTGTGCCCTGGCTGACTCTAGCCTATTTAACCAAGAGCCTCCCTCCTCAGGAGTCTCCTGACATTTGAGCTCTCTGTGCCGTCCCCCCCCCCCCCTCCGCTGTAACTCACTTGGTCTTACCTTGCACAGCCTATAAGGTAGACTTGCAGAGAGCGGGAGGGGGGCAGGAGAGGAAGGCAGCGGCTCCGTGGTCTCATTAGTGGTTGATGGAGGTCAGAGTGCTCTGGCATTTATTTAACTCTGCAAATTAGACCAGTTAATTCCCTGGGAAATGAATGTAGTCTTCTCATTGATCCAGGGAGTTGCCAGGTCTACCTGGAGTGTGGAGGGGGCGGAGAGGCATGTCCTGCTGACTCCTAAGGCGAGGTCACCTTTTTAACATCAGAGAAGCCTTGATCGTCTCTGCTTTTCTAATGTTCTTAAAATGTGGGCTGTTGGATGTTAGTATGTTAAATGTTTTCCTAATTAAAAAAAAATTCAAATTCTGTATTCTTGTGTGCAATAAAGAAAGATCATGGTGCAAGGAGTGGGGAGACCCACGTGGCCCAGCTACCACCTGAGGCTTCTGAGAGACTTGGCTACGCACAACCCAAGGCTGGGAGTCACCCTCAAAGAGATTAGGGCATTAAATGGATGGACCGGGAAAGCGCTTGCAGACCACAGGTGCTGCAGAACAGAGAGAACCCAGCCAGCTCTCCTCCACAGGGCACAGCTGAGGTTCCAGTGGCACTCAGGGGTCCTATGCTTCACTGCTAAGAAGCCCACCTCCCCCAAATTCAAATGCTGATAATGAGATTTCCAAGGAAGCGGGGTGTGTGTGTGTGTGTGTGTATGTAGCTTTCCACACAGGGATGGCTTGCCTGAAGATCAGTTTCATGCCTGTCACATGTCTCCTTTTCAGTAAGTATCATCACTGGCTGTCTCCAGCCTGGTGACCCAAGTGGACAGCAAGGGTCTTCCCCCAGCCCCATCTGACTCCACTGGAAGGACTGCACACCTGTCTACCTGCTATAAATGGGGCCTCAGCAGCCAGGGCCTCCCCTCCTGATCCCTGTCTCTCTCTCTTGACCTTTGATGACAAAGTTTATCCCAAGGAACAGCAGAACAGTAAGTGCAGAACAACACACAGCACATATAGTTGGGAGGCTGCCTCACATAAAGCAAGTGACTAATGTCGCGTCATCGTTCACTTCAGCCGTCAACTTGACACAGTCTTACAGTCACCTGGGAAGAGAGACCCTCAACAGAGACACGGTCCAGGTCAGATTGGTCTGTGATGGTCTCTGGCACATTTTCTTAATCACTGACTGATGTAGGAGGGCCTAGCCCACAGTGGGCGGTGGTGCCATACCTAAGCGTGTGTGTGTGTGTGTGTGTGTGTGTGTGTGTGTGTGTGTGTGTGTGTGTGTGTGTGTGTGTGTGTGTGTGCAGCTCTGTGACCACAAACTTTGGAGGGCTGCCTCCAGGGAATCAGTGGGCTTTACTGGGACTTTTGAGGAATCTGAGACTGCCTTCGCTCCCGGTTTGGACTTTTCATCCTACACACTTGTCTAACTGGGCTTGGCCTCGCATTTCCTCTGTGAGTCCCTCCATGGTTCCACCAGCTGTTATGGCATCAGAGTAGATCTGGGTGACAGCACTCCGTTTCTGTCTCCAGAGGGAACTTCGAGTAACACTTGGATGAGGAAAAAGGCTGTGCTTTGCCCATAATCCTCTCCCCCACAGCCACCCTTCTGCTGGCTCTGCTGTGTTTTAGGAGGACCTATTCAAAGCTCAGACTCCGTGAGCACATTTTGAACAAGTAATGACAGTGCTGACTCATGGGTAGGATGTGGCATGCAGAGCGGAAATGCTGCTTAGGAAAGACACCTGGTTCCTAGGAAATACCTCACAGTTGCTCAGGTATGTCAGGTGTCTCAGAGCCTCCTGGGATCACACAGACTGCCTGGCCTGGCTGGAGCAGGTCATTTTTAGCTTACCAAATGCCTGGGAGCCTTGACCTCAAACACATCACCTCATGTGAGGTGGGTAGGCGTTTCAAAGATTTTCAGTGTGAAAAAAACCCAAAGCTCATGAGGATTGTAGAGATTAAATTTTTCCTTCCATGAGGGTTCCAGGCATTCTGGGAAATACCAGGTAGCCACTGAGACTCCAGGCTGCCATGACTATTTGGATATGGTGGCACCTGCCATGGGTTGTGGGTACTCAGATTGGATGCTTCAGGACAGAGCTTTTGCTGTGCTATCTCATAAGAGAGTCATAAAAATGGCTTGTCTCCGTTTCCGTGAGGGAATGGTTCTATTTGATTTCAAGTGGAACAAAGTCCCAGGTAAACACGAGACATGTAACTCCTTGTGACCCCCTCATCTCAGCCATCTTTGGTCTGGATAGATTGGCTACGAGGCACAGTGAGGCGTGCGAAAGAGACATGACTGTCCCTGACTTCCGAAGCTGTCATCCCCAGGTCACCTGCATGCTGGGAACAGGTGGACTGGCTGTGTGGGTTGGCCTTCCCTGAGCAGCCATGCTTCCGTGGACTTCAGTGGACTCTGTGCCTCCTAATGAGAATCCCACATCAAGGGAAGACAGGGAGGGTGACCTTGGGGTTCTGAGGAAGTCGCTTGCAGTGGTCTGCTGGAAGCAAATGATTACTTTGAACTCTCATATCTTCCCTGAAAAATTCATGTGTCCAGAAGCTTTGGAAGAAAAGACAGATATGTTTGATTCTATAAAATTTAAAGGCACTGATGATCAAAAACATACCATTTAATTTTTGCAGGGAAAAAAAGAGTAACTTGGGGGAAATATTTTATGTATTTGAAAGTTTCCTTAATAAATAAAGAACCCTTCAAAAATAAACGAGAACAAGACCTTTGGATTTGTTTGGGGCAGGGTGTTAAACAATGACTGAGAGACACATGCAGGGAAGAAAAGAGGGTTTGGGTGATGTGTTCTGCAAGTGCAAAGGTCACGCCTGGCCTGCAATTTCACTAATCAGAGTGGCAAAGATTAGTTATAGCCTGGGGTTCCAAGGTGGCAACTGAGCTGTGTGCACACAGGTAGCTGATGGGAATACTCGTGTGTGTGTGTGTGTGTGTGTGTGGTGTGGTATGTGTGGTGTGGTGTGGGTGTTGTGTGTGATGTTTGTGTATATGTGGGGGGGGTGTGTTTTGTGTGTGTGGTGTGGTGTGTGTGGTGTGAGTGTTGTGTGTGGTGTTTATGTGTATGTGGGGTGTGTGTGTTTTGTGTGTGTGTGGTGTGGTGTGTGTGGTGTGAGTGTTGTGTGTGGTGTTTGTGTGTATGTAGGGTGTGTGTGTGTGTGGTGTAGTGTGGTGTGGTATGTGTCGTGTGAGTGTGTGTGTGTGTGGTGTTTGTGTGTATATATCGCATTGTGTGTGGTGTGTGTGTAGGTGTGGGGGTGTGCGCTCACACATGCACGCATGCACCCACTTGTGGCTGCAGGGAGCTCACGTGTGGTGAGCATGTAGAAGTCAGGAGACAGCTTCAGGTGTTGATTCTCAGGCTCCTTCCCCTTTGCCTTTGAGACAGGGTCTCTCATTGTCCTGGGATTTTGCTAGGTTGACTAAACTAGTGGGCTCGTAAGCCTCCAGGGACCTACCTGTCATCAGCCCAAGTAGCCACGGCTGGGACTAAAGGTGCACACTCTGACAAGGAGGGAGTTTAATTCCATGGGTGGCACAGAATTTGATTTATAAGCTCGTGTGAAGAAAAAAAACCAAGTTCCTTAGACAGTACCACCTAGGTTAACATTTGTGGGAAATGCGACTCTGGTCATACTGTGAGTGTGTGGGACTCTGGTCATACTGTGAGTGTGTGGGGACCCTGTCATACTGTGCATGTGTAGGGACCCTGGCGATACTGTACATGTGTGGAGACCCTGGTCATACTGTGTGTGTATGGGGACCCTGTCATACTGTGCATTTGTGGGGACCCTGTCATACTGTGCATGTGTGGGGACCTTGGTCATACTGTGTATGTGTGAGAACCCTGTCATACTGTGCATGTGTGGGGACTCTGGTCATACTAGGGAGGACTCTGTCATACTGTGCATGTGTGGGGACCCTGGTCATACTGTGCGTATGTGGGGACCCTGGTCATTCTGTGTGTGTGTGTGTAGGGACCCTGGTCATACTGAACAGATGTGGATGCACCGCTTTGAGGAAGTCATTTTCACAAAGTAGCACAGCTCTACTGGAGCTGAAGGCAAGAACATTTTTTTAAACTATGAATTTCGTCTGGTGGGTGGGATTTACTTTTTAATAGCTGCTAATGCGGGTGGTGCTGAGGGAAGGCGCTTCGCCTTGTCTGTAGAGCATGCACTATTATCACGCCACAACTCTGGCCCCACAGAGGGTAAAGCATCTTGATTGTGACGGTTCAACATCGGTGTCTGCCGAGTTCTGTTCCCAGGATGCTCAGCTCAGGCTAGAGGAGAGGGTTCCTGATTCCTGGCTGTGTCTCATCCTAATCCTTCCAGATGGGTCTTGGGAATGCTCTTGGCTCTGAGAGCCTGGTCCACGCTTGTTTTGTCATTTTCAAGTAAGAATAGGAACCTCTCCCCTTGGCTTTTTTCTTTTCTTCATCCTGTCTTTAACTGACAGCTCTTGCTAGGGTACGGGGAGTTGAACTTGTGATTACCCACATTCCCCAGACCTGGTTTGTCTTTTGGGAGGAGCTGGTGGCTACCACAGCAGCCCACACTTCAGCTGAGCGATTCAGGGTGTGGCGGGCAGCTTCCTCCAAGAACAGTGTCTGGTTTTGGCTGCCTGGAGCTGGCTGCTGGCTCCAAATGGTCACACCTGAAAGCTAAAGGCCTGGCCATGGGACAAAGGTGCCTTCAGGGAGCCTCTCTGCCTTCTGCCCCAGAAAAATACCTGCTGCTCCCGCCATGATCATAATGCAGGTACCAGCTTGCAGACTTGGTTTTTCTCTTGGGAGGCTAACCTTCCTATGAGATAGTGACCAGAGTCTCATAGCCCCCTGTGGTTCAGAGGCCCCTTGGTCTCCTGTGACACGGATCTTCTACACTTGTCTGAAACCATTCCCAAGGGACAAGGAGATGAGTGCTCCGGCTTTACCGTTACAGACAATCCCCCTGAGAGTTCTGGGATACCTTAGGGGCACATCTGTAGAGTGAGCTTGTAGAAGAAAAGCGCTCACCTTCCTCACAGTGGTGGATGATATCCAATGCTGTTTCCCAAACTATTGTGCTCCCACAATGCCTTGGGGCACACATCTGGTAGTGAAATCCTGTGCCAGGACTCCAGCCCTACTGCCAACTCAGTGTAGGGTCTTACTGGCCACATGACACCGTGTCCAGAGCAATCTTCTTCTTCACTACTCTGGTCTTCATCATTCTCAACCACCCCACCCCCACCCCCATGCAAGCATTCCCCTCACCCTGATGGCCTTTTCACGAGGGGGCCTAGTAGGGGGAGCAACAAGGTGACACCAGGTCCCCATGTTTATGCACCCAGCCAAAGAAGCTGCTGTACTTCCCTGAAACTGGAACCCCCTCCTAAGCTGCAGGCCAGAGACTGTGTCCCCAGCCACCGCGATGCCCCTACCTTCTGTCTGAGAATTCTGTGTTGGTATTGCTTCCCCAACAATGCACAAAGTCCTGGGCTCAGACTCCAGTACCATTAAAAGGCAGTCATGTGGGACTTGTCTGTTACCCCAGAAGGTAAGACATAGCAGTGGGACGTGCCGCAGGGACCACTTCCTCCCAGCGAGGGCACTTAGCTTTGCCTGAGCAATGAGGGTGGATTCTCTCTGCAACCTTTCAGCCTTCACTGTGCTCCCCCAGCCACCAGAGCTTCAGCCCCTTCAATCCTTTTCAGGGTACCGGACTGGGCACAGCTTTACCTTCCTTGCCCGCCTTAGAGCAGAGTGGTTTGTAGTTGCTTTAGCATCCGCAGGACGCAGCCCTGAGCTGATTTTGACTCTGCCCTGCTCCCGAGCCCCACTGGCACTGAGCACCTCCTTGCTTAGATTCTTGGCCCTCCTACTTCTCTCAGGATGGACTTACCCTTCTTGTGGGTGTTCCTGTCTCTGTCAAGGGTGTGGATCCAGCCCACCTCTGTCTTCTTGCAGGCAGATACCACAAGCTTTAGGCCTGGCTTATGGTCACGCAGCTGCCTCCAAGAAGCCTGTCTGCCCGAGCCCAGGAGGCTTCATCCCCTCAGAGACCAGTGTCCTAAAGCTTGGCCCTACACAGAGCCCCTCCTCCCCTGAGCTTAGGTGACCTTTCTTCTCTGACCCCTCTTTGACATTTGCTTATTGGGAAAAGACAGGAACAGGAAGCTGTTCCGAGAGGGTTTTAGCGAATCCAATAAAGAAAGGAAACAAGAAGAGACATGTGAACTGCTTTCATGAATGCATACGTGTGTGTGTGTGCGCGCACACACACACACACACACACACACACACACACACACACACACACACACACACACACATACACACCCCTGGGCTGGCAAGCCAGGCAGGCTCACTTTTCTTAAACATTCAGCCAAATCCAGGCCCGTCAAACCTTTAGCTTATGCGCTTCAGAGTGTGATGCAAAGGCTCAATGGAAGCCGTCACAGGGCAGTCGGAGGTGAACACGGTCTAGTTTAGGAGGGTCGGACTGTGTGGTGGTGATGTGTGTTTCACAGTCCGGTGCTGAGGGGCAGGCCTAGGCAGCTGGGGGCAGGTGGAGGCTGAGAGAGCTGAAGAGCAGGGTCCTAGGCTTCCTCTGCCACCAGAAGCCACACGTGTCCCTGCAGGAGCCTAGGCCGATATTCAAAGCAGGTGCACAGGATGGGAAGTTGATTACCCTGGTGGACACCATCAGACTCAGGGCTGGCTTGGAGGCCAGTTGTGGACACAGATCCGTGCAGCTCTTACAACATGGTTGACTTAGCGTGCACGAGCACGCACGCGCGCGCGCGCGCGCGCACACACACACACACACACACGCACACGCACACGCACACGGGCACACACACACATCTGGAGCCTGCCTTCCAGGGCTTAAGGGTGGGGCCACCTGGCTACAGGTTCAGGGAAACCTCTCAGTTGGAAGGGGTCTCTGGGTACCTGACCCTTCAAGGGTTGAGAAGGGCATTCTGTCCTCCAGCAGGGATGAGTCCTGCCCCCTATCTAACTGAGGCACCCTGTCTCATCATCTGCCCATTCCCTGTCCCTGTCCGTCCTGGGAAGATGCTTTGGCTCACCTTTTTTCCCAGATCAGCTGCTGGACTTGGACTTTTCACAGGGCCTTGAGTGGGTCAGCCAGTGGTGAGTTTTAGAAAGCAAATATGCCCAGGGGTGTCTGCCCATCTGCCCAGCAGCACAAAGCTCCCTGCTCTTCCTTCTCAAAGCCCTCTGGGTCCCAGCTTCTTCCCTGCCCCAGCCACCACCACCCCTGTGGCTGGCTATTCCTTCTGTGGGTGGGCCCTGGACCTTATACTTCCAGGCAGGACTCTGCTCTACCTCAGGGAGGATGTCATGTCGAGGTGCCATCCTCCCTGGAGTCTCCATCCCCTTGAGGGTTCTGTGGACGATTTAAGAGCCTGAGCAATGTTGAGGGTAGTGGGGGTGAGATGAGAGGGTGAACTTGAACTCCAGTGGAGACCGGTCTTCTTCAACCCAGACTGTAGAGTGCAGGCTTTCCCCAAGGAACAGGTGGGCAGTGGGCGGAGCTTGACAGTGGTGGACTTTAGCTGAGAAGAGCCAGGCAAGATGAGGAGGGCCATCCTGCAACGCTGGCAGAGCCCTGATGGTGAAGCTTGTAGAGCCCCTCCCACATCAAACCCCAACCCAGGTCAGACTCACTGGCCTGTGCCTCAAGAATGGCTGGGTTTTGCTGCTTCCTCGGCGAGGATCAAGACTCAACTCAAAAAGGTCAGGCAGCAGCCAAGGCCACATATCAGTGAGTGCCAGAGTGGGGTCTGTCTTTATCTGTTCTGCCTACTGTGCCTACCCTTTAATGTGATCATTTTATAGGATAGGAATTTATTGGTCATTGTCGTAGTTGGCCAAGGTCAGGGGCCGGCAGACATACCGTGCGAGGTGAGCTGCCCTCTGCATCACAGATGGTGCCATGTTACTGCACACACACCTCCACCCATTCCCCATCCCCCCTGGAGGGGAGGGCCAACTTTCCCACTGGCTCACAGTCCCTTCAGCCAGCCCTCTCTGGAGAAAACTGACTGCAGAGTGGATTTCACTTACCTTGCCTTGGATGTCCCCAAGCAGGGGACAGGCCTCTGTTGTATGGACACTGTGATCACCCTGCCACAGGGGCTAATGAGATCAACTCAGGGGATGATTCCAACTGGTGTCGAGGCCGCTTGGTGCGTTCAGTACCAGCTCTCGCACAGAGTCAGCAGGGACAGAGTATGAGCCGTTGACAAATGTATTCAGATTGATTTCTTCCTTAATGGCCTAGCCAATTTGGAACCAATGAGCAGGGACCATTGGCAGCTGTGTCTGCAGCCCAGGTAGCCGAGCTGCAGTGTTCACAGAGGACAATCGCAGGCAATTACCATCCTCGACAGCCCTGGACTCCTTTTCCACCTCACTGATCTGAGCAGAAGGGCTGGGATCACAATGATGGAAGTAGAAATCGCCCCACCTAACCTGGTCACCACGGGGACCATTAGCTTGCCTGAGAGGATCATCTTCCTCGGGTACTGTCAGGGAAAAAGATCTGATCTCCAAAGTGTGGAGTCTTCTCAATTTCCTCAACTTCCCCACTCAGGCCTGCCCTTCCTTAGTGTGCCCTCTCCCATTCTGACCCACTCACTTTCACAAGAGTGGGAGACACTGGGTGAGCGGGAGGCCCTGGGCAAGTCACTTGACTCACAGAACCTCCTTCTGCTCCGTGCACTTGCCTCGAGCTCAATGCTGAAAGCCAAATAAGATGCATGTGAAGCATAGCACACACCTAGCACATGCCTAGCACATAGTAAATCCTTTCTTTCCTCCATTGGCATTACTGTCTTAAAATACGAGTGTCTCACCCATTCAACTGTTCTACTGCCACCCCCCCACACACACACACAGCTTTCCTTAGGGGTCTTTTTCTCCCAATGTCTGTTCCCTAGCCCAATACATGATCACCTTGAGTCCTTTGTGTCTCCTATGCAGAAGATCTTGTCATGTGTGTGGCTCAGTCTCTTTCCATTAATGCCAAACCCACCCACACAGTAGGCCCTCTGTTTGATGGGAGAATCCAGTGCCTCCTTTAGCCCAAATCTGTGGATATTTGGCCAGGACATGCTTGTTTGGCTGGGTAAAGTGTATGGAGTCTATAACAGATGTTTCAGGGGTAGGCTGGCTAATCACTGAGAGTCAGGCCAATGGCAGAATCCCTGAGGGCCTGACAACACTTTTGTATTATTCCTTCCTGGAAATTATGGAGAAGATTTGCGAGTGTGACCATCACTGTGTCTCCATGGCAGCAGCACCCCTAGTGGAGGCTCGTCATCTCAGACTCACAGGTCAGAGCAGCAGATGTCCTAGGAAAGGCAGGGTCTGAGTGAGGAGGTTTGGGCCAAAGTCTAGGTGATCAGGAAGAACGGATCCACTGGCTTCCATGTTCATCCAGGGCTCGTCTCCCTCTCACTGTGAAGTTCGAGCAGGGACTTGAAAGAGATGGGCCTGGGATGGAACCCTGCCTTCACTGCTCCTTATTGATCTGGCCCTGAACAAGTGCATCATCTTGGAGTGATGGATCTTCACTGTAAATGGACAGTGGTCTAGGCATTGATGTCCCAGAGGTGTCTGGAGGCTTAATGATTAGTTTCTTGAGTGTAGTTAGTAGAATGTGTTGTTAGGTGGTGGTGATGGTGGTGGAGGTGATGGTGGAGGTGATAGTGGAGGTGATGGAGATGGCCGTGACCCTAATGAAGATGATGGCGATGGTGTTGATGATAGTGGAGAGAATAATAATGTGATGATAGGATGAGAGTGATAAGTTGGTGAGGATGATAATTATGATGAGGACCACATGCTAATGGCAGTCACGCTGCTGATGGTGACGATGGTGACTATGGAGATGATGGTGGGCATGATAATGATAATGGTGACAACAATGAAGGTAATGATGAAGATGATTATGAAGGTGGTAATTATGATGATGTCAAGGACAGTGGTGACCATAATGAAGATGGTAGTAGTGATAATGTTATTCATGATGATGATGATAAAAAGAATGATCATGATGATGATGATGATGAAGATTGTAGTGATGAGGATCAGGATGGACGTGATTATAGGATGATGATAAACATGCTGATGTCGTGATGATGAAGGTAATGGTGAGGGTTACTTACGATGTGGACTATACTTACGACGTCAGGGATGGTTGTGTTGATAATGAGAAGGGAGAAGATGGGAAGCCAATGACAATGATGGTGATGAAGATGATGGTAAGGATGGGGATGAAGGTGGTGATTACGATGATGTTAAGGGTAACAGTGACCATATTACAGGTGACAATAGTGATGCTGATGGTGGTGATGATAACCATGGTGATAATGGTGGCAGTGATCTGATTTCTGAGCCTAGCCCTGTGATTTCTTCCACATTCACATGTGTCTAGCATGCATTCACATTTAAAGCCTTTGTCCTTAATTCACACATGTGGAGTCCCTGTCTGGAAAGCTCCACCACTCATCCTGTGGCCTTCATGGTCCACACGTTTTCCACTTACTCCAGCCATGGCGTACACTTATGGAGTTTTCTGCTCTCTCGACCCACGCCTGTGCCAGTGATGAGCACTGCTGTGAGCACAGGCATGGTGCTTCCTTCTTTTCCTGGTAATTCTGGGAGGTGTGACTTTCTGCCCTGGGGTTTTTAGTTTTCTGTGGCTGTGGGGGGCTAATTAGTTTGGTTTCTTCACAATAGCATTTACAGTTTTCCTATTAACTGGGCAGATGCTCAAAACCGCCTCTTCCTTGGGATCTTCTGTGTGCTCTGAATGACAGGGTTTGGTGGGACTGCAGAGTACCAGGACCAAGGGGAGCCTGGCATGGCTGGCATGGCCTTCTTTTTACCTCAGAGGGAGAGGCCTGGGACTCAGTTTGCCTTTCTGGCTTGATCAGTCGCTGTGAGCCCGAGGGCTCAGCTGCTTCTCTGTTGCCAACCTGGCTCTACCACACTGGCCAGAACCTCAGTTGATTATCTGGATTCTTTAGGAAGGATGCTAGAGAAAAGACTGATGAGAAGAAAGCTCAGGTTTATAATCTGCAGAAAGGACTGAGACCTCCAAGGGGTGTGTTCTGTCTCGGCGCGGCTGGGTCTGGATGGAACCAAAGCAGGACATAAGGGAGGGGCTGGGCAACCGGCTGCTTTATCATCGAGTGTGGCGACCTGAGAACCCACCAGGACCACGTGTGTCCGTGTTCATCTCTTGCCCTTTCTCCTGCCAAACTATTGCCCCTCTCTGTTTCTCCCTGACCCCCCAACCCAGATTCAGTGGTCCTTTCCCTCATCTGGTCTTCTATCCTCCAGATAAAGCCGGTCCCTGTTGACCACTTCCTGTATCCTTGCTTATAATAGCCAGCACTTGCCCAGCACAGAGATAAAAATTGAAATTGGAAAGAGAGTCTGCTCAATTACACTAATGGTTCCCCAGAATGCATTTATTCTTTTAAGTGTTGAACTATCCTGAGGGCGAAGATGACATTGGGAGGCTGAGGATTCTGGAGAAAACCTCGCCGGGCACTTCAGATGCCTATGAGTCCTTCAGAGGATGGCTTTTTCTGGACCAAAAACCCAGTGATAGTCATAAACAGACTCCATGGAGGTGGCACAGGAAGTTACTGCAGTGCCAACCATATAACAGCAAGGACAGGCATCCAGGGCAAACCAAGATGTCCCTGGTGGAACAAGCAGAGCAGTCATGGCATGCCCCCTGTGGTGACACTCCGAGAGACCGTACACACAATCTCTCCTTGCAAGGTCCACCAGAGAGGCATGAAAACATTGCATATTCACATCAGCAAAACTATTTCTGATACCAGATGCTTTAAGACTCTCCAAGTACTTATTTTGTTTATCTTCAGGAGTAGAAACAGGAGTATGAGCAGACGTGCAGACTAATTTCCAAGTGGACGTTTCTACCGTGGATGGAGGGACCAGCAGTAAGAGGACAGGTGTTCTGCCCTAAGGCACAGTGGTTCCTGGGAGTCCAGAGCAGAGATGGGGAGTGTTGTCCCTTACTTTCTGGTACAGGGTTATACATGTGTGCATGTGCCTGTGATCGCATGCGCACACCTATATGTTTCTGTAGACCTGAAACATTTCCTAAATCTGGTCCAGTTGTGGGCTTCATAAAGGAGTAGCCGCAATGGTTCTCACCCAGCCCAGCATCCAAAAAAGGTGTACAATTATTAGATCCAGATAAAACCAGTGCCAGGCCCTGAGGTATGAGGAGGTTTCAGGGCTGTGGAAACGGACAAGCCACAGGAGCACAGACATTCTGCCAGCTTCTTGCCTTTATGACGTCCCATGATGGAGGCTAACAGGGGCTTCCCCAAGCAGGAATCCCTGCAGGGCACAGCTGACAGTGTGTGTTTTAGCAGGGTCCATACCCTGTGCCGGTCAGACAAGTATACTCTTCACCCTACACGCAGCAGCCATGCGGAGGGCGGGAGGGAGAAGCCCTGATGAAGCTCTCCCCCGTCATGGGTTATTGGCTCGCCCATTCCAAGTGCCACCTCGTTGCTCTCAAGCTCCGTTTATGAACAGGAAGGGTATTACTGTGCATAAGATGAGTTAATTAAGGAATTATAATTCCCAGAAAGCCTCTTTGACATAATTTTAAAACCCAGGTAGGTGTAATCCTATCATTGGGAACCCTAAATGGAACAGGAGGCTTGAGATACCATTCTGTCTGTGCAAAACAAGTAATCCTATCAGGCAAGGCGGGGCTGGCGAGGGAGAGCTGTCTGCACAGAAAAGTACAGACAGTGGAGAACAGATGATGGAGAGGATGCAGGCAGTCCTGAGCCCACCGCACACTGAGGTACCAAGAGACAGGCGAGCATCCTGATGGGTCACCCCAGCCAGTGCCTCCCAATCTCAGGCCCCTGCGTATGCGCACAGCTTCCTACCATACAAGGGTGCTCCTTTCTCAGAAGCACAGGGAAAGGCCAGGCAGGCATCCATTGCTACTGCTGTAGACTCCTCCCCGAGGCAGCTCTGTGGACCTTCCAAAGGGGATTCTGTGGTGATTGATCCTGAACTTGATCTTGTTCATTATAAAACAATGGCTGGGCCAAGCAGGCATATCCAATCTTTTGATATAGTAACAGGACAAAGTTCACACCGAAGAGCCATAAAATCAAGTTTTTAAAAAATGCATGAACCAGTCTTGTACTATTCTAAGTAAGCTTGTGAGTTTGTGTTGAGGTTGTCCTCATAGTCCACCCCGGGAGGATGGGGTGCTTATGCTGTGATACAGCCTGTGGAATGGTGGCTTCTTGGCCCCTGAGGTTTGTTTTGTGCTTAATTCTTTCGGTATAAGGCCCTGGTCATGTGCAAAGAATTCAGCTGTAGTGTTCAGCCTGTTAAGGGCTACTGTTCATCAAGGTCATGTGAACACGAATGACTATTCCATCAGCAGGCAGCAAGGCTTCCAGGACAGCACTGAGGACCCTCCCTTCTGTATGCTTGCTCCCCTCTGGCCTCCTCAGGAGCCTGTCTTACTATCTGGGGAGACAAGCACCAAGCTGGGGCCACTGGGGTGCCTCCTAAGGCCTGCCTGGTTCCTAAGGCCAACGTGATTGGTGGTTAAGGTGTCACACTCTGTTGGGATTTAGACAGAAAGGGAGTTCACCCCCACATCCCGAGCTCCCCACACAGATCCTAACTCAGCCGTGGTGTGTTAGCCATTATAACCACTTCTACTAAGTGTCACTTCCAATATAAACTCGGGGGAGAAATAAGTGACTCCTGTGACAAAAAAAAAAAAAGTAGTGCAGTATTAAACAAATCTGGACATTGCAAATCAGTCAAAACCCAGCACACATGTTTGACCGTGGTGTTGGGAAAAGACCACGTGGTTTTGTGCACCACTCACCTCTTCAGATAATAGAGCAAGGAAGGAGCTGGAACGAGAGGTTCTTAACAGCTCAAGAGCTGGCCGACGAGAAGACGCAGGCACCATGATTGCAGAACACGGGCGTGTGCCTTCTCCCAGATGATAAACACCTTTGTTGATTAATTGTCGTGGGCTATTAATAGGAAACTGAGTAATCTGGGGTGATTGGCAGAAGATGGCTGGCCCATCTGCTTACTGCATCCTAATGGCTGCTCGCTGTGCAAAGAGTGCGCGAGGTGGTGGGAAAGCCTGCATGGCAGCAAGCCTTGGAGACACAGACCCTGTGCTGAGGGCCCTAAACCCACCACCACCCCTGCCTCCCGACTCACAGGCCAAATCTATGGGTGACAAGTGCTCGCCGAAGCCTGCTTGTGACGAGGAGAGAACTGCTCAGATTGCTCTTTGCAAAGGCCTGGGCCATGGTCAGCAAGGGCCCATGGCCTACAGAATATGCCTTCTGGCCTGAGGAGCTCTGGGAGGGCACTGGGCAAGAGGCCCTGTCAGAGGATCCTGAGTACTCATCCTCAGAATTCTCCGGGAGAGATAGGCTGCCCTGCCGGAGGGATGTGCCTGCTCTCCCGGAGCCGGTGTTGTCTGGGAAACAGGTCCAGTGATGGTGGTAGAGCCCAGCGAGGGAGGCAAGGAATTCAAGATGAGAAGCCTCTATTCTAAAGTCCTAGGAGGTCACTGGGGACAGATAGAAATAACGTCTGTGATGCTTACTGCTGCTCAACTTGAGAGGATGCTGAATTGCTCAAGAGACAAACCTCCAGGCACAAGTGTAAGGAGCTACCTAGCATGAGTTGAGGTAGGAAGACTCAGTCTCAAGGGGACCATACTATTTTCTGGGCTGGAGCCCTGGGGCCGAATAAGAAAGGAGGAAGTGGGCCAAGCACCAGCCCCCATCTCTCTCTGCTTCCTGACCTTCCATGCAGTGTGACCAGCTGCCTCATGCTCCTGCCTCCCCGCCAGGATGAACTGTACATTCAAACTGTGAGCCAAGAAGCCAGGTGTAGTGGTGCATGCCTTTAATCCCAGCACTCAAGGAGGTAGAGGCAGGCGGATCACTGTGAGTTCAAGGCCAGCTTGGTCTACAAAGTGTGTCCAGGAGAGTCAAGGCTACACAGAGAAACCCTGTCTCAAAACAAAGAAACAAACAAACAAACAAAAACAACAGAAAAACAGAAAAACAAAAACAAACGGACACTGTGAGCCAAGATCCTTCCTCTCTCCCTCCCTCCTTCTCTCCCTCCTTCCCTCCCTTCCTTATGCTGCTTTTGTCAGAATTTCATCCAAGCAGCAAGGAGGAAAACAACCAATAAAACATCATAAGTAAACACTGCCCGTGTCCATTTAAACAGAAGAACGGCAGGAATGAGGACTCTTCCATCTGTGCTTTTGAAATCACCCACCTGTGGCCTCATGAGGTCAAACTGGCTTCTCTGCTCCACACTGCCCATGAGGGAGATGGCACCTTCACATTTCTCTGACCTCTCTGGGCAGTCTGGCAGGTGAGAGCTCATGGCATCCTGGGACCATCAAAGCTACTGTGAGCAGAGGATGCTAACGCCTCAGCTAGCGCAGAGCCTTCCTTCTAATCTCCTTGGGTGAGTTCTGCTCAGCAAACGACTGGGGATGAGCTGGTGAATCTCTACCTCAGGTCCAGAAATTAGACACAAAATGATTATGAATTATGAATTAAGAAACTCAGGTTAGTGCCCCTTGCCCCCACCCCAAAAAAGTCACTTTCATTCAGATTCATTCACAAGAGTGGCTGGGGACCAAGAACGTGGAAAGACCCTTGTTGAGTTAGATTTTTTGATTTAAGTGAGAAGGTGTATGTCTGTGGGGTAGGGGGAGGTTGTGTTTCAGAATAGAGAAACAAGACCTTGGCCACCGGTTATCCTGCATCCAGAGAGACAGTTTCTATGTGGCTGAGATGTGGGAGCAAGAGTGTAGACACCCACTCCCCTCACTCAAGGGCAGCACGGCTCTTCACTGGCCCCATCATTCACCATGGTGTGGGGAGGTCATAGCTGCAAGAATTGACATACCCAAGCCGGGGTGACTTAGAGCAGCCTGGGTCTGGCTCATAGACATGCTGGGACCTTGTCCCTCCTAGAATTTCAGGCACGTCGTACAGCAGAACAGTTGGCAAAGAAAAAAAAAAGTAGGCAGCAAAGGGGAGAACTCTAGCTGCTTCCTTCAAAGAGGAGGAGGGCAGGTGGCTCCTGGGAGTGGAGCAGTCACTTGGTCTGGTCAAGCCTCAGAAGTGGACTTTGACGGCTGCGTAGGGCGGCAACGAAGACAGGAAAAGAGGGGAGCTGTCGCAGTGTGGTTAGGAGGAGGGCCTGCCTCTAGCCCTGCAAAGAAGCAGCAGGCTCACACCTGAGGAGAGGGAGAAGTGGGGGGGGGGACTTGTCATGGTTCCCAGAGGCAGTGTCTTAGGGAAGCTGTTGGGGGGGTGCATCTTCAGAGGAACAGCAGTGTTGGGATCACGGTGCCAGCTGACTGCTCCATGTGGCAGGTGGATTACAGCCGCTTCCCAGCCTTGTGCCGTAGGAACTGAGTGGACACAGGCACGTTCGTCAGTGTGGTCCCTCATCGCTGTCACATAACCCACGCGGGTTTGCTCCTAGCAGCGTGCAGATGCGTTTGGGAGCTCATACCTCACAGCGTTGTCCACTGTTTCGTTCACACTTGGTTGCTCCTCAGCCTGGGGCCCTCCAAGACTTACACAGCTATTGCTCTTTCCCTGCTCTTTTCTCTCCTTTGCAATACTTGGGGTTGAACCAAGGCCCCCAACATGCTAAGGCCAACCCTGCCACAGAGCTGCCTCCCAAGGATGAGTCCTTGTGTCATAGACTCTCTGACTCAGAAATCCATTCTGGATGTCATGCCCCATGTGACCTTGAACTTCAAAGAATCATTTGACAGGCCCTCCCCGCAGCCTGCTGAAGTACGCCCTGGGTGTGTTAGTGGTGGCTGGATTTGGGGGACAGCTGTTTGAGCATGCACCCACAGTCCTTCCTGGTACCCAGGCAGAAAGCATTCACTGACTTCTGATCAGTCTTCCTCCAGTTTTGCTTAGGAAGAAAAAGAAAGAAAGAAAAGAAAAAAAAAAAACCAGAATAAAGAAAACCCTGTCAACACATTTGTCTCTTTGGGCTTTCCCAAAGAGAAAGGGAGATACAGCAGGATGCTAACTCCCACGGCTCTTCCTGTGGGATCCAAATATAAATATCTGTGACAAATGGCAGAAGGAATCGTTAATGACAGCTGTCGGTGTTATTTCAAATGAATTAGGCCTTTGCAGCAGCCCCCTCCCCCAAGTAACAAACGTGGAGACGAACATTTGAGGCTACCTGAATGTGCACGCTCGCTGAGTCAGGACCACAGTGCTTACCAGGCAAAATGAGGCCAGCTGGAGGAACTTTCTTTGCCTGGTGACAGCTGGTAGGAAGGTTTTCTTTTTCTTTTTCTTTCTTTCTTTCTTTCTTTTTTTTTTTTTTTTCTGGACTTGACCTCAACCTCCTGGGCATCAGCCGGTTTTGGCTGGCAGGATTGTGAACCCAAAGCCAGACTCCAGGACTAGATGCAGAGAGGCCTGGCTGGCCTTGCGGTGGCAGAGCCTGGTGATCAGAATGAAATGGATGCTGTCCCCCCCCCCAAAGCTGCGCCCCCACCTTCTGGCATGGTCACATGATGTCACCTACAGAGTTTACCCCCTGAGAACTGCATAATCAAACTACAAAAATAATCACAGAACTAAAAATCCCCTAATGTTCTAAGTTAGTTTGTGGGATTTTCATCACATCCGAAGCTCCCCGGGGAGGCGTGCACACCTGTGAGCGAGCACAGTCAGGCCAGCACTTTTCATAACTGACAAGGAGGACTGAGAACTCACAGAGTCCCCAGGGGGAGTATGTTCTACTTGGCACGGTGGCAGCCCTGGGACACCATGACTTTTGATCACCCTGTTTCCCCCTTTATCGCACGCACTTCCACATTTGAAGTGTGGCAGGAGAGAGCAGAAGGTGGGCGGTTTTCTTGGGTGGGTTATCCTTGCCACTGTGAGTTTTTAATTACACCCACATCCGTGTATTCAGTTATCCTGTGGCTGTCCTCTTAACTGAGACATCTTCCCCTAAGGGGAGGAGAAAGAGAGAGGCTTATGAGACTCAGAAAGCTAAGACAACTTACCAGGCTCAGGAAACTCATGAAACCAACAGCATCGCAAAGCCCTTCCGAGGTTATGAAAGCAGTGACAACTTCAAGTTTGTTTGTGTGTGTGTGTGTGTGTGTGTGTGTGTGTGTGTGTGTGTGTGTAGAGGGCAGCAAACTCTGGCATAACTGCATGCACGTTGTGCATGGAGCTCCAATGCAGCCTACTTGAGTCAGCACTATGCTTGGGTGGTCTGGTTGGTGATGTGGCTGCCTTTGAATCACCCACACTCCTTTAAGTAACCCCAGTAAATTCACGGGCTCACTAAACTAGACTTGGCATATGATAGTTACTTTGATCGGCTGGTTATGCCCTGTCTGGGGTGAACAGACACCTGTTCGCATCTCTCGGGGAAGTTACTCAACAGCAGCGGCCAGCACGATTGGCACTGTGACGGAGGCTGCCACTTCGCCTTTGAGATCGCTGCACCAGCTTGCATGCCTTGTCGCAGCCACAGCCATGCTCCATCCATCCAGCAGTTCCACCACTTGCATTCCCAGCCTTTTGAATGTCAGACATTAGCTTACAAGAGACGAGAGGAGGAGTGCTTTCTTTGCTTTAATTTTTATTTTCCCAGTAACTGGCAGAGCAGATCATCCAATGTTTTATGTTGGCTCTTTATATTTCTATGCGGGCGTCTTAGTTGTATTTGCTGTTGCTGTGACAAAATAGGGGTGAGTGAGAAAGGGCTTATGGCCCACCGTTCCGGGTTGTGGTCCATCAGTGCAGGGAAGTCGGGCAATGGGAGCTTGAAGCAGCTGTCACGTCACATCCACAGTCAAGAGCCTGAGCTCCACTTGCTTTCTCCACCATCACGTAGTCCAGAGTCCCCTGCCCAGGGAATGGTACCGCCCATGGTGGACAGGCCTTCCAACTTCAATTACCTTAATAAAGGCAGTCCCCCACAGACATGCCCAGAGGTCAACCTGATCCAAATAGTGCCTCATGGAGTCTCCCTCCTCAGGTGAGTCTAGATTGTGTCAAGGTGACAGCTAAAACCAACCATCTCAGTGGACAAGTGTCTTCTTGTTGATTTGTGAATACTCTTTATATATTCTACACTGTCTCATGTTGCATTTGACTTCTGAAAGTCTGCTGTTTGGCCTTTTTCCTGTGTCCAGTGACCCGATACCATGTGCATGTGTGACACTGAAAGCAAGAAACAGTTCTGTTCCCCATTCTCACCTGGCACAAGTGGTTGGGACCCTGGAAACCTCAGTAAAGAGAGAGCACTTCACCCTGCCTATGCAGCATCAGGGCTCCCAGAAAGCTCTGCAGGACTCCCAGCATTTCTCTCTTTCCTCCTCCACACTTGGAGTCAATGGAAAGAGGCTTTCTTGGCACCCATGGGTTCTGACTTCTCCCAGCATGGCTGTCACTTGCACACTCCCCCTATGCCTGCCTATACTTCACTCCAGAGTGAGTCCCAAGTCCTGGGTCCCCACAGATTGTAAATGACATGTCTGTTTACCTCCACAGACAATGCTAGGCTGGGGCGGGGGCAGGACTCTCAAGGTCACAGGTGGCAGTGCTTGGGGCAGTAAAGGCACCAAGGCTGGGACCCTGAGGTGGCAGCCCACCTCCCCGAAGCAGCTTGTCTCCTGACTAGCATTTCCTCTTCCATTAAAATTAATTTCACCACCTCTGGCATTGTGCCAGGCCATCGCAGATTGCGTAACAACTGTGGCTCCGGCTGTAAACCCATTCTACCGCCATTAGCAAACTCATTACCTTGTAACCCCCCTTAATATACTGAGGTTCCTTGGAAGACAGTCTCCCTGTAAGGCGAGATTGTGTTCCAGAGTCCTGAGAGTGGACGCCTCTCAAATTAACCACCTCTTGAAGCCTGGCTTTTAATTCAGGTAAATTCTCCTCTTTCTCCTCTCCTCCCTCCTCTTTCTCCTCCCCTCCCTCTTTTTCCTGCTCCCCTCCATCCTATTCCTCCTCCCCTCCCTCCTCCTCTCTCCCCTGTTCCTCCTCCATTCCCTCCTCTTCCTCCTCCCCTCCCTCCTTTTCCTCCTTCTTTCCCTCCTCTTCCTCCTCTCCTCTTCCTCTTCCTCCTCCTTCCCTCCTCTTCCTCCTCCCCTTCCTCCCCTCCCTCCTCCCCTTCTTCTGCTTCTCTCCCTCCTGCCTCTTCTTCCTCTCTCTCTGTTCTTCGCTTTCATCTCACCTCTTTCCTTCCCTCTGAGATCTTCCTCTCCTCTGTCTCCTTTCCCTCTGCCTCCTCCTCTCCTCCTCCCTCCCCTCCTCCTCCTCCTGTGTCATAGCTCCTTCCCCTCTAATCTGTCCTCCACTCCCTCATCCCCTCTACCTCCTATCCCTGCTCTCCCGCTGTTCCTCTTATGTCTTCTCGCCCTCATTCTCCACCCCCTCCTCTTCCCTCTCCTTCCTCCTCTGTTCCCTCCTCCTCCTCCACGCTGTTCTCTCTCGTTCTTCTCCCTCTATCCTCTTCTCATCTACTCTTCCATCCCGATTCCCCATTTCTCCTCCTCCTGCGCTGCCTCAGAAACATGTAAAAATGACAGTCATCCTTGGCTGCTTTCGTGAAATGTAGCGTGGAGCACATAGAGAAGATCACTTCTCTCCCTGCCAGTGTCTCAAGGACCCGCCCTCAGCATGAGGCTGCAAGAAGCAAGTCATACACAGGAATACTGAGAACTGTGCAGGCCCACTCTGATATTTAACAAAGAGCAACTTTAGCCCCCCAGAAATGCTTGCTTGTCACACAGATAGAGGTGCTACTGGCTCCATGGGTGGAGCCAAGGCTGTCAGTCAACACTGCTGCAGCCCGACCCTTCCAGCCCCATGACAGGGACCCAGAGCATCACAGTCTATGCACTGGAATTGTCTTCCTGCCACTGTGGCTGGGAGACCCAGCCCAGAAGCTCCTGGACCCATCAGGGCTCAGTCACAGAGACAGAATTCCCAGCCTTGCCTTTGTGTGGCCTGGCCACTCCTGGGCATTTCCCAGTTATATGTTCCTAATTGATGGCTCCTATGAGAATGGATGAGCTAATTCCTCCTTAGGGCTAATCCAGGTGACATCCAAGTGGAAGTCCCTGCTAAACCCATGATGTGGCTTAAAGACGACTCAAGAGAGGAGAAGGTGCTCCACACTCTTTCCTTTCCAGACCTAAGGCAACCCTGGACATCTCTACGGCCTACCCATCATCTATCTAGATCCTTAGGTCCTGGTTGCCAGGGGACACTGTAGCTGCCTCAGTCAGATGCCCTCATAGTAACTGCATTGCCTGAGCATAACATTCGTTGTCCCCTGCAGGTCTTCACTGCCCTTTGTCTGAGTGAGGACTGTTCCATTCTTGCTGAGACCCTCTATGTCATACTTTTCTGCCCCTGGGCCCTGGGAGTGCCTGGACGGCTAAGGAAATGGTCTTTGAGGAAGGGCCAGAGCCCAAAAGTATTGCTCCAGCTGCTAGGAGGCTTGCTCCCCCGACTTGCCCCCCCCACACTTAAGAGCACCCTCCTAATTAGGTGTTGTCAGCCACCATGGGAGCCACACGCATCACTTTATAGGCCATTTTCTCATGAAGAAAAGCAAAGCCAACGCAATTCTTGCTGGCTCTGGGGTTTCGCTTCTCACTCAGCACATCCAACCAAGTCACTGTGGGAATAAAATTCCTTCAATGTGTCCGTATTCACTGAGCAGGGAGGAAAATGTCGCTGTTTTAGCTCCTTTAGTTTCTTATCAGGAAGCAGCGAGCAAACACGACCTGGAGAATTGAAGTGCCGCGCATGAGCTCTGCATCAAGCAGATCAGCAAGAAAGCAGAGAGAGAGAGAGAGAGAGAGAGAGAGAGAGAGAGAGAGAGAGAGAGAGAGAGAGAGAACGAGCGCACTCAGGTGTCCAGGTACTTCCAGTGTCTAAGCAAAGCCAGTCAGTCACCCACAGGCTCTTGGCATCCTCGGAGCCTAGTTGTGATCTGACAAGGCCTAGAGGAGATGGTGGGCACGGTGTCCCTCTTGTGGAAGTTTAGGAATCTATGACAAGCAGAAACAAGAAGGGCAGAGGACCGCAAGCACCAGAGGAAAGCCACCCAGCCTGTCCTGACTTTACCTGGGCCTCCCCACACACGTGAGCCATCTGGCTTTCTGCCTCAGGAGACACATCTGGGCTGCGTAGGAGGCACACATGAAGAGCCAACAGCTGGCAACTGAGCAAAGGGAGACACCATGGATGGGGCTGTGTCTGTATGGACACTGTCCGTGAGCCTGGCACACACACTCAAACATCCCAAGGTCACAGATCTGAGCAGTGTTAGCCACGGACATGTCATGTGAAAAACCGCTTGCCTTCTTCATACCCCATAACATAAGGCCTTAGGTGTGGATGACTCAGAGGCTCATGGGGTCTTCTAGATTGTTCAAAAGATGGTCGTGGGGTCAAGAGAGCATATTTGGTTGTTTCAGGTGTACAGTGTTTATCATGGACTTAGAAATAGTTTCTTGTAGAAGGTAAAATGTTTTCCTCCTAGTTTTCTTTATTATTTACCTGGTTTGCTTTGGCTTTTTGAGACAGGGTCTTGTTCTCTCCCTCCCCCCACCCCCTCCCTCCACCCGTGTGTGTGTGTGTGTGTGTGTGTGTGTGTGTGTGTGTGTGTGTCTTTCCCCAAGACTGGCCTCAAAGTCCTCCTAACTGTTAGAATCTCAGGTATGAGGCACCACACCCAGCTTTCTTCACAGTCTTCCTTTTGTTAGGCCTCAATTGGTCAGGGCACTCTATGGCCATGAGGCAATGAAATGATGAAACGGAATAAGAGCATTTGTAGGGCACTGACTTGGTACCCGGGTTGGGGGGCAGTGCATCATGGGAAATCCTTGCTATTTCTGTCCACGGATGAATGCTCAGTTTCCTAGGGCGCTACACTCTCCACCCAGGTGCTGCAGCCAAGAGAAGCAGCCTGGCTTCAACCTGTTTTGTCTCTTACACATCTCCAGCCACCCCTGAGTAGACAGTCACCACCTCAGGCTCCACACAAATGAAGGCTGAAGCTCTGAGCTGCCCGGTGCACAGCCACGAGTACAAGCTCCCCGGCCCCTTTGTTTATGAGTTAAGCCAAGCGGAGAAATGCCTCGCCTTCTCTGCACCTCTGTCTGTTCACCGTTAATTGTCTGGCTTCGTTTTCTTCAAGAGGCAACAAAGGGCAGAAGCCATGCTGTTGATTTTCTGTTTAGCTGGCTGTAAATATTCAGGCCGAATTTGACTGACAGCGCGATATTATGTTCCCCAAAGCTTGTGCCGTATGTGAATATTTTAATTAGGATTGTAACAAGCTATTGAGAAAGTTTGAGCTAAATTGGTTCAGCTGTTTTTGCATTAGTGAAGCATGAAAAGGAATTTTTCATCTATTAGGAAATATTCCTTAAAAAAAAAAAGAACGGAAAGCAACTAAAATATCAGCCAGTTTAGGACTGTTGCAGTCAGCGTATTGCATCTGGGTAGGGACTGACTGGACAGACTTGAAAAGAGGGGAATAAAGTTCAGAGATTTGCTGGCATCTCACCTCTTCCTGTGGGAGCTGTCTGGGAGAGGAGGGTGGACTTTAGGGAGGGTATGTTGTAAAGACATGAAAGCTCTAGCTGGATGAATTGCCCTGGGTAAGCATCCACCGCAAAGGGGATGTGCCCTGTATAACATTGTTCCCCCACCTCCACATCCTGCCCACTCCACACGCTGCTGGGAGCCTACAGACGGAGGTGAGCCTGGGCTGTCATGGGGAAGACTGCTAGGAAGCTTCTTCCTCCTGTGTGTTGGCTTTTGGCTTTTCTCTTTCAGCTAACTGGCCACCAAGCTTGCTCAGGCTCTGGGCCTTTCCTGGCATAGAGGGTTCCCCCCACACGCCTTCTCCCCCCCCCCCCCAGCCGCCAGCTTGTTGGAAAGAACAGGGCATGCTTGTCCAAGAGCAAGTGATGCCTCAGCAAGCTGCCACAGTGCTCACCCATTGAGAGGCTCTTGCTTCGGACCCCGGCACCCCTCTGCCCTTTCACATGGTGTTTCTTACCCTCTGGCGTAAACATTCTTTGTGCCCCTTTCTATGCGTTCTTCTTGGTTCCAAACTTCCCTTCCCGTATGGACCTGCAATCTCCCTGAGGACCTGGCCCTGGGAACCTGGGATAGACCAAAAGTTGTAGGTATGAGCCCAGTGTTGGCAGTCTTCATGTTTCCAGAAGGAAGGAGGAACGATGTCCTCACGTGACACCTCCTTATCTCAGTCAGGGGAGACACAGGTTCCAAATTTCAGGAAGGTATGCTGGCTGTGCCAAGCCATAAGGCCCCCAGGAAGCTCGGAGTCAGTCTGCAGTCTCAGATTTTGAATTCAGGCCCCTGAGGTCAATGGCAGTTCTTTCTGTTTGTCACTGTGTCCTTCACAACAGGTTCCTCTCTGACCACGTGGTGGTCCTTAGTAGCTACTAGTGATGGAGAAGAGGTTTAGGCTGTGCTTGCCATGTTGGGGGGGCTGGGCTCAGTGCTGGGTTGTATAGTCCTATGCACCCCAGCCACTCACTGCAGTAGGGAAATCACACCAAGAGGAATTGTTCTCAATCTCCTAAATCTGAAAGCGGGAACTTTTACAGATTCCTGCAAGCTGAGCCACCGAGACCATTTCCCAGCAAAGCTCCCCCGTGGGTGGTTGGTGTGGAGTGACAAGTGAGGTACCGCCTTCTAGGTCTCATCCACAGCCCAGGACTGGGGGCTCATCAGGAGTGTGCGCTCCACCCTCAGCGCCCAGCCTAATGCTGAGCCCAAGTGCCTAGCATATGGTGGGCTTCAGGAAAGAACAGCCCCTCCCCACATCATGGACCCCAAGCTCCCACAGGAGGCCAGCCCATACCTGACATGCTGTACCCCAGCGCCCCAGGGCCTCAGCCCAGAACTGTCCCATCCGTGTGTGTCGAGCAAAGGCAGAATGACTGTTTTTCATTACCTCCTTCTTCACTGCTTTGGAGTCTGGAGGAGAATGCTTTAAACCAATCAGCACCACACTGTTAATTAGCAGAACCTGAGACCCAGCCCCTGGGTACAGGTACGCCCTCACTCGTTACTCTGCTCCAGGGCAGAAGACTCGCTCTTCCTGGTCCACTGGACACCTCATGCCAAATTCACCTTGAAACAGATTTGCTTCTGTTTTCACAGGCTGGGTTTAGAAGCTTCAGGCTACAGGGAACCTGGCCTAGGGCCGAAGACAGTAATTCTTACCAAAGGGAACAATCCCATTAATGCAAGGAGGGAGGAGAGGAAGCCTCCATATAGCTGCACAAAACCTGCTCTCCGTGGGGAGCCGTCCTACAGACTGCTTTCCATAAATTTCAGCTCAGGGTCTGGGAGGAGGGGAGGGAGGCGCCTGCTCCTTGGTACACCAGAAGCCTGTAGAATGGACTGCATTAGAGCCTGGGGCACAGTAGGTCTTAAGGAGACTACTCACGCCTGTCAAAAGCTGCTGGTTGGTCAGGCGGCAGAGAGATCAGGCAATGGATGCCAGAAATCTTACAGCAAAACTCATGCCCATCTTTCACGCCTGGGCAGCTGGGGTTCATTACCTCGAAGGAAGGTTCCGGGTCTCTGACCTCTCATCTTGGCTTTTTGTTCATACAAGCAGTGAACTCACACAGTCCCACTACAGGAAGACCTTGTAAACCCGAGGAGCAATTTACTCTTTTCACTACCCTGCATAGGAGTTGCAGTCTCTGGTGGTGAGGACCCCACTACCCCCTACATGTCCACCCACCCTGAGAAAGCCACAGTAGGAAGCACAAAGATCCAAGTTCGGGAACACACCAAGAACATGTAACATCTGTTGTTTATCCAGAACGGCTCTCCTGTAGCCCAGGCTAGCTTCAAACTCACTTTGCACCCATGGATAGCCTTCAACTTCTGATGCTCCCATCTCTCCCTCCCAAATGCTGGCGTCTCAGGCGTGTGCCTCCATGCCTGGCTAAAGTGTGCCTTTAAAATACGTGCTTCCCCATACAAGGATGGCTGGAAATACAAGGTCGGTTTGTTCCCACCCCCCCATACCCCCGAGAGCGGTAGGTCCCAAGAGTACTTGGGGTCCAGGCTGTAGGCTTTTTATGTCCCACAAAGTAGCAAATGAGGCATGCAGCCCCACACCCCCTGCTGCTGCAGACCCTTGGCTGTTTTCTTTGGTGTTGAGGGATTTAGAGGCATCCTTTCCATTCCCACACCCTTTAGTTTTCTTTTTTCCCTGGAAAGAAGGAAGGAAGGGAAAACAATAAGGGTGCACTTTGCTCTGACTGCCTGTCGGCGTCGGCCCTGTGCCTTGTGTTCAGAGGAAGTGGACCATGGTGGAGAGAAATCCAGAGGAGATGGTAATTTTGCCAGGATGTGGCATTTTGAGAAAAATGACCTGGGAATTTTTCTTTTTTTTTAGTTAAGTTTTAGTTTTAATTATATGTGTGTGTGTATATATATATATATATATATACACATACATATACTTATACATATGCATATACACCACACACACACACACACACACACACACACACAATCTGGGGGTGGTGCGTGTGAGGCCAGGTGCCCAGGGAGGGTTAGATCGAATCCCCTGGAGCTGGAGCCGCACACACTTGTAAGCCACCCAGCGTGCATCCTGGGAATCAACCTTGGCTCTTCTGCAAGAATAGTACACAATCTTAGCCCTGAGTATTTCTCCAGCCCCAAGAAAATTATTTATTTATCTATTTATTGTTTATTTATCTATTTATTGAGAATGACCCATAATAAACCCAAATGAAATTATCAGGGCATACAGATCCTGGAAAGAAAGAAAGCAGAGACCAGAACCTTCCGGAATGAACAACAAATAATAACGTACAATGAAACCAGTAACTCTCGGCAGGAGATTGGCCCTAGCCAGGTATAAAGGGTTGTACAGTTTCCTATTCTCACTCAACCAAGAGGCAGGCTGAGTCCTCAAGACCTAGGAGAGACTGTTGTATCAACCTCTGTGCATTCAGCCTACTGGGCAGGTGATGGGTGGGGCCTGGGAGCCCGGGGTTAGAGCCTGCTGGACTTGTCTGTAAGCGGAGACCTGGGCTGGGCTCACTTGCAGTTAGGAGATGGGCTGTTGGGTTCAGAATCTGAAAGAGCCTCCAAAGTGAAGGCAGACACAGATGGCAGATGTGGACACACCTGTCCTGTGGAGCCGTGGGGTACCTTCTGTGCCCACTGCTCCAAGCCCTGGGTATCTAGTAAAGGGCAAGAAAGCCAGGGACCTGCCTTCATGGAGACCACAATTTCTAGGTCCAGAGGAGGAAGCCCCAAGCAAATGTCCAACCAACACTAGCAGCTCATGGGGCAGAAGCTGAAGAAGAAAACAGCCACTGTGTAGAGAGGGACAAGCCAGTGGACCCCCTTCAGCAAAGCTGACAATGGCCTTTGCAGGGGGAGACACTTGGACTGAGTCTAGAGGAGCAAAGAAAGCCAGGCGAGAGACAATATAAGACCAGAGGTTAAAGAAAAGGACACAGTGAGCGCCAGGCCTGAAGAGGTACATGCCTGGGGGGTTGGTCTTGTGTTACCAGCAGGGCAGGGAGAGTGGACCCGTCTGGGGTGGGAGAGGAGCAAACAAAAGAGCACATGCTCACCAGGGAGCCAGCAATGCAGCCAGTGCCTGAAGTGAGGACGGGTCGGTCCTGGGTCACAGCCATGGTCTCCTGGAGCTGGGCAGGGTGTTCCCTGGAGCGAGGCTCGGGCGGTCTACCTCCTGGAGTGTCAGTGGAGCTGAAGTCGGGTAGCTACAAGTAAAAGAAGGTTCTGGAGAGTGTGTACCTCACAGAGTGAGAGTCCAGAGATTTCACACCCAATGGCCAAAGTGTGAGCAGTGAGGCTCTCTGCACACAACCACACACCACGCCCACCTGTTACTTGGACTTGGAAGCTTGAGGAATGGCTTTGGATTCTGATGTTCTCGTATGGGACATTGAGGTGACCCAGGATTCCTCCTTTGCCTGCCAGACTCATCTTATGGGTCATATCTAACAGTGTGAAGAGTGCTCACTCATTCATTCATTCATTAACTATCTAATCATTCATTCATTCAATAGCTATCTACTCATTCATTCATTCATTAGCTATCTACTCATTCATTCATTAACTATCTAATCATTCATTCATTCATCCATTAGCTATTTACTCATTCATTCATTCATTAACTATCTAATCATTCATTCATTCAATAGCTACCTACTCATTCATTCATTCATTAGCTATCTACTCATTCATTCATTCATTAACTATCTAATCATTCATTCATTCATCCATTAGCTATCTACTTGTTCATTCATTCATTAACTATCTAATCATTCATTCATTCATCCATTAGCTATCTACTCGTTCATTCATTCATTCATTCATTAACTATCTAATCATTCATTCATTAGCTGTCTACTCATTCATTATTATCTATTCACTCATTCCTTAACTATCTATTCATTCATTCTTTAATTATCTACTCGTTCATTCATTCACTAACTCTCTACTCATTCATTTATTAACTCTACTTATTCATTCATTAACTATCTATTCATTCAACAACTATCTCCCCATTTATTCACCAAACAGTGGTGAGCATTCACTTACCAAGTGCTGAACCGCACTTTGGGGTTCACAGGGGGCCACAGAGGAAGCCTCAGTCTTTTGAGGAGCAAGAAAGTAAGTGGCTCCTCAGTTTGTCCACCCTTTTCCCCCACACTGATCACAAATAAAAAGACCAGTGCTACAGAGAGGCTCACCCAAAGTGTTATCTAAGCGGAGCGTAGCCGATGTGGGGCACGGAGGCTTCCTGGGGTGGCCAGAACTACATCGTGGCCAAAGGGGGAAGCAGATGAAGTCTGCCAGAGATGGCCCAGTGTCCGCCCAGACGCAGCTCTGCGTGTGTGCATGCCAACGCAGGGGGTTGCTGCTCCTCCAAGGAGGCACGTAAGGCCAGTGCTCAGGGCCGTGCAGGGAGGTTAGGTCAGTGAAAGAGTGGTGAGGCCAGAACTCCCACAGGCTCGCGGGCTGGAAGGCCAGATGCAGAAGCAGTGCCTCTAAATGGCCCCCAGCTAGAGCGTTCATAGCTTCTTACATGAACCAGCATCCCATCTGAAGCAAGGTCTTCTGGGAAGGACCCCTTTTCCTTGGTCCCCTCTTTGCTCTCTTCATTTGGAGTTCATGTCCAGTGGGAGGCCCCTGGGAAAGGCTGTCTCCCAGGTAAACATGTACACACCTGCTCCAGACACTCACTGTAGATCACCGCAGATAGGGCTCTCAACTGCTTTTGGCCTTGGCCTTGCTCTGAGGACTCTTCACACACTTAGATAAGACCATGAATAGTCAGGACCCTGCTTGAGCTCGGGCTCCTCCCTGGACAAGCATGGCTCAGCTTCTTCTACCAGGTACTGTCCACTGTCTGTGTCCTATAGTCAGGAGGGAGGTGCCAGGAAAGCAGGGACATGTATGCATGTCAAACCCTTCCCCTCTCCCACCTGCCCTTTCCTTGGCTTGCAGGCCTATGTTTAATGTCATCTACATTAAACATGTGTGTGTGTGCACATGCTGCAGATATGTGCATGTGCTACAGATGTGTGCATGTGCTGCAAATGGGTACTTAGGCTACAAATGTGTGCTCAGGCTGCAGATGTGTGCTTAGGCTGCAGATGTGTGCTCAGGCTGCAGATGTGTGCATGTACTACACATGTGTGCTGAGGCTGCAGATGTGTGTATGTACTACACATGTGTGCTCAGGCTGCAGATGTGTGCACGTGCACTGGGTATGACTGTGTTTTACTGATATGCTGACGAGGGATGCCAGCCTACAGCTTGTTCCTGGGAGCATACCTTGAAGGTAGAGGTGCAGACATTGGTTACACCCAGGTGAGTCTGGGCTGCTCTGAGTCAGCAGCCCCATGAACCACAGGGTGCTGTGGTTCAAACTAAGGCTTAGCGATCATGCCTTGGCTCCACCGGATCAAACCCACACTCTCTCTGACACCAGCTGGACCCCAGGACCACAGCCTTGAGGACCAGAGTTCAGGCTGGGAATCTTGTTTGAGCTGTGACTGTTTTTATTTTGTTTTTGTTGTTGCTTTGTTTTGTTTTGTTTTGCCTGAGAGAGTTTCAAAGTGTTTTATGCAAAGAAAAACATGTATTTTAAAAAATGAAAGCAGAACCTTAGTCCACTAGAAGCCCCTGTGTGCCCTGGCCCTCCCTGCCCTGCAGCTGAACTCTCCCCTTTCATGCATCCTGGGTGGAGCTTTATAAAGACAGATCATAAGACCTGACTTCTGAATTGGATTTTCACTTTCAGCACAGAGCAGAGATGGAGTAGGGAAGGACCCCATGCTGACTCAGGCGCCCCACCCCCTGCCCGCCCAGGTGTGCCTTCCAGGAGGGCCAGAGGGCTTACACCAGCTGGAAGCTCCTGAGGCGCTGCTGTGGGGACAGGTGTGCAGCATGCGTGCAGCTTTCTAATTTCGTATTCACATTTAAGCACTAGCTCATTTTCACTGCTGTGTAGAGTTCCATTCTATACTTACTATCATTGTCCATCCTTTTCTCTTAAAAAAAAAAAAGATTTATTTATTCACTTTACATCCCAGGCATGGCGCGCTCCCTCCTCCCCTCTCAGTTCCATTCTCATTCTCCCATCCCCCTCCCCTATTCCTCAGAACAGGGGAGCCCCCCACCCACCCATGCCCACCCACGCCAGCTCACCACGTCCCATCAGGACTGAGCTCATCCTCTTCCCCTGTGGCCTGGCAAGGCAGTCCCGCCAGGGAGAAGTGATCAAAAAGCAGGCGCCAGACCTGTATGACAAGGACTTCAAGTCTCTGAAGAAAAAAAAAAAAATGAAGATGGAAAGATCTCCCATGCTCATGGATCGGTAGGATTAACAGTAAAAATGGCCACCCTACCAAAAGCAGTCTACAGATTCAGTGTAATCCCCATCTAAATACCTACACAATATTTTACAGACCTTGAAAGAACAATACTAAACTTCCTATGGAAAAACAACAACAGCAACAAAACCAGAATAGCTAAAACAATCCATCCTTCTCTTGATGGCCGGTTGACCTGCCTCCAGCTTTTACCTTGCTATGCCAGTTTCTGAGGCATTTGCACCCAGCATCTGGGTTCCAATTGTGACAACACAGTAGACGTAGTCCCCTACTTGACATGAAGCCCTTCCTCTCTCACGGCTCCTCAACTGGTGTGGGTGCTGGGAACCAAACCCAGGCCCTCTGGGAGAACAGCAAGTGCTCTTGACTGCTGAGTCATTTCTCCAGCCCTCACTTTATTTATTTATTTATTTATTTATTTATTTATTTATTTATTTATTTATAGACAGTTTCTCCCTGAACCTGGAGCTCTTTGCTTATCGGGCTGGCTGCACTCCGGGGAATCCTCCTCTCTCTGTCTCCCCGGTCAGTGCTGGATTTAAAGGCACATGCAGACAACTTTGCAGACAACTTTTACAAGTGTCCTGGGACACAGTCATCTCCTCAGCTCATTCCCAAGTGTTTCTGTTAGAGACTCCAGGAATGCTGTGTGCTGTGCAGCTGGGTGGTTCCGCAATGCCTCCCGGGACTAGAAGACGTTCCCACAGGCCCTTACCTGCTAACCGTCTTCCCTTCTTTGTTTTTCCAGTTGGGTTCCTTCACTCACTTGCCTGTTGGCATTTTCTTACCAGTTGCAAAGGTGTTCACGTACCCAAGACTCAAGTCCTTTATTAGAGCTGTGTGCGGTGACTGTCACCTCCAATAAGCACCCTGTCCTTCCCTTAGCATCCTGTGATGGCTCCAGATAAACCTTAGTTCTTAATTGAGTGCGGAGAAGCAATCGATCGTGTTTGGTGCAGACTGGGGTTTCTGTGTCTCATTTCAGAACTCTCCCCTTAACCCGAGGTCACATGAATATTCCACTACATCGACATCTAAGACTTCTCCCGAAGTCCACGCTTTGGGTGCATTAAGGTCCTTTGTCCTTCCCAAATTGGTATGGGAAGAGTATGAGGCAGAAGTCTATATGATGCCATCTGTTGGCGTTGTTTTAAAGGTATGGTCTATTAGTGTTTATTATTAGCCTTATAATTATTACAGCATTATTATCTAACCCACTATCACAATCAATACAGACACGGATACCTGATAGATTTTAGAATAGCCTTATTTCACCTGGGGTATGGCAGGTATTGCCTCCTAAGCTATCTTTACCTCCCAAACCCCTATACCATGGCGTCTGTTGTAATAATTTCTATCTGGGCTACCTCCCATCCATAATCCCATAACCCTTGCTCCCGCTCTTCATCTGGGCCGCTTTCCTGCATCCACTACAATCCAGCCACGTGCTCCTCTCCACGCTAACCCACTGCGGCAGCTTCTGACCACATGCTCCTCTCCACACTAACCCACTACGGCAGCTTCCGGCCACGTGCTCCTCTCCACGCTAACCCATTGCGGCAGCTTCCAGCCACGTGCTCCTCTCCACGCTAACCCACTACGGCAGCTTCCGGCCACGTGCTCCTCTCCATGCTAACCCACTGCGGCAGCTTCCGGCCACGTGCTCCTCTCCACGCTAACCCACTGCGGCAGCTTCCGGCCACGTGCTCCTGTACATGATCGCCCATTGCAGCAGCTTTTGCTCCCTTCTTCCTCTGATACCTATCTGCTTCCTAGTACCTCTCTCTCTTTCCCAAGATCCTTCTCTTCCCAAGGCCTAAGACCCTTTGCTACGCCTTGCTTGCTCCAGCCCTGCCCAGGTATCTGCTTTTTATTGGTCAAACAGGAATAATTTCTTAGGCAAGGTTTACACAACAAGGACAGGTGTACCTGGAAAATGTGCTTGTCTGGACAGCAGCTAGATCTTGGGAGCCAGTAATTAGCATCAGAATACATATTCCCAGACCAACCTCCCACAGCCATCTGACATCTGTGAGGGTCTCTGGCTGTGTCCCTTAGCTGACTGGGCAGCAAGACCGCTCCCCACAGATTGTCAACACCAAGCATGTGAAAGTCCATGCTCACATCTCATGTGTATGCCCTTGTAATAGTTGATTTTGATCATTAACCTTGACTGGGTCGTTAGGGGGTCACCTGTGCCTGTGTGTGAGAAGGTTTGTCCAGACAGACGTTAGCGAGCAGGAGGAACAGCACCATCTCTTGCGCTAGGATCCGAGGTGGATCAAATCCGAAAAAAAAAAAAAAAAAAAAAAAGGAGACTGCCACACCAGCATGTATTTCTCTGTGCTTCCTAAACTGCCGAGATGTGTGCAAACCACCCCATACCCCTGCTGCTCCCGCCAAGGGTCTCTCACACACCAGACCTCCCCTGCCATGAGCAAGAAGGGCGGGTAGCAGGTGATCCCTCCCTCAGGTAGCTTCTTGTGAACTCTTAGATCACAGCAACGAAAAAGTAGCAAATACCACAGGTTTCTGATGCCTCCACCTCGCCCGTGCAGATGTCAGTGGGAAACAGCCTCCACTTGTGCTTACGCTGGATAAAATGTTGGCAGGTTCCCACCGCCTCTTCCCAGCCCATCTGCCCAACCCCACCTCCTCTGTTCTTCCGTAGGAAAATTGGAAACGCCTGCTACAAAACCACCCTGAAGCTTTGATGGGGATTTCTGTGAAACTTTGGTCCAATTAAGTAAGAACTGAGAACCTGCATATTTATGAGAGGGTTATTTCTCAGATCGCGCACACGTCCTAGGAGTCCTGTAACGTGCGGTTTTTCTCTTTGCACACCCCTTGCTGAGGTTTCTCCTGGGTGCTCTGTACGCGCTCCACACATTATTTCTTATTAAATACATCTTCTCCCCATTCTGCTGTGTTGGATGCAGTGGACGCTTGTAAATTTATCTTGTATCTACCAAGCTGTTCGACTTCTGGTTTCTCATAAACTGTAGATTGCTTGGAGTTTTTCGGTGCCTAAAATCATAGCATCTATGAGAGATACTGATCTTAATTATCTCTCTCTAATCACAGGCTCTTCTTTCTTGTTAATTAGTTGACGTTAAGTAGAGGTGTAAATTAATAGTGGATAGCTGTCTCGTTCCCAATTTAAAAGGCGATGGCTCTGATGGTCCATCATTGCAAATGATGTTTGCTGGAAATTTCTTAAAAGACATCTCTCACGAAATGCTGGAAGCCATGCCAGACTCACTTTGCTAAAACTTTTGTTAGGGTTTTTTCCCCTCCTGTGAGATAGGCATGCAGTTTTCAATCAGTGATCGTGGAAGTTACACTAATAAACACTGTGGGCCAAACTTGCGTTACTGAGATGAAGTTGGCCTGGCCACACAAAGAGGTTCACTAAGCCCTTCTGGACTTAGAAGTTAAAGGTGCCTACCTCTCATATTGCTGTGGTTTTCTTTTCTTTTCTTTTTTGATACTAAGGCTGGCTTGCTTCCGAACACAGACCTCAGCGTGCGTTTCCTCCCTGTTCTCTGGGAGAAGTTACTCAGCATTGAAATGTGTTAGGGTGTTATGGCTGCCATGCCTCTCAGCCTCCTCAGCTCTGAGGGTGTGTGTGCACACTTGAGCCAGTGTGCTCTCTCAGCCTCCCCAGCTCTGTGAGTGTGTGTGAGCACTTGAGCCAGTGTGCTCTCAGCCTCCCCAGCTCTGTGAGTGTGTGTGAGCACTTGAGCCCATGTGCTCTCAGCCTCCCCAGCTCTGAGGGTGTGTGTGCACACTTGAGCCAGTGTGCTCTCAGCCTCCCCAGCTCTGTGGGTGTGTGCACCTGAGCCCATGTTCTGCGTGCCAGCAAGGGCTGCTGACAATGGAGCTGTCCTTTTCATAGCTGTGGAATCCATGAGGTGCACCACTTAACTATTAAGTCATTTTTCATCTGTTTGGTTTTTCTTTTGACTTTATATAGCAACAGAATTTTACATATGTTGAGCATTCTATCAGAAATTTTTACACAATTTATTATTATAACATTATGTTCTGCGTCCTTGCCAAAAAGTAAAAATAAAGAAAATTTAAACATGGTTAACAGGGTCATTTGTAATTAGGTGAAGAATACTGATGAAAAATACCTGTAAGTCTGTTCACCTTCATTCACCACCAATATTAAACGTTGAAAGCAATTTTAATTGTTTTAATTTTAATTTCTGCTTTTTGGATAGTATATAAAGGGGATTTCACTGTGACACTTTTGTGTGTTCTTTTGGTAAAAACAAAACAAGCAAACAAAACTAAATAAACAACCCCTTGCCTGCCCCTGGTGACCTGGCGCTGCACCTGCCCCTGGTGACCTGGCGCTGCACCTGCCCTTGGCTTCTTGTTCTTTGGATGACATTTGTGCTCTCTGCTCCCTTCCCCTGTGACTCCAGACCTGCTGTGCCTCTCCTGTGTTCAAAAGTTAATGGACAAGCTATCTTTGTCAAAGCATTGGTTTTGTCTTTACTAGAGGAGAGAGAGGGCAGGGCAGGAGGGAGCCCACACTGGAGTTCTACTCTTAGTCCTGGGACCCATGGACCACTGCTTCCCTAGTGGGTTTTCATAAAGATGTCCCTCCATCCCCTCCCCCGCTCCTCTCCCATGGTTTCCCTCTTCTCCTACTTTTGTAATGCTACAATGACCAAGGAAAATATTTAAATGTGCACACTGAACCTGTGCCTAGAATCTCCTAAGACACAGGCAGGAAGCCTTACTGACTGTGGTCATGTCTTAACTATCCCCTAAGCTCTCTTGCTCCATTGCTCCTGCCCGGGCACCTCTGTATATGCTGTTTTTATTTTCCTTCTTGCATGCGAGCCCTTCCTGACTGCTAAGTCACGCTGAAGAGTGTCGCTTCTGCACACGTGGCAAGCCCTCCCCCGACCCCAGGTCTCTGCCTGAGCCTTTGTCACAGCCAGCCCTGCTTCTGTTTTCACTCACCTGTCTCCTTGCCAGCAGCGCTGCTTGGGGGCCTAGGCTTGTTGGTCTCTCTCCTGCGTGTGTTCCTAGGCTTGTTGGTCTGTCTCCTGCGTGTGTTCCTGGCATTCGTACCGCTGTGCCATATTAGATTCTTGCAGGCCCTGAGCTGGTACAGGGCCTGGAAGGCCCTAGACGTAGACGGACACCAGCACCTTCCTCCCCTCCGTGCTCTCTGGGTAGAAACGGAGTCAGGGGACTCTGCAAGCAAAGTGGGTAGTGTGCTCTTGGGGAAACTGACTCAAAGCCAAGCCCTCCTGCCTATTTCAAGGCTCGAGACGGCACCCAGTGTATGTGTCTTTTCCATGGTTTGGCAGAGTTCACACCTTGGCAGAGCTAATGTCACAGAGGCGGGAGGCCTGGAGAGCTTAGCATGGCCTCTGTGACCCTCCTCAGGGGAGGGCTGCCAGCTCTGGGCATGGGCCGCTCGAGGGCACTATTCTTTTTCTCAGGAAAACTATATACCAAGGGTGTGCACCTAGAGAACTCAGAGTTAACAAGGGATGCAAGGTCCCCAGTGCACAAGAACCAGACAGGAGCAGCGTCTGGACCACCAGGAAGATGCAGAAGGGTTTCAAGGTAGCGTTGGACAGGCAGGTATAGAACCAGGTCCTAAGGGCCAAGCTCCACGGTGACTAGAACACTGGGGGGTGGGGGGCGGCTGCTGCCACGTGGGAATGAAGGGTACACTATGCTAAGGGCATCTGCGCTCTCTTCGTAAAGTCACTGCCAGCCACTGGGTCAGAATCCAACCAGAGGGGCTTCCAAACAGTGCCCAGCACCAGGTGAGGGGTGTCCAGCCAAAGCCGGGAAGAGGAAGCCACGCTCACCAGGGCCATCAGTACAAAAGCTGAGCACAGCGAACTGCCTGGCAAAGCATGAAATGGAGAGGCAGCCACAGAGCTGGGGTTCTGTGCAGTTTGAGGGTCTCCTGCCAGAGTTGGAGGGATCTACTAGCGAGCATCCACTCCCCTGTGGTAAGAGATTGTCATGGCTGAAGCATGGCTTTGCTTCAGACTTTGTCTGCACCTATTCGGTTCTCCAGGGAGCCCCTCCGAGATGGCCCAGAGTGTGACCCCAAAGTCAGCTCTCTGGGTGGGTGTCTGCAGAGTATCCCGCATCCTAAGGTGGGTTGCATCTTGCCTTAGGGACTCTCGGCACTGGATCCCGAGGCAAGGGCTAAGTGCAAGCAGCTGGTGAGAGGGATGGTCCTAAGAAACACAGCACGATGGGAAATGACGATGGTCCCAGCGCTAGGGAGGCTGAATCAGGAGGATGAGGATGGTGAACTTAAGCCCAGCCTGAGTTGCTTAGTGAAATTCTGTCTGCAGCAAAAGATCGAAGAAAAAGAAGAAAGAAGAGTAGTTGGAGAGAGAAAGAGAAGAGAGAGAGAGAGAGAGAGAGAGAGGAAAAAAGGAGGAAGAGGAGGAGACTAGGAAGACTGGGGAGAGGAGAAAGAGAAAAAGAAAATCAACAGTGCGTGCATTAGCAGGGTCACAGCCATGGGCAGCTGGAACGCTGTGTCAGGTCCCTAGCTGGCCAGGTCCATTCAGGTACCAGTTGAACAGGTGCACAAAGTCTTCCGGGTGAGAGACTAACAAGGCTGCTGAGATGCCCATGGATGCTGCTTCCCAACCGAGTGTCCCCAGAGCGGGTGAGTAACTCTCAGGTGCTTATCTGTGCTTGGGCCATTTCTGAGGCTTAAGACTCAGCCATGAACAAAGCTGGTGGCGAGATACTATCAGAGGGGGAGTGATTAAGCAACAGAGTCCCGGCTAATTATAAGTGAAGCCAATTAAAGCAACAAAAGAACCTTGCAGAAAGCTGGGACGTGTTCACATGGCGACGGGCTGTGACAGGAGCACCTGCAGCCAGCTTGCCGACTCCCACCGACCCAGTCTGGAGACAGCTGAGCCTCAGAAGTAAGATATGATGGGCTTACCTCTTACATCTCTCTGGCTTACTCAAGTCGGAGAGATGGCTCGGTTGGCAAGGGTGCTTGCTGCACAAACTTAAAGATCTGAGTTCAAACTTCCATCACTCATGTAAAAAAAAAAAAAAGCCAGATGTAGCCAGCTCCGAGGGTGGTTATGGACAGCAGGATCATCATGGCTTGCTGCCTGCCAGCCCAGTTTCAGGGTCAATTAGAGAGACTATCTAAGTTACGAGTGTTGGTTAGCAATCAGCTGGGATACCCACACTAGTGCATGTGTGCATGTGTGTACAACTCACTGATAAATAAATGAAACGGGGCGGGGGGGTAAGTCATAGAAACCTAAATAGAGGGCAAATGGTGACATCAGAAACCACTGTCGGACGGGCCACATCCTGATTATCAACTGGGTAAGAAACGCCAATGGATTACAGAACCAGCAGAACACCCGACACGCACCCCACCCTGTGGCTTCACATTGGAGAGCTCTGACAGGGACCTGTTGCTGTGGCTTGAGTCTTTGTCCCCATCTATATGTTGAGTTCTCACCCTTGGGGGACATGGCATTAGGGAATCCTGGGATTTTATTCTTGAAGGAAGAAGCCTGGGGTCCTGGGGTCCCAAGAGGGTTTGAATAGTGGCTCCCTATCTGGCTGTCGATGTGACTCGCACAAGACGGGTCTTCCCAGGGAGTGTTTAAATACTGACTACATCTTCGGCTTTGTAAATAACTCAATGGTGATTTTTTACAATATTGCTTTTATAGAGCCTATAATGGGAAGGCAGTTTTTTTCTCTCTCTCTCTGTCACTTGGATATTAAGCGCTTTAATGAAAATACACAAATGGGGTCTCTATAAAACTTGGCCTGAAGCAAGCTGTGTGGGGCTTAATGCTGTATTAATGTGGTGAGGGTTCCAGGGAGCTGATGAACAACCCTTTTGTCATTGCTAGGGAAATGGAATAGTGGTGGCTATTTGTCCAGCCTCTCTCCCTTCCCTCCGTCCGTTTGTCCCCCAGGAACCACGCTGCGTTGGGCAGTGGTCGCTTAGCAAGGCTTCCTGGGAAGGGACGAGAATGCCTGGCCTGGGGGATTTCTTTATTGGTAGCATGCCTACTTTTTAATTGGCCTTCGTGTTAATGAATGGATTCGTTCTGTTTGGAGTGAGCAGGGCTGGGCACTGGTGCGTGTAATCTGATTGCAGCCGGGTGCTCAGAGCCCTGCAGAAGCCTCACGAACAGCAGTGATTGGCTTGGCCCAGGCTGCACCGTGCTGGCAGCCATGGGGCACCGGAGGATGGCAGGCGAGAAAGGTGGGCACCTCTATGTCCACAGGCTTCCTCTGTCAGTCCCTTGGTCATGGGTGCCAATGGTCACTGTGCAGTGACTGCCACAGAGGCTGTCCTGGGACTCTACGGTTCCAGCAGTCTTATTTTTCTGGAATAATTCTTTGTCAAGTAGGGTAGTACAGCCTCCCTTTCCACTCAGGAACCTGACATTCTGTGGAAATTTCTCACCCCACCTACTTTTCGAACACCTGCATTTTCTCCCCAGCCTATTGGCTCACTCGGCACTTGTCATACTCTGAGAGTACCAGGTCGGCTCCTGACATCACTAACTAAAATGCCATCAGTTTGGTCACCAGAACCCACCTCTGGAGAAGGAGACAATATGGCCCTGGTGGGACTCTGGACACCCTAGGCAATGTTGCCAGGAGCTGAATGGAAGACATTGGCAGAAATTCTTTTCTGCTCCTAGCAAGGCCAAACACATGTCATTTGCGACTAAGAGGCATGGAGCCTGGCCTGGAGATGATTTAATATCTCTTTGATCGGGTGACAGGCCTGGCTTGGGTTTATTAACAATACCAAGTCAAGACCAAAGATTAACGTTCTCTAAAGAGGTTATATGAGGTAGCATCATGGTCTTGTCCCTTCTTGAGACTCTTTCTCCACATCCATAATCAATTCCCCCCCCCCCCATAAAAGTCACAATTTTTTGCTGGGCTGGCATTTTGGCCTCAGAGTTAAGCATGTGAACCATTTGGCTGACTGATGGTCCCCAATGGCCCCAGTGCCACGTCTTCCTGATGGCCCAGCCCTTGTTTGTGACTTGGCTGCCTGTTTGGAAATGGGGGAGTGGTGACAAGGCCTCAAATACAGTGCAGCTCTATCAGGACGAGGTACCGAGCCTTCCTTGCCCAGTGCTTATCTCATGTGGAAGCTATTGAGGGTTGCTGCACCCCAGTCTTAGCCTCACGCCTCCTTGCTGAGGAACATGTGTCTGGCGGGGAGGGTAGCATGTGACATCCACATGCCTGTCCAGATATGCACAGGGGGCTCTGATCAGATGACACCCGCAGATCCACTTTAAGAAAACAGCAGCTACAGGATTGCTCCTCAGACTTTGCTAGTCTCAGTACCTCTGAGTGCCCATTTGTCAACCCATGGCTGTGGTGGCCTAGAAAGGCCATGGAGATCTTGATCACTGAGTCCTCCGGAGGGTCCTTCAGGCACAAGGCCCATGCCCACCCCCCACCCCCCATCTGTAAGCAGGCCAGGCAGCAGTGCTCAGTCTTCAGTGAGTGAGGAACTTCGGAGCTGAGCTGAGACCCAGCTTGGCACCCAGGTAGATGTGGCACTAGTTGGGTCCCGGAGTGCACAGCAGGTCTTAGAATAAGAGCAAAGGGCTCAGACCCTCAGCATCACCTGCCTGTCATGAGCTCAGCCAGGGGCCACACCCATGCCATTATTTTTTGGTTGTTGTTTTGTTTTGTTTTTTTTAATTCTTACTATCTGAGTTTTAAAAATCTAGATGTGAACTCTTGGTCACATTTTTTCCCTAGAAAATTCCAATTCCAGGCTTAGCTTTTAAACACTGGAGAGGGAGAGCTGGCTGTCAGGCAGGGTTCATGTTCCAGTGAGTCCCCCAACAACTGGCTGTGGGTTCTGAGATAGCACCATTTTATTCCCATTCCAGCTCAGGCCTTTGTCCTGCACAGGGTGTCAGTGTGGCCAGCCCCCCGGCCCCCTGCTGCGGGGGAAGGACAGCTCTGGGTATCTGACTAGGAAGTCCGCATTTGCTCTGCTCTGCATGGGAGGAGTGAACAGGAGCAAGCCCTTTCCCTGCCCGTTTTAAATTCTTAGAGGTTTATTCAGAGGCCCTTTCATTGTTCTAAAAACAGCAATGATATTCTTTGTTCTACGGAGATAATGTGGCCGGGATTCTGTTACACTGCCTGTAATGAATGGCCCCCTGGGCCTCTCAGGGCCTTTGGACTTAATGGAGAAAAAGCGGCAAGTCAGCCTACAGGATTCCTGGGCTTCCAGCTGCCCAGCCACACAGGCTGAAGAGCCAAGGGCAGGTGTGCTTATACCTGCGCCAGAGTGACCTTGGCCCACCGTGGATAGCAGGCTGTTCTGTCGGATGCAGAACACAGGGACCATTCTCCTCTTTGGATGCAATTTTGAATGGCTGTTGCGAACATGGGGAAGGCATGTGAAAAACTTAAATGGTACATGAAGCCCAGCTTGGCTCGCTCCCGGTTAAAGAGGCAGGTGTGTGTGGGTTTGGGTAAGCTCGTTCCCAGTGCTGTTAACTGCACAGGACAGCTACTCCCTCTAGAGAATGAACGGTCTGAAGGTCTTCCGGTCCCAGGCGAGAGCTCTGATGTGAAGCACCAAAGTGTGGGAGTGTTTGGAGGGTGCAGGTTAAGTCAGCCAATGCCTAACATGCATCAGATCAGGCCCTGAGCTCAGGGCTAAGTTTGTAACCTCTGCAGCTCACAACACCGTGCTCCCTAAACTCACAGCCTCAGTGCACCAAATGGGAAATCAGTGCTGTGAGACGCCGAGGAAGCTCGGGAGGCTCACCCTGCATGTATCTAGAGAGGACTTCAGGAAAAGCAGAGGGCCAGCCATCTGCACGAGTCACATGATGTGCACTGCTGAAGAAAGGGATATCATGTGGTGTCCAGAGAATTCCGAGGTCCTGGATGGTCAGCTCAGTGGCCATCCTGCCTGGACCCAGGAGCTGGTTCCTCCACCTTCATTCTGTGACTTTTTACAAGTCACGGAAGCAGAAGGTGTTCGGGCCAGTTCTGAGCTGTAAGATGAGGCAGTCATCACAGGGTTGGCGTTTAGGATGCTCAGGGATGCTGTACGATAGTGACTGTTCTGACGAGGGTGTAAACGGTGGTCTTGACGGCAAGGATAACGATGTCTGTGGTTGTGCTGATGCCATTGACAGAGCTGGCATCTGTGGTTTCCGTGGTGATGATGCTGTGGTAGCAATGATGCTATTGACTGGAGTGATCATGATGGTGCTTGTAATGCAGGGAGGGCTGGTGTCTATGGCTTCATTGGTGATGGCGCTGGTGACAGAGATTATGGCATCTGTAGCCTCAGTGGCTGTGTCCTACTGTCCACACGAGCACCACTAGTGAGGTGAGCAGAGACCCCAGAGCTACAGTACACGCTGTGATCTGGAGTAAGTACTCTGAGGAAATCCTAGGAAAGAGGGGCAGGGTCAGCTGAGACATCTTCCGGGAGAAAGCCTGGTCAGGGAGGGAGACCAGCTTTCTTCAGTGGGAGATGAGGAGGAGCAGAGATGGAGAGTAGGAATGTGGACAAGGGAAGCCTTGCAGCAGAGCAGAGCCCACCTGGCCAGTTCAAATGAGCCACAGGGGAAAGGTCATGAGTCCTCATGCACAGCATCAGTGTGTATGGAGTGGCCGCCCACCGCAGGTGCTTCTGCGAGGCTTGCACCTGTGGATCTTGTACTGTAGGTCCCTCCACAACGGCCCAGACAGGCCTAGGAGGAAAGCCCATGCTACAGGCTAAGGACATGGGCTCTATGCCGCATGCAGGCAAGTGTACAGGACAAGGACTGCTGTCTGTGTGAGGCAGGACACACCTGGCTCTTTCCTCACTTACACTTTGCCATGTCTAATACCCCTGCCTGGCCGTCTCCTACTAGGTCTGGTGCAGATAGACACACACAAAGCCTGCTTTGCACGTCTTCCAGGCCACCTCTCTCTTCCTAGTCAGTGAGCATTAGCCAACCTTGAAGCCGAGGGGAGGCCAAAATCCTGTGTCCACCTGCCCCCAGCACGTGCCAGGAGCGGCTCCCTTTCTTGTCTGTGTTGCCAAGGAAACGGGGGATTTGGAAGGGACAGTAAGTGATGTCCTTTGCAAGCAGGGCTCTGGGATTACCGAAGGGCTTGTGGCTCCATCTGAACGAGAAGATTCAGAGTTTGGGGGAGCAGAACAGAGAAACCAGGGCTGGCAGAGGCTTGGCCTGACCAGATCCTTTGGAAGCTCCTGCTGACCTCTGACACAGCCTGAGGCCCTGATCAAGGTCTATATGCTAGACAGATGGAATGCCCAAGGGAATCTCTGGAGCCTAGAATTCTAGCATATTCCATCACCTTATAAATATAATACAAAACCCTTCAATTCCAGGTGTCACTGGTGATTACCAGGGCCATTGTGATATGAGAACAAGACTATGGTGTCTCTCGGTGGTCACCTGCTCATTCTAGCTTTGCTAACAGTCCTACTGTCTGAAAGTTGGTACAAGGAGCATAAACTAGATTTCCAGGGAGAGCATCCATCCTCCTTAGACTCCTTCTGAGTTCCCCTCAGACCAGAAGGGCCTGAGGATGCTTGCACATCTTCCTCGCTGTGACCCTTAGCACTGGAGAAAGGTCTGTCGATTTGAAATCGTGGCTTTGTAGAGTCGCCTTTGAGGTCCTTGTCTCACTCACTGTGAGCAGGTGTGGGCAGAGGGACAGAAGGTGGCTTAGAATAATTATGTTGTTTTTTTTTTTAAATCAGATTCACAGAAAGGAGGCACAGACAGTATGGTGTGTCTGTCTCCCCCAGCAACTTCACCACCTGCAGCCCAGTGTTTCAACCATCCACTGTCTTTGGCACAATCCACAGTCATTAGAAATAGTTGGCTTTGGAGTTTTGTTTGTTTGGTCGGTTTGTTTAGTGAGTGTGTGTGTGTGTGTGTGTGTGTGTGTGTGTGTGTCCCCTGGGGGTTTAACTGGAGATCAGAGAAACCTGAATTTCAACCACAGCCTTCCTGTGACTTAACACTGTTTAACCTTTCTGAGCCCTACGGTTTTGTTTTCTCCTGTGTGTAAGGGATGGGAGGACCCTGCCCCTACTCCCACCCCCTCCCCCTCCTCCTGCTGTAGCATTCCCACGTGTTTGTGAACATCCAGTGAGCTCACAGGATTGGCACTCTGGACACTCGGCCTCCCTGGGCTGTGGATATAATAGGACTTCAAGTATGTGGGAAAGCAGAGTTTGCAAACTCCTAACAGCTCAAGATGCCCCAGAGGACGGACAGATTGTGCAGGCTGTGTATACGAGCGCTGTGGCTGCTGCACTGGGTCTGGTGGGGTCTTGGGAAGGCTCTGGTGTTGGCCCATAATGGGGAAATAAAATGGCAGTGTCCTAATTGGCAGTCAGCCCTGCAGAGCAACCCAGAACTCCTTACTGGAGACACCAAGCCACGTGTCTGGAACAGCTGGAGTCATGGGTTTAAGTTTGTGTTAGCCCAACGGCCAATACTAAGTAGGATTAGTTCTGAGGGTCATCAGGGGTCACCAGAGCCCCATCCTTCCAGTAGTTCCGAAGATGGAGCATTGAATATTCTACTGCCTCGCATTCTTGGTGCACAGTAGAGGAGGAGAGCTTCCTGTGTGTAACGCAGAGGTTATTAGAACACCTCGTGTCCACAAACTAATACAAGGGAGAGCTTTCCTAAGGAGAAATAAGAAAATTCCAGCAATACATTTCCTGTTCCCGTTGTTCCACAAACTCCACTGAACACCCCTGTTCTTGGATATTCTTTGTTTAAATTCTTGATGCTGGTCCAGGAAGGGTCACATTTAGGAATGTTCAACAGAAAGAAAAGTCATTCACGGTAGGTATCAGTGCTCAGAGAGGCTAAGTCAGTCAAAGAGAGCCAGAGTGTCACTGACCTCTGTTTAAAGGGGAGAGCTGCTCAGGTAAGTGGTGCTGTGTTGGTAGTTTTGTGGTTGGCTTTTTCATCACACAGGCTGGTCTGGCACCAACCTGGGACGCTGTCCCTGCCACTATTCACCAGGAGTAACAATGCAGAGGGCCGAGCCGAGCCGAGAAAGAAAAGTATTACCTTTGCATAATGTGTGCTTGGTGACAGCCATCACTGCCTCACTCCGTCACACATTCCTGGGGAGGCTGCACAATGCTTCAAGTCTCATTAAGCTATTTATCCATAGCAATGAATGGTTTTAATGTACCACGTTAAGGTTATGCCACCCGGAGCTAGTAAGAAGCAATCCATCTCAGTGTACATAGTGTGTGGCTCACCACGAAGTTAATGCCTTCATTCCTGCCTTGGTGGTGATCAGGCCCCACTGGCACATTAATCATACTTGTCGCCAGCTCTTGCCATCTTGATGGCACTTCTGGATGGCGTCCTGATACGATCATCTCATCTGTATCTATGGACAGATGTGCTATGAGGTTTGCATAAACCTGTCACTCATAGGCCCTTGACTCATAAACCCCTTCCCTGGTACCTCCTACCCAAGGATGACAGCTTGATTGGGTCCTGCCCTTGCCCCGCCCACCATGTTTGCCCCGCCCACCATGTTTGCCCCTCCTTTCATCTTTCAAGGTATTGTTGATATGTCACAATGGCAGGAAGATAATATGTTTTGGGAGGATGGCAGGGAATTCTAATAAAAAGGTGTCATTCACAAAACTGATCTTCCCCCTGCTCTGTCACACAATCTGCATTTTAAAGACCACTTGAATTGTTAACTGGCTTGCTCTGGCAACCTCCATGGTTAGTGCAGTGTGGACATTTTCACCAGCGTACGAGTGAGTGTGGAGCCATCAGGGCTTTGGCAAAGGATGGGTTTGGGGTTCTGCAAAGTAGCGCTACATCTACCCTGTGTTCTCTTGGAACTGCTTCTCCCACACCTGTGGAAGAAGCCTTCAGAAACATTTGCCCTGAGAGGGAAGCCACAGCACTGTAGGGTCTTCCTGTGTAACCTAGCAAATAGTTGAAACTTCCAACCTGTGCGGTGTGATGTTGCTGCGTCTGAATGTGGCAGATGGGAGTTCAGAGCAACACTCTTCAGGAAGGCTAGCCCCGCCTGAGGGTGGAGCCGTTTATTTAGGCTTTTTACTTGTTCATATGCACATGTTTGCTTCGTTTTCTCAATGAGTGCACATGTGGAGGCCAAAACTAAATGGTAGATGTCTTCTTCAGTTACACACCAGCTTATGTTTCATTTCTATTTTCTACATTTATTAATTTTTTTTGTGGAGGGCCACATGCCCTTGCACATTTTTGGAGGTCAGAGAACAGCTGGCAAAAACTGGGTTCTGGGGACTCACCCCCCCCCCCCCCCCCGTGCTGTCGGGCTTGGTGGTGAGCGCTCTCGGCTGCTAAGCCATCTCTCTGGCCACCCACCTTATTTTTTGAGATACGGTCTCTGATTGAGCCTGGAGCTCACTTACTTGGGCTAGGCTGGGCTAGAGTCCCCGGGGACCCTCCTAATTACCCCCACAGCAGTGCAGGTTTAAAACGCGCCACACTACATCCATCTTTTATGTGGGTACCTGGGATCTGAATCCAGGCCCCCATTCCCATGTACACCTTTTTTACTGAACCTTCGCCCAGCCTCAGGAGCATTGTAAATTTGAGTAGGAGGGAGGGAAAAGATGGGCTCAGTCTCCGAGTCACTGACCTTGAACAGGCGGTATGGTTGTCGGGATGTGGCCATGGACTCCCGAGATGAGCCATGTTTATTTTCATACATGATTATTGCCTGCACCCAGTCAGGGTCTCAGGAGTTCTGGGGGAGAAAACAGATGGAGAAAACTGTACACAATTATTGTGATTTGGTTTTAGGCTATGCAGAAATAATTAAGTCCATCACAGTTCACAGTAAGCAAAAGCATCCACTTAACAAGATGCCCTTGTGTTGGGAGAAAAATGAAATGGGGAGTGTGCGAGCCTGACCCCTAACCAGACCCAACCACGGGCCCCTCGCCCTCATCAGGATGCCGAGGCTAGATCACCACCACACCTGCTCCTAGGAGACAAAGTTTTTCACCCTGTTGTCAATCTGAGCCTTGGCCCAGAAGAATGGCAGCAGTGGCAGCAGCTGACCATCTTTCCTGTTTAATCGGGTGCTGGGGAAACCTGTAAACAGGCTGTTTGCCCCCAGAGACCGTAGTGGCTGTTTCCCTCAACAGTGACAACAGGACCACACAAGCAACTTGAAGGAGGAAGGATTTGTCTCACTTCACAGTATGAGGGAGCAGTCCAGGACGGCGGGGAGAGCATCGGCCAAGGCAGCCGTGGCTGCAGGAGTGGGGAGCTGAAAGCAGCGAAAGGGGCAAAGCTGGTACTCGCTGGCTTCCAGCTTCTTCCTGTGTTGTGCTGTGTGGGGCCCCAGCCCATGGGGCAGCACTCCCCCATATTCAGGATGACCCCTCTATTCTCAGTTAACCTCTCTGTGAATGCCCTCACGGATACACTCAGAGTTGGTGTTCACTAATGCCTTAGGGATGTCTTAATACAGGCAAGTTGATCATCAAAATTAATTATTACAGAGACCTACTTAAAAGGTGCCAAAGAGGAAAGATGCCTAACACCTGTGGGAAGATAGTTCTCTTATGTGTAAGAACATATGTATTCTTATGCAAAAATAAGAAACTAAAAAAAAAAAGCCACTAAATCGTCCAACAGGGCCTTCATAGCGAGCATTTCAAATGCTCTACAAAGATCAGTGTGGCAGACGAGCTGATGCCAGTCATAGGAAAGCAATTTAGTGTTGACAGGAAATGCAGAGAAGTGACCCGATGTCTGAAATTAAGGTGTGGGCAGCCTTGCTTCCCCTGGAGGCTGATGGGAGGAGGGTGTTATTCCTGTCTCTTCCCGCCTCTGGCGGCTGTACTGCTCGAGTCTGATTCATGGTCGTGTAACTTTCCTCCCACGTGTCTTTGACGCCCTCTTTTCTCATGAGAACACCTGTCGCTGGCTTAGGCCCCATCCAAAGCCCATGGGGGGACACTATCCCGCAATGCTTAAAATAATTATATTTACAAAGAGTATCTTTCCAAGTCACAGCCAAAGGTGTGATAGTGTTAGCTGTCAACCTGACCCGCTCTGAAATCACCTGGGGAACAGTCTCAGGGAGGCATCGTCCAGATGTTGGCTTTGGGTCTACCTGGGGCATTATCTTGTTCACATGTTAATTAACATAGGAAGATACAGCCAATGTGGGTGACCCCATTCCATGATTTTAGGCCCTGAACTGTCTAAAAGTTTAGGAACCAAGGTAAATACAAGCTAAGAAGCGAGCAGCATGCATTCGTTTCTCTCTGCTCTTGACTGTGGATATGACCAGCTGCTTCAAGCTCCTGTCACAGTGACACCCCTGCTGTGCTGGATTGTAACCTGGAATTAGAAGCCTAAGTAAACTCCTTTCTCCCAATGTTACCTTTTTTTTTTTTTTTTCAGCAAAAGTGAAACCAGAACAAGCGATAAGGACACAGACATATAGTAACACGGGTAGCCCTGGTACCGAAACCCGAGAAAAGAGAATCACAGGTTCAAAGCCAGGCTGAACTACGATGGGGCAAATCTCAAAAACAAATCAACAGCTACATGACGGGACACCTCGTGCCACGGGGGCAGCAGTTGCAGCTGATAACTGGGGTGAGCAGCGAGAGTGGAGGCAGGTCTCCCTAGCAAGCCTGGAAACCAGGTCAGGCCTGCACGCAGAGTGCTCCCCAACCGGGTTGCTAATAGGCAGCTCCCTATCAAGTCTCTGCAGGAACACAGAGTGTTACACCCAGCATGAGGTCTGTATCCATCATGCGGCTACCCATCTAGGCACTGGGACTTGTTCTGGGAGCCACCTAATTTATTCATTCATTCATTCATTCATTCATTCATTCATTTTACATACCGGCCATAGCCCCTTCCCTCCTCTCCTCCTAGTCCAACCTTCCCTCCACCATCCCCCCTTCTATTTCTCAGAAAAGGGGAGCCCCCCCTACCCACCCATCCCAGCTCATCGAGTCACATCAGGACTGAGCACCTCCTTCCCCTGTGCCTGGGAGGCAATCTTGTCAGGGGAAAGTGACCAAAAAGCAAGCAACAGAGTCAATATCAGAGACAGTCCCCTGCCCTCCTTACTAGAGGACCCACAGGAAGCCTGAGCTGCCCATCGGCTATATCTATGTAGAGGACCTAGGGCCAGCCTATGCATGGTCCTTACTTGGTGTTTCAGACTCCCCTCTGGGCTCTGGTTAGTTGGCTCTGTTGTGGAACTCTTATCACCTTTAGCCCCTTTTATCCTTCCCCCCACTTTTCCACCTCCCTATGTTTGGCTGTGAGTTCAAACCACTGCTGGGTGGAGACTCTGATAGGCTCCCCTCTGCAAGCATAGTAGAATATCATTAATAGTGTCAGGAGTTGGCTCTCTCCCATGGGGTGGGTCTTGGGTTGGGCCAGGCATTGGTTGGACATTCCCTCAGTCTCTGTTCTATCTGTTCTGTCTTTATCCCAGCATGTCTGGTAATCAGGGTAAGTTTTGGATCAAAGTTTTTGTGGGTGGATTGATGCTCTCCTGAGTCTCATCTAGATAGAAGGTATCTTTTCCAGTCTCCATGGTCCCTCCTACTAGGAGTCTCAGCTGTAGTTCCCCTTATATCTTCCCAGAGGCCTATTTTGACTTAGATCTGCAGCTTGTCACAAAGATGCCCCCACCCACAGGCTCTCTTTTTCTCTCTAGGCTTCCTCCCTCTCCAACTTCATTCTCTCTCTTCAACCACTACCTCTGTCTATTCTATTTCTCCTTCTGAGCGAGATTTAAGCATCCTCCCTGGATCCTCCATGTTACTTATCTTCTTTGGGTCTGTGCATTGTTTGTTTATCCTGTACTATATGGCTAAAATCCGCTCATACCGTGAATGTCTTTCTGAGTCTGGGTTACCTCACTCAGGATGCTCTCTTCTAGTTCCAGCCTGCCAAATTTCATGATTTCTCTGTTTTTAATGGCTGAGTAGTATTCCATTGTCTAAATGTACCAGGGTTTCTTTATCCATTCTTCAGTTGAAGGACATCTAGGTTGTTTCCAGATTCTGACTATTACAAATAAAGCTGCTATGAACATAGGTGAACAAATGTCCTTGTTGTATGGTGGAGCATCTTTTGGGTATATGCCCAGGAGTGGTATAGCTGGGTCTTGAGGTAGAGCTATTCCTAGTTTTCTGAGAAAGTGGCAGACTGATTTGCAAAGTAGTTGCACAAGTTTGCACTCCCACCAGCAATGGAGGAGTGTTCCCTTACCTCCACATCCTCGCCAGCATGTGCTGTCACTTGAATTTTTGGTCTTAGCCATTCTGAGGGGTGTAAGGTGCCATCTCAGAGTAGTTTTGATTTGCATTTCCCTGACGACTAAGGACGTTGAACCTTTTTAAAGGTGTCTCTCACCCATTCAAGATTCCCCTGTTGAGAATTCTGTTTTGCTCTGTGCCCCATTTTTTAATTGGATGATTTTGTTTGCTGGTGTTTAATTTTTTGAGTTCTTTATGTATTTTGAATATTAGCCGTTTGCTGGATATAGGGCTGGTGAAGATCTTTTCCCAGTCTATAGGCTGCCGTTTCATTCTATTGACAGTGCCCTTTGCCTTATAAAAGATTTTCAGTTTCAAGAGGTCCTATTTATTAATCATTGATCTTACTGCCTGAGCTATTGGTGTTCTGTTCAGGAAGTTGTCTCCTGTGCCACTGAGCTCAAGGCTCTTCTCCACTTTCTATCATAATAGATTTAGTGTGTGTGCCTGGCTTTAGGTTGAGGTCTTTGATCCACTTGGACTTGAGTTTTGTGCAGGGTGACAAATGTGGACTTACACATACGTCTCTGGAATCTCACAGCTTGTGTCTTGGGGCCTTTTCTCTCCTGCTGTTGTCCTTCTTCCCGTATCCTAAGGTCCCCTCTGACCTGCCTTCTGTCTTGCCAGTTCTCTCTTCAGCACCACCAGTTCAGATTAGATTAGCCTTTTTTACTGGAAGTTTCTATGTCCTTTGGCATGGTTCGCTTTTGTAGTTATTTCCCATTCTTTACAAATATTTCCAGTTCATTAAACAGGAACCTTTGACCTTGACAAGCATGAGTGTCTCAGAGTCCTGAACACTGATTGTAAGCTGGCACCGTATGCCCTATGAGTCCTAACAATGTAACCTGGGTGAAGAAAGGAAGTGCACAGTTAGCACACTGAAAGGAAAGGGGGATGGAAAGTGGAAATGGAAAATGGAAGGGGAAAGGAAGGTGGTTTGGGCTGTCGCCTCAGCACTTATTCCAGACCACCGCACCTTGACACCTTGACAGCTTGACAGCTTGACACGTTGCGTGGTTGCTTTGTCATCCAGTTATATCTTATGCTGAGCTAGAATTCGATGAGACCCCTCAAAACCCCTCAACCCCTGAGGACTTACACTGGTCATTGATAGATTGTGGGGTGCTTCCAGTTCAGACCTGGAGGTGCTGCTAGAACTATGAGAAGAGGCTGATGTGGTCCATGACCTCTGAGAACAGCACTCACACCCCAAGTTCCAGGAAGCCACCTTCACCCAGGCTCTGTAGCATGCGGGGGAAGGTTGGCATTACCTCTAGGTAACACTACAAGGGGCAGCTTTCCACTCCAGGACTACCTCAGAGGGCACCGTGCTTTGACTTTCCCCTCAAGCAGCCCTTGCTTTTTGTTTATGAGGCTCAGCCCCCCATGTGGCTGTCTCCTTGCTCATCTTTGTCTAATGCAGTGCATGTATCTGTCAGTGGTGGGTATTGGTGTGAACACTTGCCTGGCATCCCCGTGGGTGTGATGGCTGGCCTGCAGCCTGGTTCCTCGGCTAACCATAGTCCCTCCCACACCAGGTACCCAGCCTGAGGAGCCTCACAGGTGCCACTCCTCATTTATACATCAAGTGCTTTATCTACTGAGCCCCCAGCCCTAGGCTTGGTGTTAACATTCTTCCTGCATATGGTGCTGTGACTTGATTCTTAAATACATCCTAGACTTCTTGCAAATGGTGGTGGTGATGGTGGTGGTGGTGGTGGTAGTGTGTGTGTGTATACACCAACATGCATGTGCATAAACACACGTATTTACATGCATTCTTGTAGGCCTTTACATACATTCTTGTCTGTGTTTACAGACATTGTTGCATTCTGCCCTTTTCATGTACCAACATTCCCCTGGAGCTGCTTCAAGGAATCAGGCTACGCCCAAAGCCCAGACCCCCCCCCCACCGCCCCGTTGCCACAGGCCACGTATAACTAATGCTTTATGTTTTCGTTTGGCTTTTCACAATTATAAATTGCTTTGGTATAAACAGCCTTGACATTCAATCTTTTTGTTAAATCATTCTGCATTTGAATTTTATCCCCTCCAGAGGTGTTTTACAAACTGAACGTGTTAAGCAGGAGAGCCTGCTGGATCTTCCCCTTCATGTTGGGTTAAGCTGATCAAGGTCCTTGGCGCTGCCTTTAGTTTCTGTTCCCTGCTGAAGAAAACAGCTCTTCTCTATGTGGGCAGATGTCCTTGGTCATCCCAAGCGCAGTGGTGGCTGTGCACTGCTAGGTGGCAATTGCAGGCACTGAGGAAGTAGGGTCTTGGCTTCCTCTCTTCTCTTCCCACCACTCAGTTCCAGGCCTGGCTGCCTGATGGCCAGCAAGCCTGTCCTATGTGCTTCTTGTCACATGCCAACCCATGCCTGGACAGATTCTTGTTGACACCATGCAAGACTCATAAAGGAGCTGGTTCCCTGGGCTGTAGGAGCCCATTTGTCAGTGTGACCACAGCCTTCCTAGTCACCAACACCCTGTATCCTTATCTAGTGCCTGTCACAGAGTTGGTGCTTCCTATGTGTGCTGCTGACTTGGTTGACTGCTGCATCCTGAAAGATGGAGGCCTCGTGTCATGTCAGTGTTCTCACGGGTTCAGGCGTCTCACCAGGGCCCCATATAGGTGGCCCTGTCCGGGGGCCTTTCTGGTTGTCATGACAGGATGTTGGGTAGAAATGCCATCCCATAGGTACAGGATGGCCAAGAGCACTGTGCAATATTCTACCACACATGATGCCCCCATGTACACATACCACACACACACACACACACACAGACACACACACACACACACACACACACACACACACACACACACACACACAGGTTGCCCCCAGGCTCAAACCCTGGACCCATGAACCCAGAATGCCAGTTTGAGAAACACCAATTCTAACTCATTAGCTCAGAGCTGGGTTCGTAGTCTCATCTTGCTAAGTTCTCTGAGGTGATACTGTAGTTAAAAATTATTTATTAAAAGTACAACCAGCTACTGCAGTGCCAGGAAAGGCCAGCAGTGGGTCCTCGAGGGACTCACACCCAGCACACTGTTCCAGCTGCATCTCAGCTCTGCATACGGGATTTTTCTTGCAAATTTGGGTATCTATCCAGATTGAGAGCCCGTGGACATTCCCAAGAATGTTCCAGAAAGCACTCCTGGGGTGTACCAGTCTTTGAGCTGCCAAATAAGAAAGTGTAAGCATGTGGTAATCTATACAAATCTATACAATCAGGATGCTGAGGGCAAGAGGGAGTGAGGGTAGGGTCCAGGGTCTAGAGCCAGTCAGAGGCAGATTCTGCCAGCTGGGGCATGCCAAGCCTGTTGGATCTAACACCTGGGACATAGGATCATTAGGCACAGTGGGCCCCATTGGCTAGGACCCTTCCCTCATGGGATTGGAGTGACTCTTCCCTAAGGCCACTGCCTGCCTGGCTTTGCTGGCATGGGAGGCATTGTCCAAACTGGACACATGTCACTCGCTGCCATTTATACAACATTTCCAGAAAGTTCTCTGTGGGGCGTGAGGACCAGTGACTATGTAACGAGGGGTTCAAGATTGTGGTGATTACCATGCACCTCCTTGTTGGCTTCTGTGGCTTGCTCCACATCCATTAGGAAACGTAAGCAGAAGCGGAAGGGTTGTGAGGTGAAGGAGTGAATCTCCTGTGTCGGCGGACTGACTTACAGATGGGCTGATCTCACAGTGAGAGGATAGTGTCCCTCTTTATACTCCCTGCACCAATTCACCTGCATGGGGCAGCTCTCCTGAGGCATGTTCATGGGGACACAGAGTAGTCAGAGGGACCAGGCTCCCCTGGCCTGCGGGATTGGGAGGTGGTTTCTACTTGGCATCCTCCCACTCCTGCCTTCCGTGGAGCACTAACAGCAAGGGAGGGGAGGAAGGAAGCCCTCCATGGCTCAATGCAATGAGGTCGTTCTGGTCAGTGAAGATTGTGGATCTCGGCCCCCATGACAGCTGTGTGACCTTGGCCACTATAACAGGTTAATATTGACTGTCAACTTGGCAGGTTCTAGAACCTTCTAGGCATGTCTTCTAAGCTGGGCTAGTGGAAGAAGGTCTTCACCCACCCTAACGATGGGTGACACCATTCCCTGGCCCGGGGGGTGGGGTGGGGGGCAGGGAGCTGAACTGTGGAAAAAAGAAAACAATGAGTTGAGCACCAACCTTCATCTTGCTCTGCCTGCTGACAGCGAGCACAGCATCATCAACTGTCTCACACCCTTGATGCCATGACTTCCGACATCACGGTGGACTGTACCCTGGAACTCCTCCTTCCTCAAGCTGTTTTTTGTCAGGTATTTTGTTAAAGCACCAAGAAAACTGACTAATTCAAGTGTGCTCTGGAGCCCGCATGGTTCTCTGCATGGACACCCAGGGCCTTCAGTGACATACCAAAGGACCTAGAAGAAAGGGCGACAGGTAGATTGGGGTGGGACAAAGCTACTCTGTTTTGACAAACACACCCCTCCCCTTTGTTAACCTGACCTTCTCTGCCCTCACGAGCAGGGTGGAACCCTAACCTTGTTCCCAAAGCAGGCCAGGATCAGGGTCCCGGCTTGGTCTCCTTGTAGGTGATCTTTGCTGTCCATTTCCAGATTCTTCTAAAGGCAGTTGTACCCCACACAGAGCTGCTCACTGCCACCCCTGCTCAGTATTCATTGTCACAAGGAGCCACCAGGTCGGAACATTCCAGACCCCTAGCCTGATTTTCCAGAGAAGTGAGCTCCTTGAGTATTAAAATTAACCTTTTTTAATAACAAAAACGATACAGTCCATTGAAGTGAGGCTGGATTTATCTAATGACAGGGCTTGTCACAGCCTTGAGTATTCATCGGGTAGTTTTAAAAGTTCATTAAGCTCAGAGGATTAAATATCGCCCTGAGCAGCGTCCCATAAAGGGGAAATATGGTCCTATTACTTGGGAAAATGTTGGGCCATGTTGTTAATCTAACTCCCTCGAGTTCTCCTCTCCCAACTCAAAAGACATTTCCTCATGCTGTTAAATCTGACATTTTCCGAGACCCTTGGACTTTCTTACGGCTGTCACCAGGAACGCAACAATACCGGGTGTTGATTTCACGGGCACTCCCCCCAACCCCCACGGCTCTGGGAAATGTCAAGTGCATTAGTCTTCCATTTGTCCCAGCTCCACCCATCACTCCACTCAGTAATAACCAGATGACTAACGTGGAAGACCTATGGGGGAAGAGAGTGGTAGCCAGTGCCCGTGAGATGTGGCTGAGCTTCACTCCTGGGCATCATCCTCATCACAGAGAGTTCCATACTGGTGTCCCATCCTGCCCCAGGCACATGAACATGTCCCTGCTACCCCAGGTGGGCAGTGCCATGCTAGCTACCTGCTGGCCCCTCCGTGGTTAACACCTTTGGGTTTTTTCTAATTTCATATGCAGTCATTTAGACAGATCTCTGTAGGAGAGTGTGTTCATCATCTCAGCAACCTGGGCTCATTTCTGCTTCAAAGAGGCCCCTGCCACAGAGGCAGCACTCCGATTGGCCCTCATATGGACTCACCTGGGGGTAGCAAGAATATCTTGATGTGCCTGGGACAGGAAGTGATACCCCATCACTCAGGGGGGTCCACATGATGCCCAGGGACTGACAGCATTGGGGCCACTGAGAGTCACTGACTATGTGTCTGACTGAGGTCTTCACCCAGCACAGCCATTTGCTGGCCAGTGTTGCTGAATATGTACTTCAGCTGAATCCAGCTCTGTGTGGACAGGGAGACTGTTAGTGACAGACAGGGCATCCAGGCTTGCAGACAGGATTTGAGAGATCACCTCAGCAGTCATGTCTAACTGGCCCCCAGATTTTTGTGAGAGTGAGATCATGTAAGATACAGAGGTCAGTGTTGAGTACCATGTAACCATAACATGTAAACCAGAGGTCAGTAATCATGTAACTTAACATAGCAGAGGTCAGTAACCATGGAACAGTAACATATCAGGGGTCAGTAACCATGTAACTGTAACATATCAGGGGTCAGTAACCATGTAACTGTAACATATCAGAGGTCAGTAACCATGTAACTGTAACATATCAGAGGTCAGTAACCATGTAACTATAACATATCAGAGGTCAATAACCATGTAACGGTAACATATCAGGGGTCAGTAACCATGCAACTGTAACATATCAGGGGTCAGAAACCATGCAACTATAACATGTAAACCAGAGGTCAGTACCCATGTAACTGTAACATGTAAACCAGAGGCTCAGTAGCCATGCCCATCAATTCCACCAACAGCTAACAAATGCTCAACATTCAGAGTCATGTATGTACTATGCCAGGTCAAGTAGCATGATTGAGACTGCACAGCTCAGAGCCTGGATCCAAACCTGTGCTTTCAAGGGCGGGACACCACTCCACCAGACACGTCTTACCGTGCTCCCTGGTGAGGGTCTGTGGCATCTGCCTCTGCTGCCACGAGAGCCCTGCCCTGCCTGGGCTTTCCCCTTCCAGCAAGTGTTTCTGGAATGCACCCCAGGGTATCAGCCCTCATCTCCATCTGCATCACCATCACCATGGTGATCTCAGTGTCACATGTTATGAGGCACCACTACATTCTCAGAACACTGGGTTTTGTACCCACACACCTGTAAAAGCTCATTTACTGCCTGTGTGTTATGTCACAGCCCCGCCCTCGCTTAGAGGCACGTGAGGGAGAAGAGGTAGCTGCCCTCACACTCCAGGGGTCAATGACTGCTGTTGCCACTTTTAGAAGTTCTGGGCCTGGTACAAAGTCCCTGTCATGAAGCTACAACCCCAGCTGCCTGGAGAGACTGGGATCCTGGGTGAACTTCTAGGAGTGTCTTTCTCTCTTAGGTACATTCCCCATACCCGTGCCCTCACCCCCTCTAGGGTGTGTCCTTCCTCCCAGCATCTATCTTCAAGGGTCATCTGATGGCTACCTTCTTGCCAGAGGCTGCCCACACTGCCTGCCTCAAGCCCTGCCTCTCTCAGAGGTCCCCTGCAACCGTAATTCCCAGGCTAGGACTGAGCAAGTATCGGGGTGTACCTGTCTTGGGTGCTTATTTCACAACTGATAGTACGTCTCCAAACATCCCAAACTAAATATCTGTAAAGTCTTTCTCTGCGTTTGACAGCCATCCACTCGGGCTGTGTGGCTTGTGCATTACAAACTTGGCATCCCCCCCCACACACACACACAAGCACACTGTTTGCCAAGGCAGGGGGATGGGAAACAGAGTGTTGACTGGCATTTGAACAATGTCACAAGAGTGACATGAACAAGGCGAGATCTGAGTACCCTAGGCTCTCCATGGAAACATCCCCACAGGATGTTTCCTGTTCAAGAAGGGAAGGGAAAGAAAACTAGGCTCAAGCTGTTGTGGTCTGGCGAGTCCCTAGTATGAGTGCCCCAGGCCTGTGTGGCTGGAAGAGCCCAGGAGGAAGAACCCTGACGTCTGCATCAGTGCTGCTGCGGTGAGGCTGAGCACAGGAGGCCCACTCACGGTTAGCAAGCTTTTCTACTGCTGCAACAAAAGGCAGAGGCATGGGCTCACAGGGAAGAAAGGCTTCCCTCACTCAGAGTTGTATCCATCAGCAAAACAGAAAGCCGAGACAATCCTGTACCTGGAAGAAAGCTCTGTGTTTGCTCACAGTTGTGGGGGCTGCGGTGCCCGCTTTAGGCCTAGGCTAGCAGCTATGTCCCTGGCGACCACAGCTGGTGTCAGAGAAGTCCCATGGAGAGGCAGCTGGTGGTGGCTTCTCCAAGGGCCTCAGGGCCCACGGTGGGCGCTGACCTGGGGTCTCTGCACTTGTGCAGAGGCCTTCTTTGTACAACACAGCAGTGTAGGGGGGCATCAGTTTCTTTGTTGGCAGAGCCTTGCAAGCCTGACGACCGTCTCAACCACCTCTTGTCATTTCTGAGGCCCAGCGCCCGCTATTGTTTACATGGCAGCAATCTTGTCAGGCAGGCTAGGGGCCCATCTTTCTTGGTCACCATGTGCTGTGCTGTCCGCTAGGCTTCTTCAGCCCACACTGCTCCCTAGTGTGGCTGCATCACACTTGTGAGGAAGGGCCGGTGAACCCCAAGCCTTTAGTGTCCCAGGTCCCTCGAGGCTGGCCCTCACTCTTAAGAACTTATGATCTCATCCTTTCTACATATGTCCACAGGCACGCTGGGGAGGCCAGCTGGCAGCAGTGTAGGTGCTGCTGGGAGAGGCAAGGGAAATGCCAGGGATCATTTGGAGTGCAGACAAGGGAAATTCCACCGACACTGGGTGTCAGCACCAGGCGTCCACTCTGGAGCATGGGCTGCGCCCAGCCTGAGGCCTGAGATAAAGAGGCTCCCCAGAGGCCACTAGGTCTAGCTCAGAAGAGGAAATCTCTTTCTTCTTTCTTCACTTACAGTTCCACAAATGTTCTCAGGGGCAATTCTCTATCCAGACAAAGGCTTACTTTACAGCATGTGGCTCCTTGAACAAGCTCTGGCCACTGCAATTAAGCAGAAATATTTGGTGGACTGTTTTACAAATGATTTTTGTCCCAATTTTTTTCCTTCTGCCCACTACACCTTCCCCCCCTTAGTAGATGTGGAACATTAAAATAATGGCTCGGTGTGACTCAGCTGCCTTGGACCGTGAGGTAAGTTTGAAGCTCACATACAAACAGACATAAACACACACAGAGTGGGGATGAGAGGGAGGGAAGGAGGGAGGGAGACCGCAGAGGAACAGGAGAAAGGTGGCTGTGTGTCACCCCCAAGCACTATTAGTTTCCTTCAACTGGCAACTTCTGGACCCTGATTTAGCTCGATGAGTTGGGGCACTGTTCCTTTGTTTCTGGGAGCTGGGGTGTGCTGAGTCCCTGACACTTTTCTTCTTGTGGGTGAGCCTCTCCAAGGTATGTGGACCACTCTCCAGGGGAGCTTTGGCAGTGACCACTTCCTGCTCCACCCCAACATGTTAAAGCAACAAACCCAGTATGATCCCATGAGGAAGCCAGACCCCCAAGGCTGAGAAAGACTCTACACGTGCCTCATTCTACCTGCCCTGAGGTGCCCCACTCCGCATTACCCCAAATGGCCAGACACTTGCTTGGACTGTCACTGTTAAACTCCCCAGAGACCCTCAATTTGCTCCCTCATTCCTCCAGGAATACTTTCTTTGTGGAAGATAGCAGATAGTAAATGCTCTTTAGTCTCCAACACCCAAAGGGCAAAGGGAAGCATGACATGGCTGTTGATTCCTCCCCCTGCCCCCCGATTTTTTTTTGAGTGCCGCCATGCAGTGTCTGGCAGGACACAGCTCATCAGAGAAAAAAAAAATCCAGAGGTTGCAGTGTGTGCTCTGTAGCTTATGTGAATGGCTCCACGTGTTATTCTTAATTAATTATATTTTATTGAAGCAATTAGGTGACTGACAGCCTCAGTTAAGTGCTAATGAAAAGCTCACATTTTCCCCGTCTTTTCACATACTGTTGGCCACAAAGTGCAGCTCAGACTCCCAGGGGCTGTGGCTGAGGCTGTAGGCAAGAGCTGGGCTGGGCCTCACACCCTGCACCCCTCGGGAAGGGGCATCCTTGCCTTGCTGTGCCTGATTGAGCCACTCCCAGAAGCAAGGACAGATGTCCAAGTTCTGAACAGTGGTTCTTCTCTGGGAAGGTGTGTTAATCGCTTGGATTTTCACACTTTTCACTCCCCTCCAGGAGGGCGGCACACGGGGCGTCAGATCATCAGACAGTTTCCACACTTCTTGCTTTTTCCAGCATCTCCAATGACTGCAGACGTGCTCCGTGCACCATGCACAGCAGACCCAGGGCTCTGCATCTGCGTGGTGACCCAGAGCATCTAACTCCAGAGCCCTGAGCATCCCGACACAGGTGCCCAGGAGCAGGAGATGCCATGGCCAAGCTGGGCATTGTGTTTGTGTAGCCAAAGTGCCCGCTGAGTCCCTTCCCAGCATCACTTTCTGAGGAATGATGTGATTGAGGGTAGCCTGCTTTCCTCTCCTGGTGCTGTTACACGTGAACCAAAGCCTTTCTGGGATGGAGTCTGGGGGTACCCAAAGCATCTCTTCCTTTTGCTGCTCAGATGCACAGGGCTGGCCTCTACCTAGCTTTCCTAAGGGCATGCTCTCACTGTCTGTGACATAGTCTGTTCCCACACTGACCGTGCTGTTTTAAGAAACCAAAATTCCAAATTTCTCACTACAGCATGCGTTCTGTCAGAGTGTGGCAGAGCCACCAAATGCTCCTGTAACCCTCCTGTCATTTTGACACCGGGGCTGGTGGTGGAGGGTGAGTTGTGGAGCAGCAGGCACTGGTGTGACATCTGCCTTACAGCTTGTCATTAGTTCCGTTCCATGTTGCCTAGAGCAGCAGCCCAGCAATGGGTCAGGGAAGGACTCTTGTGTAGGTAGTCACAGGAGTGTCCAGCTTGCAGCCCGTGGAGTACGAGCACCCACAGTTATTTGTGGATATTTGCGAAAACCAAAGCGTAGTGAGATTTGATTTCCTGTTTTGTAATACCAAAAGTTATATTTTATTTTCCATTTATTTATTTGTTTAATCACTTTGCAGCCTCCTCCTCCGCTCCTTCTAGTCCTACCCTCATGCTCCTCCCCCGCCTCCTCCTTCTTCTCAGAGAAGGGGAGGCCCCCAGTGGTTACTCTGGGACCTCAAGTCATAGCAGGACTAAGCACATCCTCTCCCGCTGAGGCCAGACAAGGCAGCCCAGCTAGGGGAAAGAGATCCAAAGGCAGGCAACAGAGCCAGAGACATCCCCTACTCCCATTGTTTGGGGACCCATATGGTGACCAAGCTACACATCTGCTACATATGTGTAAGAGGTTTATGTCCAGCCCATGCATGCTCTTTGGTTGGTTGTTTAGTCTCTGTGAGTCCCCATGGGCCCAGGTTAGTTTACTCTGTAGGTCTTCTTGTGGTGTCCTTGACCCCTCCTGCTCCCTCAATCCTTCCTCGCACTCTTCCACAAAACTCCTTGAGTTTGGACTATTGCTTGGCTGTGGGTCTCTACATGTGTTTCCATCAGCTGCTAAACGAAGCCTCTCAGAAGACAGTTAAGCTAGGCTTCTGTCTGCAAGCATAGCAGAGTATCATTAATAGTGTCAGGGGATGATGGGTCTCAAGCTGGGCCAGTGGTTGGTTTGCCATTCCCTCAGTCTCTGCTCCATCTTTATCCCTACACTTGTAGGCAAGACACATTTTGGGTCAAAGGCTTCATGGGTGGGTTGGTGTCGTCCACTGGAAGTCCTACCTGGCTACAGGAGGTGGTGACATCAGGCTCTATAACTCCCTGCCGCTGTTAGGAGTCTCAACTAGTTTGTTTTTATTTATTTATATTTTCATAACTCAACACGGGGGTTCTCAAAAATGAACATTTCTGTGATATCTATTGCAATGTCAAAAAGCTGAGGCAGGGCCACACCTGGCAGTAGGTCCTCTGACCCACGTCTCTTTCTCAGAGCCGTCTTCTTACAGTGTGTGCAAAAGGAAGACTTTCTGACATCATTAGTGTCCATCACTTCTTTGTCTTCTTGGATCCCAGCTGGATACTTCCAGGCTAATGAGGCCTGCTGGGACATGGGAACCACACGCATGCGTGCATTCCATGGTGCCGACCCTGGGCAGGCTTCTCCACTCCTGTAGCCCAGGCTGGCCTCTTGTTCATTTATCTCAGTGCTGGACCCTTTGCTTCATGTGGCATCCGGGATTCTGGCACCCATGCTTAGGTGCGTTGTCTTTAGAGCCCAGCATGAGTTGGCTCACGTACAGAGGCACCATACCACCATCACATGGCTTGGGACACTTTGTGTGGTAGTGGTGGGACATCACTGTCTTACCACAAGAGCAGTACTGCTACCTTGAGCTCTCCCTGAGCCAGTTATGAGCTGAGGGACCCACATCTAAGCACCACCACGAGTGGGCATGAGCATGGCAGGTGCGGGGCTTAGCGCCTGGGTCACATCGCCTTCCTAGATGCCAATGACCAACTGTTAACATGCCCAACGCTGAATCTGGCCAAGATGCATTTATATACCAATATCTACTTGGCTGGAAAGCAGCTCCGTTTTTCTGGGAGAAAATCTACACATTTGTGTTGACCCAGACACCCACTTCCTTCCTGACAGAAACACTTACCCTCACATGGGCAGAGCCCTGTTCTAGGCAGGCAATAGTGGGTCTTCCTAATACCCAACATCATGAAGGGGCAGGGAGTGATGGCATTTCCACAGGGAGGGTTGGTGTGACAGTGAGAACAAGGACTGGGGGCTGTCACACCGGAGAGGGATACTCACAAACACAAATCTGAGAGCAACCTTAGGACACCCTGTCCACCTGTCTCTGAGCACACACACAGATGGCAGGTGTGTCCACACAGTCTTTCTCCAGGGCCTGAGTTGTGGGACACAGAGCAGGCCGGTAGAGAATAAATGTCTTCTCTGCTGTGACCTGCTAGCAGCCAGGGCTATGTGACTGCAGAAACTCTTCCCTGAGATAAATCAGGGCCTGGCATGGGCCAGGAAGGGTTATACCCTCCCCTCCTCGAGGGCTGCTGGGAGTCACACTTCTGGCTAACAAACTCTCTGCAGGTGGAGACTTGGGAGAGGAATTAATTTTTTATGAAAAAAGCAACCAGGGACATAGATGAATGCAGAGAGAGTGGTGCTGTGTTTTTTAATAGAAGGTTCCAGTTCCACATGCGCGTGTTCTTGTAGACCTGACAACCAAAAGAGTGACCTCATTCTGTGGCACAGCTTAAGTGCTGTAATCTCATGGGTGGGCACTCTGTCAAATTAAACACTCTAATGGATCAAAGATGAGACAATGCCCGGGCCATGACATGCCTAGGATCATATGAGCTGTGGTGCATCTCCAGTGTCAGCTGGCAGGGAGCACACATCTACGTTATAGGGACATAGAGGATGGCAGTGGGCCCTGTGTCCCCGGGTGGGACTACAGGACCCTTGATTCTTCCTCAGCTCCAAGCTATGAGCAACGTGTCATCTGTGGTCATGCAACCTCTCTGCAGAATTCACTTTGTGGATGCAGGTTTAGCCATCCCCAGCTTTTCTGGATTGCAGTATTGCCTGCCCCTCAGAGGTGACCCTGGAAGCTGACTCTATCCACGGCAGAGGAAGGCTTGACCCACAGTTTCCTTCCGAGAATTGAGGCACGTGTGTGAGGCGTCTGGCTCACTCTCCAGGATGGCCCGCCTCGGGAGGATAGTGTGTACGCGTGCACCGTGTGCTCCTGTGTTAAGTATTTCAAAACCCAAGCATGCTTCTCCTCCACAGGGCTTTTCTTTGAGACCTTTCCCCAAAATCTGTGTGGTTCTGGGCTGTGCTGGCGGTTTTTGCTTTCGGGGAGTATGTTCCAGGCAGGTGATGATTTTCCTTAATAATGTTCACGCCACTCATTTGGGACTGAAACGAGCACTCTGTGACAGCCTCTCCAAGTCTAATTAGGAGGAAGAAAAAAAAAATCAGGAAGTAAGCACTTTCTGAGCTGGTGTCTTTGAGACAAGAAATTAAAAGCCATGCAGAAGCCCACACATCTCTTCCTGACATGTACTCCAAGATGGAGACAGGTGTCAGTGTCTGCACTGGGGCTGTAGGGGATTTCTGTACTGCACTGTGCTGGGCACCTGACTCCATCCTGCCCTGCAGAGCCACCCTGGTGGAGCTCACAGGCTTGTTTCTCTGCAGGCTTGGAGAGAGCGTGAGGCTCTAACATTAGTACATCAAAAGCCAGAGGCATCCGTGATTTTTCTCCTGGGTTTTGCGGGCAATTGAATAAACTTTGGCAGCACGTTCACGTGGATCTGTCACCTGCAGCGAATTCCAGAGGGAAACCGGTTTGCTTGTTGGTTTAATCCACCTGACAGCTCCCATCCTGTCCGGCCACACCCTTCACTCCTCCCCATCACAAGTCCCTTGTCTAATGTCCTCACCAGGGTTAGACATTTGGAGGATAGAGGCTATGCTGCCCTTCTCTATGCCCTGCCTGGAATGCCAACTCCAGAGCCCGATTTTATGCCCAGTCATCCATCTATTTCTCTCCTAGCAGCACCCTGCCCTGCGGGCAGCTCATCTCAGCGTCTCCAGTGCAGCAGAGTACCTGGGACCCAGACTGAGTCACCCAAAAGCAAAGGTTATGCTACAAAGGAAGAGACTGGGGAAAGATAATAGGGCGAGAGGCTTTGTAAGCTCCTGAAAGCACCCAGCAGCTAGGACTTAGAGAGAAGAACTGCAGAGCGGGGCAGGTAGTTGTATAACATTTTCCTCGGCTTGGCCAGTGTAGCATCCTAGGCTCCACATCCTCTGGGCAGGAGAATTGGAGGCCCCAAGCAATAAACAATGCTGAGAGACTAAAGAAAGGCAGAGTTGGAACAGCTATCTGTTTGATGGATAGATGCTAAATGGACAGGTGGAAAACCAGGTGCTTGGATGGTTGGATAAATGGATAAATCAATGGATGGGCATATGGATACATGAAAGGATGGATGGAAGGGTGGATGGACAGTGGGTGGATGTTTAAACAGAGAGATATAGATGGATGATAGATCAGTGGGTGGGTGGGTAGGTAAATGAATAGGCGGATGAGTGGATGGCACCTGGGTAGATGGATGGGTGGAAGGACATTTAGATATATGTGTAGATGAATAGTTGTATAAGCAGTGGGTGGTACATGAATGCACAGACAGATGAGAAGAGTTTTCATAGGCCATGCCTCTTTGGTGTCCTTTGACCTGTCTGGTTCCTTGGGAAGGATCCTTGGGAAAAGCCCAGAAACTCAGGCTTCCTGAATACCACAGGACCCAGAGCCATACTGTCCATCTGGAAATGGGCTTGGAAACGGGCCCTGGAGAAGGGACATCCAAAGCCAAGACCTTGACTCTCTAAGGCTCCCAGAAGGGAGTTCCCCTTGCCTGTCTGCGGGCTGCACCAAGGGGCAAGCAAGGGCTTGCCTTTGATAGTCTCTTAGCCACAGCCACTTCCTCTAAACCTCTGCTAATTGCATTAAGCAGTGATAAGTAGAGGGTGATTTCTGGGGCACATCTTAAGGTCCCGCTGCCCGAGGGTTTGCCTGCAGGCCAGGGGCAAACTTGGCTCTTCACAGCCCACCTCATACCTGAGTCCCCACTCCGCTTTGAAGCTGCTTCTCTGCCTGGCGGCTCTCTGCCTCAGGCCATTTATAGAGCCAGGGCCTGTGAAGCTAAAACAGTTTGATGTGTAATTGCAGGAGGAAATGGGGAGCCTGCTGAGCATGGCGGGATGGAGTGCCTTCCCGTACAGCGCAGCTCGCAGCAATGGCCCCCCCAGGATGCGCACCCTAGGCAGAATGGTGACATTTTTCATGGGCTGCCGTGTTCTGAATCAACGCTGCAGCGGTGCGATTAGAGGAGGGAAACAATCTCAGCCTCGCCAGCCACAGATCAGTCCTCCGTCCTGCCTCCTGCCTTATTACCCACTGTCTCCTGTGATATGCAGAGTAGCTGCTCCCTCTGCATTATACCCTCACGTTACCTGAAAAGTGAATTTTATTTGGTGGTCTGCACATAATTCACAGCGCTCCTCCCAAATGTTCCTTGGTTCCCATTTCACTGAAAGTGTGTTCTTTATTTCCCGCAGGCTGAGAAACAGAAGGTAGCTGGGGCATCTGTGTGCCAACAAACCACATGCCCTAGGCAGCCCCTGGAAGGGAGTGGGTATCTGGCTCCCTCTGCCCCTCTGGGGCAAGCATCTCCTGCTCTCCTTCCCAAGGGACGGGTGCTACCTTCAGCCCTACCAGAGGTATAGCTGGAGCTGTCTCCTACCTGGCTGTTGTATGTGGATTTTGTGTTTAGAGTTGACAGTAGATGTAACCATGGAAGCATGTGAGGAGCTGGGCATGGTACCCACTTATGATCCCAGCACTTGAAATGGAGAGGCAGGAGGATCAGGAGTTCAAGGCCAGCTTCAGCAACACAGTGGCTATGAGACCATTCTGGATCATATGAGACCACTCTGAAAAATAAAAACAAAACAAAAAATAAATATTAAAGTTTAATGTTCATTGTAACAGTGTTCTGAGAATCCGATGCAAATGCACACGCATGCACACACACATATATGCACTACTATTGTAGGTCTTAAAGAGTTAGACACCAGTGTTCTATACAAAAAGTCTTGGCTTTTGAGCTATGTGCCTGTTCTGCCAGACACATGTGTTTGTTATAATCTGTCCAGATGTCCATGGACACTTCAGTTGCTGGTGTTAAAGTCTGAAAGGTCCCACGGCTCATGTTGTGAACACTTCCCTAGCTGTTGGTTCTGGTTTTAGAGGCTGTTGACTCTTTAGAAAATGAGACCGATAGGGACAAAGTAGGTTCCTAGGGCAGGCCTTTAGGGGTTGTGGCCCAGGCCTTTAGGGGTTGTGGCCCAGATGTTTAGGGGTTGTGGCCCAGGCCTTTAGGGGTTGTGGCCCAGGTGTTTAGGGGTTGTGGCCCAGTCCTTTAGGGGTTGTGGCCCACTCCATGTTTCTGGACCTACCCCCTACCTTGCCCTGCTTCCTAGTCAGCTGCCATGTGACTCCTGCACTCCCATGGTCGGTCACTAACTCTGCAGGACCTTCCCCATCACAAGGAACTGACCCCTCCTGTCTTAGGTAGCTATCCACTGCTGAAAGTAAAGCTTCTTTGGGTGTCCACATCCAGGCCACACTTCTTGCGTCTTCCCTGCTGGGAGCAAACCTCTAGGTGTGGTAACTTGGTTCTGCAATAGAAAACATTCAAATAATTGACTGTGGTTTTCCAGATTTCTCAGAATATTCTCTGTTCCCAGATCCTTCATATCTTCACACATGGCCAGGCCTTCCTATGGCAGCTTTTCCAGTGAGTGTGGGAAGGCTCGCTGTCCTTCAGGGCTTCTTCTGGACTTATGATGTCAGGTGCCTACCATGGTCTCCTTGGGCATTTGTGTTTCTTCTTCTTCTTCTTCTTCTTCTTCTTCTTCTTCTTCTTCTTCTTCTTCTTCTTCTTCTTCTTCTTCCTTCTTCTTCCTTCTTCTTCTTCTTTAAAGATTTATTTATTCATTATGTATACAGTGTTCTGCCTGTATATATGTGCTTGCACACCAGAAGAGGGCATCATATCCCATTACAGGTGGTAGTGAGCCACTATGTAGTTTCTGGGAATTGAACTCAGGATCTCTGGAAAAGTAGCCAGTGCACTTAACCTCTGAGCCATTTCCCCAGCCCATATCTTCTTTTGTGAAGTTTTGCTTTCAGTATATCGTCTATTCTTAAATTGTACTGTTTGTTAGAGACAGAGTATGTATTTATTATATGTGTGTATATATAATATAATATATATTATATCAGTTGCTTTCTGTTGCTGTGATAAAACACCATGACCAAGGCAACTCATAGAAGAGAGTTTTCATTTGCCTTACTGTTCCAGAGGGTTGAAGACCATGATGGCATGTAAGCATGGCGGGCAGAGCAGGAGGCTGGAAGCTTGCATCCTTCACTGCAAGCACAAAACAGAGGGAAAGAAGGTGGAACTAGCTGAGGCCTGGACCTCAAAGCCCACCCCAGTGACACATTTCTTGCAGCAAGGCCACGCCTTATAAGCCTCTCTACAGTGCTGCCAACTGCGAACCAAGTAAATGCTTGAGACCACATGGATGTCTCAGTCACTGTCCAGTTGCTGTGAGGAGACACCATGATCACGGCAAGTCCGATAAAAGAAAGAATCTAACTGAGGCTGGCTTACAGTTCAGAGGTTTAGCCCATTACCATGACAAAGAGCATGGCGACACACAGGCAGACATGGTGCTGGAGAAGTAGCTGAGAGGTCTCTATACCCGGGTCCTGCAGTAGGAAGAGAAAGCCACTGTGTCTGGCTTTCACTTTTGAAATCTCAAAGTCGACCCCTAGGGACAGACTTCCTCCAACAAGGCCACATCTCCTGATGCTTTCAAATAGTGTCATTCCCTAAGCACTCAAGTACGTGAACCTGTGTCGGTAGTGTAGCAGTGAGCATAGCTACCTTCCAAATATATGAACCTATGGGCATCATTCTTAATCAAGTACAGAAAGACAGAGAAACAGAGAATAACAGAATAGATGATCGATTAGATGATTGGTTGATACATAATTATATGGATAGATTGATGACAGATAGATAGATAGATAGAGATTTGATGATAGATAAATGATAGGTGATCAGGAGATAGATGATTGACAGATTAGACTAGAGATGCATTTATGATAAATAGATACATAGTAGATCAACAGATGATAAGTAGATATTCAGGGGAGAGAGGGAGGATGTATACACATGCTCTGGGGGTTTGTTTTGTAGCTTTTAAAAAATTCCATCTGTATTTTGTCTTAGTATTTTCTTAGGGCTATGTATTTATTAAAGAGTGGAAGTCCTAGCTTAGCTGGGATCCATATCCAGTTTTTTGTTTTGTTTTGTTTGTTTTCCACCCATGTTCCATGTGTCTTGTGCTCTGACTGGGGACTCAACTCTGTTTCACTCCAAGGTCACGGCCCCTCTTTTCCCTGTCCCCCACCCCTTATATCGCTGTGCTGGGTGTACATTCAGTGCCGGGGGTCTGTTGTACCTTGTACATGGCGAGAATGAAGGCCCAGCGTTCTGTGTCTTTTCCTTTTCCATGTGAACAGAAAATTATTCGGGGCCTGTTTGTTAGAAAAACCGTCCCTGCCTACGGAGCTGCCCTTTCCGCTTTGTCAAACCGAGGCCAGCCTCCCGTGTGTGGCTGGCCTCATGGTCACTCCATTTCTGCATGTCCTCTGGGTGCCATCCCTTTGCACACACCTCCGGCCCGCACTTCTGTCCCCCAGGGAGGTGTGCGACAAACCAGTGCGTACCTTCCTGCTACTTCCTTTTCAAAATCGCTGCGGCTCTTCTAGGCCGTTCGCATTTCTGTATACATTACAGAAGCCTCGTGTTAATTTTAGAAAATAAAACCTGCGGGAATTTTGATTGGGAATGTCAAGATCCCTCTTGAAAAATCACTTCAGTTCACGGTAAAATGCAACCCGCAACACTTTGGGTGTGCTTCCCTGTTGTGCAGATACCATGCAGGAGGGAGAGGGAGACTGGGGTGCAGGGCTCTAGGGAGAAAAAGAAGAAAAGGTGTATGAGAGCCTGGGGTGCTGAAGAGAGCCCTAAGGTAGCTAGAGGCATTCTGCAGGTGCCCGGTCCCATGCATGACTTGGGCTTCTTGAATCTAAGGGGTGTGAAGAGGCCTCTTTGTGCGAGGAGTTGGATGAAGAGAAGGTCCCCAGTGGATTGTCTGTAGACCCTCACTCCTACCTGCCTGAGTCTCCTTTCTTGCACCACCACCCCGCCGCTGCCACCACCACCACTATAGTGACCTACTGTACTGCAGTAGCCAGTAGAAGACTGGCCTACCATCTAACAATAAATGTTTACATTGCAGCATGGTGTGTGGTCTAACATGCCAGGCTTGTTAGTCTGAACTGCTGACTTAACACAACCTACACTCACCCGGGGAAGAGAGTCTTTCTGAAGAGTTCTCTAAGACAAGTTGGCCTGTGGGCATGTCTGTGGGGAGGGGGGGAAACTGTCTTGATTGTCAACTGATGTAGGAGGCCCCAGCCCACTGTGGGTGGCACCATTCCCTAGACAGGAGGGTCTTGAATAGTATAAAAGAGAAGAAAGCTTGTCGAGAGCAAGCAAGCAAATAAGCAAAGCAGCCCCACCAAGTGCTTTCATGTCTGTATGTTCTTGACTGGGAGTGTGATGGGCCCAGAGGCTGCTTGAGTTCTTGCCTTGATCTCCTTCAGTGATGGCAGTAACATGCTAAGCTGAGTAAGCCCTTTTCTCCCCTAGGTTGTTTCCTGTCCAGATAATTTTATCACAGCCACAGAAATCGAACTAGATCAGCCACTGTGCTAGCTACCCTGATACATAGGTGACCCACGGGCCCCAGGTTGAACACACCTGCTAGCACGAACCGCTCTCCAGGGGTTCTGCCCAGTGGCAGATGCTGGTATCCATGGTTCCTTCCACCTCTCTGGTGTCAAAGGTCACACCAGCCAGTAGTGCCTAGAGTTGACTCACCTGGGAGCTTCATCTTGGATGGCCGCCCAGGTCAGGGCTGGCCTGCCTTTCCTACCTGCTTAGCTTTACTGAACGAGCCTCATTAGATTTTTGCATGATCTAATTTGGCTAGGCTCTATGAAGACATTGTACAAGCTAGTCCCCTCTCTCTGCTGTTTGAGAGAATAATACATCCATAGGAGAATTCATTTGCAACTCTAAGCCCCCAGTTAAAGATACCTCCGGGGACCAACATGGGTAATTTGTAGAACATTCCGATCCATTTATGAGATAGATTGCAGCTCGCAGTGCGTGGCAAGGCCCCGATCAGACTGCTTCGGAGAAGGCGTCCGTGTAACCCAGCTCTCCTCTGGGAAGGAGTGGAAGCACCAGGGAGCGCTAAGCAGCAAAAGCTACAGTGCAAATTGCTTTCATGGCTCAGGTCCTGGGAGCAGGTACCCGCCTCGCCTTCATCTAAGCACATTAGTGAACTTCATAAAGGCTTAAGTGGCACAAAGGACACTTAATTTCCAGCCCGAGCCCCACCTCCTCTCTCCTGGGTGAGATAGCAGGCAGAGGACACTGGGCCAAGCTGCAGCTGGTGAATCCTGGCCAGCAACTCATGGACTCCTGTGAAGTTTTACAGGAGTCTTAGCTGCCCACCGCCACACTCCTGCCTTGTCCCCTCATGTCTCAGTGGTCACCCTGTGGGTTATATATCATTTGGGATCCATAGTGATGTTCAACAGATGAAACCACTAGTCCGACTGTTGTCACTTTTCCTCAGACGCCGCCATTTGCAGCCGTCCCCCAAGCTCACATTGTGCTAATGTGCCCTTCACTCAAGCCAGGTGCGGGGAGGGAGGATTGGGCGTCTCCTTCTGAGGTTACAGCGCTGGGAGTTAGTGACTGTGAGTCCTCTGGGAACTGTGACCAGCTGAGCACACATGATGCCTGCAAGCAGCAATTCACATCCTGGCATCCCCTTTACAGAACACTGGGGCTTCCCCAGAACCGCACGTGTGGCTGCAGAGAAGCATCCAGAAGGCAGGAAGAAGGAGCTTCGGACCTGTTGTGGGTGTAGGGAGGGTACAACCTTGAGGCCCATATCTGAGGCTCCCACTCCGGGCTGCAGGTCACCTGCCCCATTGGGGGCCATTGGCTCCAGGGTGCTGACCAGCTCAGCTGCATTTAGGGCTCCTAGCAAATTCCACAGAAGAGCAAGGGCCTGTCACATGGAAAAGTAGAGCCAGGGTCTGTGCGCAGAGCAGGCAAGATCCACAGCTCTCAACCTGGGACATGCCCTTGCACGGTCAGTTCCACAGGGATCTGGCTGCCTTCTGGCCCCTGCAATTCAGATGGCTTCAGCTTGCAGGGATGGCTGCTAAGCCTTTGTTCACATGGATTTGGCATTCCTCGTGGAGCCTCCACGCAGGATGGATTCTCAGCTCCCAGAAGGCTGTACCAGAGGGGCCCCTAGTCTTTAGAGCATGCCCACAGTCGTCATGAACAAAGTTTTGAGAAAGCTAGCTGCCGTGGTGGCGTGAGCTGAGTAGCTACGGGCCCAGGGCTGGCTCCTAGTAGAATTGGACCCACACCCCGAGTCCCTGGAGCCCTTCTAGCCTGGCATGTTGGGGATGCAGCCTAACCTTTCTCTGCTCTCCCCGCTCTTACCCCAGATCACCTCTCCCAGTCCCTCCACAGGGCTTGGCGTGTGCTGTTCCTTCCCCCTGAGCGCCCTTCCAGGGCCTGGTCAACCCTGTCCATCCTTCCTGACTCACCTCACATGTTGCCTCTCTAGCTTGTCCCTCCCTTAAACACCACCTTGGAGATTGCTTTTGCCATGTCATGTAGAGCTGTGGCCTCCTTCCCACAGCTCCTAGGTCACATCTACTTCTGAGGGCCACCCTCACTTCTGAACAACAGCTTGCAAACCCTGGAGTTCCCATAATCCTCCTAGCATGATAATTTTGTGGAATCTGTCAGAGAACTCAGAAACACCCTAGACTGACTGTTTGAATCATCCTTGTGTGTAGGGCTGGGTTTGGCCTTGGCTCTATTGGCTTCCTGTACTTCCCTCGATGTCTGCCAGGGGGCTCCACTGGGCCTCGGCGTCCAGCGTTCTCAGAGGCTCCAGCACATAGGCAAGATGGGTTAGCTTTCCTGACAGGGTGGAACCAACCATGGAATATCAGCTTTTGGAGTCAAGCTGGCTTAGTCTCCAGCTGCCAGCCTGGGGTTAGTCTTCCTGTGCCCAGCCCCCAACCCCAAAAACCCTTGGGGGCCAACAGTGAGTCACCTCATTAGCATAACAAAGACACTCCCACTTCTCAGGAAATCTCAAGGGGTTTGAAGAAGCTCCTGCCAGGACCCAGGAACAGAGAGCAAATTCTTCAGGACACAAAAGCTGAGCTGTTTCCTTGCCTGCTTTGCCCTCTGGAGAACTCAGGAAGGCAGGATCCTGCCGCGTTTTGTTCACTTCTGTGTGTACATCGGTCCACGTACACGCGTGCATGCTTATATACAGGCACGCATTCAACACCAGCACACCAGCCTGCATACACAGACATTTATGTGTTTGAATATTAAAGTGTTGCTACTTACAAACCTACGCTTATGCAGAGTATGTACTTCACTAGCATGCAGAACCTATATACATATGTGCTTACATGCATGTATACATGTGTTCCCCAACTCGAATGCTCACATATTCCTGCTTAAGTGTGTGTTCCCACTTGCCTGTCATACACAAAATGTACCATGAAGTACGCATCCACACCCAGGTGCAGACACATGGAGCCTGTCACAGGGTGGCATTCCCTAATTCTAGCATTCAGAGGAGGCCACCAGTGGGCCAGGCGTAGAACAGATCACACTAGCCATTGAGACGCATCTGTATTCTGGCAAGAGGGCCAGTGCACACCAGCCCCTCCCTTTCTAACTTTTTGTTTGTTTGATTTTTAAGACATGGTCTCACCCTGCATCTCAGGCTTGGCTAGAACTCACTATGAAATCGAAGCTTGTCTGTAGCTTACAGCAATTCTCCTGCCTCAGCTTTTTATGTGTTGGGCTCACAGGCGTGCACCGCCACAGCCAACCATATCTCTTGCGCTCTCTTTTTGTTGCTCTTCCAGCAGGGAAATGGCTGTTTGGAATCCCAGGCCCCAAGGAAGAAACTCATCTGTTTACCTTCCCTACTCTTTTTCCCTTCTTGGCATGTTATTTTCCTCTGGCAAGATACCTGTTTTCTTTGGAACGGTGCTCACAATGATAGCATTTAGCCGCAGAAATAGCAGCTGTCCTTTTCTCCAGTGACACAGCAAAACGCTGTGGCTCACAGAGCACCTAGTTTCCCTCCTGTGAGCTCGGGGCACCGATTACTAAATAAGGTATGTAGGCTCCAGCCGTCTCATCTGAGAGGGGCTGCAATCAGACCTTCAGCAGCAGGGACCTTCGAAGAAGAAAGATGTGCTGGCTGCCTTTTCAAATTGGGTCTTCTGCTTGTGCGGGGAAATAGGACCAGGCAGCTGGGCCTGGCTTTCTAGGTGGTGTTCCTGGCTTCTACTATGAAACTTAGCAAATGCTATTTAAGAGACTGAATCTCCAGATGCCCCCTAAGACCCTCCTGTGTGGTGAGTCCCTCTTATAGATACACCCTGAATAATCTGGGTCCATGGACTTTCCCTTTGGACAACAGATGGTGTGCGATGGTTTCAAAGAGATGGTCATTTCCGTCCCATGAATACCTAACTGTCCCATGAATGTCTTTGCAGTCTGCACAGGCCTGGCGCCATCCTTCCGTCATATCACGCTAGACAGGTAGAGAGGTGAGTCATTGGCAGTACCTAAGCAAGGCCAGGCCAGAGATAGCTCAGGGCTGTGGTTCATCAAGCCTGAGCTAGGTCCTTCAACAATTCCAATCCAGGTGTCCCAAGGCAGGCACGTCTCTCACACATAATCCTCATGGATGAGAATATCCCACCGATGCCTCGAGTCAAGGCCAACAACCTGGAAAAGTCGCACGACTTTAAAAGGCAATCATGGTCTGGCAAGATAGCTCAGCGTTAAAGCAAAGGTGTTGCTGTCAAGTCTACAAGCCTGAGTTCCAACCCTGGGACCCACGTGGTAGAAGGAGAAACTGACTCAAGCAAGTCCACTTGAGCAAATTGCCCTCTGATCTCTGCACATGCACTGTGACACATGTGCATGCGCACGAGCACACGCACACGGGCATATCGATTATATGATCATGAAAATCGGTAAACACAGCAGGATGACAACAGGGCTCCCCAAAAGAAATAAGCTTACAAACTGGAAGCCTGAGCCGCACGCAATCTGGCAGTGTTGCTTCCGAGAAGCCGGGAAGCCTTTCTGTGGAATTTTGGCTTTGTGGTGCGTGTTTTGTTCTCCTTGAGAGAGCCTCGTAAATCAATTGGACACATTTCGCTATGAAAGAAATATTTCATGTGTGGAGTACTTTCTTGAAGATTTCTCTCTTTTATGCGGGGTTTGTGGAAGCGCAAAATGGCCCGTGGGTGTAATCAGTGGCCACAGTCCTTAGCTGTAGATGCTGAATGCCGCTGTTTATCCAAAATTTGGGCGCCAGAGCTTTGTTTGGGTGGATAAGCTGAGGAAAGTAGTCCCCAAAACATGGTATGTGAAAAATGGATGTTCTAGGTGTCAAAAAAAGAAAATAATAACTTTGGGAAACTTTGCAACCAGTACCTAGAGGATGATAATTGGCATGTCCATGGAAAACACCAAGAAGCTCCCCCTGGGCAAAGACAGGCCCTGCTGCCACAGGAAATCGGTGGCACCCCTGTACTCGCAGGAGCAGGCCTCGGCTGCTGCCCCCTCCGCAGTGAACAAGCTGCATTATTTCCCTGGTGGGGGTTGGGACCCTCTAGAGAATTTTTTTTTCCCTCTCAGACTAGCACAGGCCTCTCTGTGTTGGCTGCTCTGACGAGGTGTATTTTTAACTTTTAAAAGACTTGTCTTCTTCTCTGAAAAATACTTTGACTTTTTTGTCAAAATGGTCAAAACACTCTCGATGCTTGAAGTGGCGTGATTAGAAGATGCGGGTCTGTCTTTTACAAACAAGCCGGGAGAGGAGTGTTGAAGGGTACATCTCTGCAGCTGTCGGGGGTGCCGTGTCCAAGCACAGGCAGACCCTTTCAACAACCATCCCTGGCTCTGAGGTTCTGATGGAGATGGGGCCGTTCAGGCTGCTTCTACCTGGAGTTCCTCATGCCTTTGCCCTGAGTTGAGACTCAGCCTGGATTTGCCCCAAGCTATAACTTGTTCATCTATTTAGGCTCCGACACCCAGCAGTTTCTGTCCACGCTCAGCTAGATGCTCAGCTAGATGCATTGCTTCTGGACTTGTGATAGGTGAGAGCATCGTGACGGACAGGCTGCTTACCTCACAGCAGCCAGAAAGCAGAGACGGGCAAGAAGGGACTAGAAGAGCAAGCAGAAGCCCAGTGCCCTCCTTCCTCCTGTCAGGTCCTGTTTCCTGTTCCCAGCATGCTCTACTCTAATAACTAATGAATTGGTGGGCTAACACAGGGGCTAGGTGAGAGCCTCGAGGTGCAGTCATACCCCAAAGCCCCACCTCTCACCATCGCACTGGGGTCGAGCCCCCCCATGACCCCCAGCTCTACTGTGCCTGTCTATATTGCAGAGTAGAGAATGCGAAGTGAGAGGCAGCCAGGCAAGTGTGGGTTGCCACAAAGGTGACCCTTGGAGACGTCAAGACGGCACCTGCTGCAAAGCCCAAAGATCTGAGTTTGGTCACCAGGACCCACGTAGTGGAAGAAGACAACGAACTTGTGCAAAGTGGACCCATCAGGTTTTCCTCTGACATCCACACTTGTGTCATGCCACCCACCCACACAGAGAAATGACAAATTAAGTGAACCTAAAGGCAGAGGGGACCACAGAGCTCCTAGGAGCTGCAAACAGCACCACCATGAGATGACCAAGGAATTGCTCCCAGACAGGTGACCACAGAAGAAGTCAAGGTCTGTTTATCCAGCAGCCGGGGTGAGGGTAAGGGATCTTTAAGGTAACGATTGAAACCGTGAATGAATAAGAGCAAACCTCCAGGAGACAGGCATAGCCACTCTCGGCAGTAAGGCTCTATGAGTCGCAGTACATGATGGCGTGGCCTCTGCCGCCGGGTGCTTTTGGTAGGCAGCTAGCCAAAGGAAATGGTCTCCCTAATTCTCCTCTCATTCTAAATGTTAGCTCGTAGCTGCCGTTACAACCAAAATGTTATTAGATATGAAATACAACATGCCCATCTTTGATAAAATTTCATTTTGATTTTCTATATGAAGCACTAAGCAAATATTTGATTCACCCAGTTTACCCTGAGCCTTGAACCCCAGCTGCCAGTGAATTTGCTGGAGTCTCAGAGTTGATGGCTCAGTGATGGGAATCTATGAGGTCCTGGTCCCTCGGATGCAGCTGGAAATCTGGCTTCCCCTCACGCTTGGCACCCATGTGCCGGGACTCTTACTAGAGTCGTCAGCAGGTGCCCTGGTGCCTTCCGCACTGCCTTCCTGAGAGGGGCGAGGAAGGGGGAGATCTGGCATTCACTTTGTGGCTAAGCGCTGCCACCTCAGGACAGTAAGTTCTGGAAGTGTATACTTAACAGAAGAGTCCAGGTCAGCAACGTCTGACAGCCAACTGCTCCCACGGAAAATGTTAAACAATCAGCAGAGACTTCGGGTTTGAACAGAAGTCTCTTTTGAGTTCGGATGTAACTTCAAAGATATTGCCGTCTGTAGCTTCAGTCTCGGGGCGAAAACGATGCAGCTCTTCATACATTTCAGAGGAAGAATCGATGCCTTTGAGTTTGCAGACCTGTGCCTTGTGAGCTTCTTGTGAGCAGTACCCCAAAGCTTCTGGAACAGCAGGCCTCAAGTGCAGCCTGCAGGAGTGAGCCCTGCTGCTCTCCCACCTGCCCTGAAGGCAGCAGACTGTCCATTCTCCTGGGAAAGTAGGGCCAGATAAGACTGGACTCTGCAGTGGGTTTTTCTGATTTGGGAGACAGTTTGTGGTTGGCAGAGCAGGACCATGCAGCCACTGAGGCAGAACCAGCCGAGACTCCGGGTCTCTGTTGATGCTGCCATTTACACTCCCTCCAGCTGGGAGGAAGGCCGCTGCCTCTCTCTGCCCCACGCCTCCCACTTGGCCTTGTGGTGAATCCCCCTGACCATGGGAGTGGAGTTAGGGAATGGGAGTCTGGGAAGTGGCTGGGTCAGAAGGCTCTACCCAGCTCCTGGCATTACAGCTCTTGCAAAGCAGGCCCAGGAGAGCTGCCTTGCCTGTTTGTACCTTGGGAGGGCCACCAGGAGGCGCTATCTCAGTTCCTGACCACCTCTGCTTTATCTTTGTTTTGCCAATAGCGAGGTTTGAGCACAGGTTTTGTGCCTGTTGGGGATAGGGCAAAGAAGCCCTGCCACTGTGTTCTCAGTTCTTTCTTCCTCTTTTTCTGGTTGTTAGGCAGCAAGCCCAGGGCGTCCTGCCTAACAGTCACTCTCCTGTCACTCTCCTTACCTCTTTTTCTTTTTCTTTTCTTTTAAAGAGATCTTTAGTTTATGTGCATGAGTGTTTTGAAACATGTGTGTTTTGCACCATGTGTGTCTAGTGCCTACAGAGATCAGAGAAGGCGGTATAATTCCCTGAAAGTGGAGTTGTGGATAGCTGTGGGCCATCGTGTAGGTGCTGGGAATTGAGCCCAGGTCCTCTACACAAGCAGCAGGTGCACTGAACAACTGAGCTGTTTTCTCCTCTCCCAATTTTACTTTTAATTTCTGAGACAAAGGCTCACTTGAGTTGGCCGGGCTGGCCTTGAACTCATTCTGCAGCCCAACATGGCCTTGAATTTGTCATCTTCCTGGTTCAACTCCTGAAGTAGCTGAGACTACAGGTCTGTGCCACAAGAAACGGGATCTTTGGTTTAGAGATGATGTAGTCTAGGGTGTTTTCTTGTGGCGTCCAGAGCAGAGTAGACAAGTGTGTAATACCGGATTGTTCCATTCGCTGGGCAGGCAGGGACCGTCCTTGCATACTTACTAGTGGATATGGTCTGAGAAAAACACAGGCAAAGAAGAATCAGTCAGTTGCACAGGTTCAGACTCCGCCTCAGAAAGACAGTGAGCTTGAAGCCCATCCACACCCGAAGGCCTCGAGCCCCAGCGCACGCTTCTGGAGCAGTCACTGCCTTCTCCCATGTCTCTGTTTAGCAAGATGGATTGTACCCCGTCCCTGCTAACCTGAGCATTAAAGGAGGATTTACTCGAGACGAATTTAAGGGAGTTAGTGCGTGTCTCATAAGCCCCGACACTGGTAGCAGAGCCTGTCCCTGCTCATTTGAGGGCCATACTGCTGCCTCTGACATAAATGCGTCTCCACACTTGACCCCTGGAGCTTGTCACCCGTGTCACAGGTATGAAAAGCCTCACGCCCCTGATGCTAATCTTCCTGCTATTAAAGTGCTTAGGGTTTAAAGAGTGAGATTTCAGGGCTGAGAATCAGGTGCCGCTGCGCACGTGTTCCAGCGCGAGTTCAGAGCCCCAGGACCCAAGCAAAAGCTAGGAGCGCATGTGGAACTCACTGCTCAACCTGCCTAGCCACTCTGTGATCACTAGGTTCTGAGTATGACCCTGGCTGAAGAAATAAGATAAAGAACAGTGGGAAAGGCTACTGGTGTCAACCTCTGGCTTCCACACACATGTACAGATATGTAGGAACATATGCACACTATCACATACACACACATGCACGTACACGTGCGCATGATTTTTGAGACTCCAGTAAGACAAGCATGATGACTCACACCTACAGACCCAACTGAGAAGGCTGAGGCAGGAGGATTGCTATGAATTTGAGGCAACCTTGGTTGGCCTAACAATAAGTTGTAGGTCAGCCTGGGCTACAGAGCAAGAGCTTGTCTCAAATAATCAAGTAAACAGCAACGAGAAAGAGCCAGATGCAACGCTTGCAGGAGTCCCAGGGGAAATCAAAGCGGTGTTGCTTTGTGCCGCACTCCCAGGGCCACAGCCTTCCCTTTGGGGTGATGTGTTAAATTGCACTTGCACGCAGCAGCAGTCCTCATCTGAGCCTCATGGCTCTACAGCTTCCGCGAGAAGCAGGAGATCAGGCCAGGGGATGCGCTGCCCTGGATCCTCAGATAAAAGAAGTAACAAAGAGCTTTATGCAGGCAAAACTGTACACTGCCAGAAGACCTTTCTCCACCTTGACAGATCTTTCCACTGCACTTTCCTCAGGCTCCGCACCCTTGACATCAAGGGCAGGGTGATCCTCTGTGGTGGGGATGTGTCTATACTGTCACGTGCGGCCGAATCTCTGGGTTCCTCCCCTCTCCACATCCTTCACCCCAAGTAATGCCTGTCTCAGCTACCCCCAGACATGGAGTGTGCCTCCCGGAGCCTGCTGAGAACTGAAGCTTCCAGAGTGTTTTCCGCCTGTTGACTGCTTTTTAATGTACCATGGGCCCTATACCCCCAGTGTGAAAAGTGCCCTGCCTTCCCCTAAAGCCCCTGCCCCCTTGCCACGGCGCACCTAATGCTCGCTAGCTGGTGCAGTAAATATTCTGGAGCCTGCCTTGTTATGCCGGAGTCATTTGGAAATCAGCTCCGAGACGTGGCTGCTATTTTCGGGATCATCACACATCATCTGCTGTTTGGTGTCAAACCCGAGCCGCGGTTACTTAACACTGATTAATAAATGGCAGGTTGTCAGCCGGCTGCGAACATGCTTCCAGGAGCCATTGTTCTTTTAAATTAAAACATTTAAACATTTAAATCCGGGGCTGGTTCTGGTAGCTCACTCTAATTATTCCTTTTGTCTTAGTCTACCTTTCTACCCGGATCACACAGCTGTCACGCCGCGGTACCCGGAGCTGACTACCACAGCCCTGCCCTGGGATCTGCTGTTACTTTCCTGGGGAAAGCTGGAAGTCAGGGGAGACAGCTGGTTAAGCTATTAACACGCACGGCTCTGGGAGCTGCGCCTCATAGGAATTAAAATGTGGGTTCAACCTGCAGACTGTGTGTGTGTGTGTGTGTGTGTGTGTGTGTGTGTGTGTGCCTATGTGCATTGATGTATTTGTTGATATGTCTGTATCTGTACATTTCCAAGTTCTTGCATATCTCTACATGTATGTATATGTGTTTCTATGTTATTTGTGTACTATCTTAACATGTACATGTGTTTATATTTGTGTGTATATGTTTGTTCTTTACATAATTGTAAGTGTGCTCTTATGTGGATCTTTATATGCATGTGTGGTTCTGTGTATACATATGCATGCATGTATCTCTATGCATGCATATATACTTATTTATATGTGTTTCTGTGTATATGTCTGTATGTAAATGTGTATATCTTTGCATACATATGTATGTTTTGTGTGTATGCCCACATATATGTATCTGTGTGTATCTCATTCTATGTACCTATGATACCCCATGTGTTTCTCTATGCAGATGTGTAATCTTTGTATATCTCTATGACTGTGTGCATGTATCTGTATATATCTGCACACATCTATGTGTATTCCTGAGTATATGTCATGTGTATTTCTACATGTATGTATGTATGTATATGTGCCCACAGGTACCTCTGTTCCTATGCATTTGTGTGTGTCCCATGTATCTGTCTATGCAGCTGTGTGCACCCTCGTGTGTGTCAAGGAAGCACTTTTCTTTATTTCTTGCCCTGGAAATTTTGTCCTTCTGCATTCCCTGCCCTCCTCTCTTTCTCCTTCTGCTCATGGGAGATACAAAGTCTCACTTTGGCTTTCTCTGACAAACCAGGTACATACCCAATTCTCTCAAAGAATCATTGGAACTAGGGAACCAGTGAGAGAGTAAGTACGAAAGCTGTGGGGAGCTGGGGCAACTTTGCCTGGCTGCCCTCTGAACATAGAGATCGTGGTCCCAGCCAGCCCACACAGTGAACAGCATTAGTACTTGTGGTCTGCGGATAGAGGTCCAGCTGGCGAGGCAAAGTCCAGAGCTGGTGGCCTCTGAGACACCCTCTTCAAAATGCTAACTGTGCAAAGACTCCACAGCAAAGGTCCTAAGGGTGAGGAAATGCTCCTAGCAGGAAGTGGGTACCACTTATCCAGATGCTAGGGGACCAAAAGATGTGAGCACCCTTTCTGTGCTCACCCTGATGCCTGCAGAGACGGCCTTTTCTCAGCATCCTCTGGACACACACAGGCCCCATTATGTTTAGCTATGCTCTAATTCTTTTTTTTTTTTTTTTTTTTTAAGGAACAGAACAAAGCAAGAGAGGTGGGAGCCTTGCAAGAACAAATGGTGTTTCCTGCGGGCTACACCCCACCTCACAGTCATAGAGACCATTTGCTGTGACAGGGCTTGTGGACGTGGCTCCATGGCTGACCTTGGCAGCCTGTAGTCCAATGCTTGGATTTTTTTCTCCTCTAGAACCCCAACCCTTGAGCTCCTGACACCCTTTGGGCAGTGTAGCAGCCAGGGCAGTGACTGGCCTGGGGGTGAGTGGAGTGATGATTCTAGGTGCCATTTAAGAAGGGAAACTGAGGAGGTAAGATGACAGTCTATGATGTTTCCTAAGGAAGCGGTGTAATCACCATCCCTTCCCCCCACCCACACCCCCGCACTGAAATGAGGTTCCGGTGTAGAAAGTTTATCTAGGGAAGTTAGTGTTAACAGACCGACAGTTGCCCAGCTCTTTCCTTAGGAGCATGGAAGGCTGCAGTGTAGGGCATGCACAGAGAGATGACTGCGCTGTGCTTTGCAGCACCGCGTCACCAAGACTCTTGGAGCCACCTAACTGTCAAAGAAGAGCCAAGCACCCGCCAGACTCCATTAGGCAGAGACCGTGGTTTTAAAATGTACTTATTAAGCCAAATGGCCACCTGCCTGTCTGTGCACAATGCCATTTCCATAAATTTCCCTTGTTTTTAATTATAGACTTAAAAAATAAAGCAGGAGCACAAGATTTAATATTACGTGAATAAATATTTGATTAATTGTCTTGCCCACACACACACACAAAAAAATTGCTTTCCCAGAAAGAAATCACTCACACTTTGATCATGCTCATGTGTGAAATTAGAGCAATTTTCAGACAAATTGAGAGCAGCAGTTTTAAAACAAATATTTTTATTCCTCTTGTGGTCTCATGCTGTTCCACATAGTCAGATGTTCCTGGCAGCACACGTGTTCCATGGAGTGGATGCTCACTGCTGTCCCCATCCTGCTCAAAAACAAGGGGCTTTCCATTTTAAACCATGGGAAAGTACTCTAAAATGCACATTTGCCACGTGTTATTCATGTGTCTCATACTGAGGCTGATGCACAAGACTGAAGCATTGGGGCAGATCATGGTTTGGTGTATGTGACTACACTGGGCCTCAGAAGATACAGCTACAAACATTCACAAGCTTGTGGATAGCAAGCCTGTGTCACCTTAATGCAGAGTGGTATCTTCACACATGTGCGTATGCTCACACGTTTGCACATGTGTGTTCATTTATAGGCTTTAGTAAATATATTGGTTTGGGCCAATTAGTGGAAATCATTAAAATGTTGTGAAACTAAACTTTTACTGTAACTTACTTGTTGGTAATTTGTTTTTTTCCTGGGAGTTAGTTGTCTCTTCGCTGTTTGCGTTTTTTTTTTGGGGGGGGGGGGGATATTGTTTTGTTTCCATCATCCTAGTAGCCCTCTTGGGGTTTCCATCTTTGCTGTTTCGTTTGTAGGAATTCTTTATCTGTGTTTGATGCCGACCTTTCACCTGGCGTCCCACTTTCTTTTTGGTGTCCTTTGTGGTGGGTTATCTTTCAGACACTCCTGGGATCTCAGAGCCTTGTTTTCTGGTCTTACCCCTGTCTCCTAGCCATCCTTCACAGGTATCTTCGGGACTAGTCTCCGTACAGGACACATGTGGGGATGAGCCACCCCAGCCCTGCAGGCTTGTTTTAGCCCAACCAACCAGGGTCTCCAGATAGAAAGTTGAACCCCAAGCCCAAACACACACCTGCTTTTCCGGGAAGCCCAGCACTGGCAGAGAGCTTGGCCTTCTTTCTGTTGGCTGCGAAGCTGTTCTTAGAAGAGATTTCTATTAAACCTGTGCTCATCCCAATCGGGGAGAGGTATTATGTGAGCGTTTAACAAGAGAATAGAGGAAACAGACTAGGACAGTGGGCTGCCGGGTGTTGCCGCCCCCCCCCCCCCCCCGCCCTGTAGAATACGGTTAATCACACATCGCGCTGCCGGCTCCCCAATCTCTGTAACGTGCTTCTTATTTCCATCTGTGTCGGGGTTTGTAAAATAAACACATATTGTGTTCTTGGAGAAGATAATGGCTATCTCGGAAAGGACAAAGGGGACTCGGATGCGGGCTGCTTTGCTCTGTGATAGGCGCGAGAGGAATTCCACGTACCACATTATCACCATTCTGCTGGCAGGAAATGACTTAAATAGAGCAAGCCTCGGAAGCCATAATTGCGTTAAACCTTGTTCTGATGAACTTTTCCTTGCGTGGATGTGCTGTTCTGCCTAACGAATATAAAAACAGGCGCCGGTGCCCCAGCAGCTCTTTCTTTTCTGATCTCAGGAAATGCTATTCTTTCTCTCTCTCTCTCTCTCTCCTCTCCCCCACCCCACCTGGACCAATCATCGAGCTTAGTGATGGACAAATGGCAATGAAAATAATAACAAAAACACAAAATAATAAATCAAAAATTCAAAAGCCCCGTAATGTTTAAATTTCCATTAGGCAAACAGCTGCAGTGACTTGATATACGTAGGTCACGATGTGGGGCTTCGAGGTCCTGAATATGCAATGTTATTTTCTACAATTTTACGAAGCTAGGATTCTCATTACATTCTGGGTTGGTTTTTTTTTTTCTCTCTCTCTCTCTCTCCACCGCCTCCAGGGAGGCAGTTGAGAACTAGGTGGCACCTGCTGCCCTCATGATGCACTGTGCCAGGGACACCTGGGTTTCACCGACACTGTGCTGAGGGCTCTGGTGCCAGCCAGCTCTGTGTTTTTAACCCAAGCCAGGGCTGCCCTTGGAGGCCCATGCATTCATCTCCACTGAGGGCAGGGGACCTTGGAACAAAGGTCAGTGTGGATGGCGGGGCCAGCTGCCCTGGAACCAAGGACAGGGGAAATTAAAGCCATTAATTTGCATATATAGCAGCCTTCCTGTTCTCCCAGGACTGGGCAAGACTCCAGTTCCTACACTAAGCACACAGCACTGGGCTCCTGGAGTCCCTCGGTTCAGAGGGCTGTCTGTCCCTGCCCTCAAGCCTTGAATTACGCAGCAGTAGGCAATGTAGGGTCTCAATACCCGTGGGCTCTTTCTGCTCACATGGTAATTTTGTACAATCTCATATAGAAAGGACTTCAACTTTTGTTGCTTTCTAAAAGCTATTTGGACAGTGGTGTGTCTTGATGGAAGGAAATGTTGATAATGTCTGATCTGATACGCAGCATTAAATCACAGCTGTTAGTGTCTTGCTCAACGGACATCATTTCTAACCTTGCCAGTTAAATCTACAAAAATGACATGTCACCAAACAATTTTGTTTTTCCTCCTCAACTTACTCCTCTACCTCAGTGATCCCCTAAATTGCGAATAATTAGCTATACTCTCCCCCCCCCCCAGACAGGGTTTCTCTGTGTAGTCCTTGGCTGTTCTGGACTTGCTTTGTAGACAAGGCTGGCCTCGAACTCACAGTGATCCACCTGCCTCTGCCTCCCCCTCTCCTGCCCCCCCCACCCCCCACCCCCCGAGTGCTGGGATTAAAGGTGTTCACCACCACACCCTGCTAGCTATACTCTAAAGAACACCCCAGACTCTGACCTAGTGTTTCAGCTCAGACTCCTTAGTTGCTCCTTGTGTGCTCCATAATCAATTTCAGAAGGGGGGAGGCGGTGTCATTGTTTGAGTGGCATTTTTTACATACATCACTTCAGTTACACTAGCAGGAATTATTTATTAGAAAAATGGGTCACTTGCGGCAGGCTGAGCACTGTCCCCTGGGACCTGTCCAGACCCTTGTACACAGTGGGAGCTTGAACTGTATTTGTTCCTGCAGTGTCAGCGGCCCTGCCAGCATGGTCAGGGGTGTCTTAGTGGTTGAAGTCAGGTGCAGGCAGCATCTTCCCTCGTGAGTTACCAGCACTTTCATTGATGAGCGTTTGCTATTGTGGGGTTATCAGAGGTGAAAAGAAAACTTTCTTCCAACTTCTGTTTTGTTTTCTACTGAGCAAATACAGTGTGACAATGCCAGACCAGCATAGGGGACGGGACAACATGGCCCAGACCAAAGGAGGAAGCCCCGTACATGTGGAAGGGAACACTTGAATTTGGCACAATACAAGCTGGGGAGGGTCCAGAAGCAGGAATCTCCTGGGGGAGTAATACTGCTCCATCCACGGTAGCCCCAACAGCCAGCCTGACCCTGCCATGCATTGTGCGCATGTATATAAGCATATGCATATATGTCATATGCATAGCCGTATGCATACTGTATAAATATTAGCAGCCCTTTCCCATTGCAGGCTAGGAAACGAAAGGAGACCCTGAGTCGGGTGAAACACCACCAGAGTCCTGCCTTATGCAGAGCTGAGGCTGTGGGCATCCCGAACTAAGGGCCAAAGCGGGCCTCTAGGCCCCTGAGTGTGACCCCTGGGTGGACAGCTCATACCAGCCTGTCACTCGGGGCATTCAGATTATAGCCTAGGGAGAGAGCACCTGAAAAGTCATTATTCATTCATTTAATTGTCCAAATCTAAACGTCACATCCTAACGTGCAAACCTGATGGTCAACTGACTCATGCGCGTTCTTCGGCCGTCAGTCCTTGCCCATGTGCCTGGAGCAGTTGATCGTAAGGGTCAGCCAGCAGCACTCAGGCCGCTCTGAGCGCAGACGGGCCGCTGAGACGCTGTGCTCAGGCAGTAATGAAGCCATTCAACTTCGTCTTGCGGAAGGGGCAGATTTACATGTAGAGTCCCAAGCATCTTTGCAATTTGTCTCATGTGTCAGGAAATGATAGAAGATGAGGCCTGATTCCTCGGGTCTGTAATAGATCTTAGTCCCCCGTTTAAGGATTCCCTTACACGGCGTGATGGTGAGGGAATGCCAACCTTAAGTAGCTTTGTGTGTGCGGTTTGATTTCTGAAAAGATCGCTAATCCTGTGGGGATTTTTGTAAAAGCCTTCCGTCTCCGTGGAGCTACGCTTTCATAATTATCAGATACGGCTCTTCTTGTGTAAATGCATTGTGGGGCAGCCTCTGCAAATTGCTTTAGCTAATGAATTTCAAAGGTGGAGTTTGGTCCTTGAAGCTTCTTATCAGCTAGGGTTGCTATCCCGATGTTATTTGGCTTTTAAATGTTGGCACTTGTTGAAGACTTTTCTAGCATTTTGTAGGGAGGGAAGACAGAGGAAGCAAGAGGAAGGGCCCGTACCTGTTGGCTTCGCAGCTGATGCGGTGAGCCGTGTTCCTCCTAGGCACGCCAAGGGTTTCCTGTGCGTGCTCCAAAGTAAGTAAAAATGGAGGAGTGGCGAGTGGCAGGTGACAAGGTGGGTGGGGAGTGAGTGACATTTATCCTGGTTCTTACCTTTTCCCCATCCACCCCTCCACCGCACAGCCCTAAGTTCTAACCCATCTGCCTTCGATAATAACACACTGGAGAGAAAGCACAACCAGTTTTCAGTCTCACAGCTTCTCAAAAGTTAAACTTGTGACGTGTCTTCTCCCAACTTAGCGGTGGAGAAAAGGTTTATTAAGGAGCAGATGAAGAAATGAAAATCAAACTTCCTGGGAAGTAATTATATTAGTTTATAATAAGCCATAAGAATTTGAAAAGAAGGGGGGGGCAATGCCAGCCAAGGAATATATTGAGGATATTAAATTAAGTAATTTTAATGTCACCATTTGATATCCAGGAACATGAACAATTTGTAGTTCTCAAAACTGTCAAGTTGAAGCATCCATCTTTCTGTCGTGGGAAAGGTGGCACGGATGGGGGTTATACATCTCACTGTATAGAAAAAAGAAATCACTAATCACACTTCAAAGGTGCATGTCTTTAGGGGGACGGAGCCAAGCAGCCCGGGCTGCGATTGCTGCCTTCACTTTTTTCCAGTCACAGCTCAGCACAGCAGCTCCTAACAGATGACCAGAACTCTCTACGATAGGCCAGGGCTCTGCCTCTGGCCTGAGGTGCCCATGTTCCAGAATTGGGGAGCAAGGGGTGAGTGTGTGCAAGAGGTCCCCTGTAGGACTCAGCCCTTGGCAAGTGCAGTCACAGAGAACAGATTGAGTCTATAGACCACGCATCTGCAACACTGTGGCTCTGAGTTTGATGGTTTTGTTTTGTTTTGATTTGATTTTTTTTTTCAAGACAGGGTTTCTCTGTGTAGCCTTGGCCATCCTGGTCTCACTTTGTAGACCAGTCTGGCCTCGAACTCACAGCGATCCACCTGCCTCTGTCTCTTGAGTGCTGGGATTAAAGGCATGCACCACCACGCCCAGCTCAGGGCTTGTTTGTTTGCTTTTTTTTCCTTAAGAGCCAAATACATTGCATGTGCTTTTCCATGCTTCAGAGGAAGACTGAAAAGCAGGGGGATATGACCCATGGACACCCCGGTTCTGTTCCCCATGGTGCCCACATGTCCTTGCAACCTTTCCTCCAGGCTTGCCCCATCCCCTGCCAGACAGACGTGTCCAATGTGACCCAGGCCTGGTGCTCAAGAAGAAAAGTAAATGACAGTCCTCCCGAGGAGAACAATGTGATAGGGATGTGTCAGCATCAGTTACACACATGGATCACATACATCAGATAAGCCGAGCGTAAGCAGAGACCCCATGTTTAGTGCCATGTGTGATGTCTGGGCGTAGCGACGTTTTCAACAGGGAACAGCATAGACGGAAGCCCCAAACCAAAGGCCGATCACACTGTCAGGGATCTGCACAAGGCTGGTCTTTGAACTGTTGTTGAGTGTGAACCAGGCTGTCCCTTGCTCCCAAAGAGGTCACTGTGGACCGTACATTATTAGACTGAGAGCCTATAGCTGAGGCTCCTCCACAGAGCTCTGTGAGCAGTGTAGGAAGTGTGGGCTCCATTCCAAGGGCAGGTGAGAACCATTTAAGGCTTTCTTTTTTTTTTTTACAGCTTTATTGAGATGAAATTTACATACCATAAAATTCACCCTTTTAATGCAGTTCAGTGGTTTTTAGTATATTCACAGTTATGCAACAACCACCACTGCCTAATTATAGAACGTTTTCCTCACCCCAAAAGCTCCTATGGAATTTATGTCACGTGTGGATTCGTGTAACCACCACAGGCAAGGTTCCGTACTGTTCCCTCTCCTCGCTGAGTGTTTTCTAAGAAATCAGTATTTGTCACACCCCCTTCCCTTTAAGCCATCAGTATGGAGAGAGATGTCATGTGTGGAGGATGACAGGTGAGTGGTTCTCAGTGGACGGCACCCATGGAGGACTGGTCAGGAACACGGTGCTGGATCTGGGGCTTCCCTCAGAGCGGCTGCAAAGGAGACAGCACAGCATAGACTCTACGCCATGGAGCATGGTTTTCTCTGTTCAGTTCTTCTAGCTGGTAAGAAGTCTCTGGAAATCCCAGGTGGCCTTCTATCTATTTATATGGCAGTTGCTCCCTGCCCCCTGGAAGATTCCACAAAGGATCTTAATCAACCTTGCAGAGGTAGGCAAGATTCTTGTATACATAAAGCCAAAATCTGGACTCAATTCTAAACTTTCAGGACCTTGCAGAGGGCCCTCAAAGGCCTACCAAGGCCTCTCTGCCTGTTGAGATGCTCTGGCATCTCTTGCTCATGCCTAGAAGATACAAATGTCATCCAAGACATTTAAGTGATGAAAAGTAGACATCTAAATTTATAAAACTTTCCACCAAAGTCCCACCACTCTCAAGAGAACAACTTAGCTTGACAGTGAGGTCCTCAGAGGCCCTGTATTTGGCCATATATCACACCCACAGCATGGGCCCAGTCGCAGAGGTAACTGAATATGCACACATGTGGAGGGCAGGTGGGAGGAAGGAAGAATGGATAGATTAGTGGCTGTGGGATGGATGGATGATTATAGGTGCATGAGTGGATAGATTGAAGGGTGCCGTGGGTGCATGGCTACATGTGTGGTAGATTCATACCCATGTGGAAAGCTTTAGTGGGGAGTCAGTGGAAATAGGGACAGATGGATAGGTGGATGGATGGATAGGTGGATGGATGGATAGATGGATGGGTGGATGGATAGGTGGATAGGTGGATGGATGAGTGGATGGATGGATGGGTGGATAACTGTAAAGATCCATGAGTGGAAAGATTTATGGATAGGCGAATGGACACGCGCATGTGTGGATGGATGGGTGGATGGAAGGAAAGATGAGTGTGTAGACAGACTGAAGGTTGGATAGATGGGTAAATGTGTGGATGAATAGGTTACTGGATGGATGGTGAATGAGTGAGTGGGTAGAAAATGGATAGGTCAGTGCATGGGTGTGTAGATTCATGAGCGGGTGACTTATTAAAGGATAGATGGATGGATGTGTTGGTAGTCATACTTAAAAAATGGATGGGTGGCTGGGTGTGGTGGCGTACACCTTTAATCCCAGCACTCAGGAGGCAGAGGCAGGTGGATCGCTGTGAGTTTGAGGCAAGCCTGGTCTACAAAGCGAGTCCAGGACAACCAAGGCTAATACAGAGAGACCCTGTCTCAAAAAAAAAAATGGATGGGTGAGTAGGTGGGTGGGTGGATGGATGTATATTGGGTGAATAGATTGATGGGTGGGTAGGTAAATGGATAGTTGATGGATGGCTTGTTGCATGGGTACATGAATGAGTTAGTTATATAGATCCATGATTGGTAGGTGGATGAGTAGGTAGACAGATAGATGGATAAATGCATAGATGGACCGACAGACGGACGGATGGATGGATGGATGGATGGATGTGTGGGTGTGTAGTCGCATGGCTAGATGAATTGGTGAGTTAATGGGTGCATGTGTGAATTATTATTAGTACAGATCTAGTTGTTAGGGAAGTGTAGCAAAGCTCCTGAGGATAAAGGAAGACTTGTGCTGGGGGTGAACAAGTTAACACACATTGACTAAGAAGGCTGGGTGCACAATGGGGTCATAAATGGAAACTTGCTGCACAAAGAAGCACCGATGTTTTAATTTGTCAGCAAATTATTGAATGACGGAGGTGCTTTGTACTCGAGTTCTCCTTTCAGAGTGTGAATTTTCCTTAAAAGCAAACAAGCCTATGTTTACAGCATCTACCCAAAGCAGAGGAGACAATGAGGACAAGAAGCTTGAAAAACAGCTTCTGTGTTGCCATGACCACACAAGGCCTTCAGGTGACAGAATTGTCATGATCACCCGCTGTGACATTGTTATATTCCTTTATTCCATTTACCTGGGAAGTTAGCAACATCTCCAGCCAATTTCTCTGCACACCATAGTGCCATTCCTCCCTATGTTAAAGGTGACACCTACAGAGAGAAAGCCAGGGGTGTCTCAAGACCTAGACCATCTGGGAATTTCAGCCCACACAGCAGATGAAACCTGATGGCAACTGTCATTTGAGAGTGGTGGTGACAGGTCGGACAATAATACTGGACACAACGGTAATGACTATGATGGAGGACAGCACTGGCAGCGATTAGATAGCAGTGGTGGCCATGGAAGTGGTGATGATGGAGTTAGGTGATAATTGTTGTGGTAGTGATGATGATGATGATGATGATGATGATGGTGGTGGTGGTGGTGGTGGTGGAGGATGATGGTGGTTGTGTTGACTATGGTGATGGCAGTGGTGATGATTGTGGTAGTGATGATGGTGAAGGTGATAGTGGTGGGTCATGGCGAAGATGATGATGATCATGATGATGATGCTGATGATGATGGAGCAAAGTGATAATTTTGGTGGTGATGATGGTAATTGTGTTGGTGATGGTGGTGGCAACTATGGCGACTGTGGTAATGACGGTGATGATAATGGTGATGGTGAAATGTTTGGTATGCAGGCATGAGGACCTAAATCCAATCCCCAGCACCCATAGAAATGAAGTCAGTGGCACATGAGTTTAATCTATTGAAACAGAGACAAGAGGATCCCAGGGTCTACATGGCCAGCCAGCCTAGCTGAACTGGTGAGCTCTAGGCTCTGTGAGAGACCTTGCCTCAGAAAAAAAGGTAAGGAGCAATTGAGTAGACACCTGATGTCAACCTCTGACCTCCACATTCCCTCATGCTTACGTGCACACACATAAACCCATGCACATAGACACAAAGACATCAGCTCCACCCACTACCAAAGGGAGGCAGGCAGTAACCCGTAAGACAGGTGAGACACTGTCACTTTAGGATTACAAGTGTCCCCGGGTCATTTGAGGGTAACAACTGCTTCCCCAACAGGCCCAGAGCCCAAGTAGTTCCCTTGATGCCTGGCCTCCCTGGGATGACTGAGGGAATGGAGCCCTGTTTTTGCCCATCAGGGTGCAGTAAGTGGGCCCACAGCCCTAGACTCTCCTGTTGGGCACAGCCGAAATTCCTAGGGAGCTGTTAGGGCCCAAGGACTCTGGCCAGGAGGAAGTTCATTGAGAAGGGTTCCTCTCAGGCTGCCTTTCTCAGTTAGGAATACTATTGATAGCATACAACTCCAAGGTGGTGAGGAAAGCGTTTGTCTGGCTTACACTTTCACATTGCTATAGGAAGTCAGGACAGGAACTCAACCAGGGAAGGAACCTGGATGCAGGTGCTGATGCAGAGGCCACAGAGGGGTCCTGCTTACTGGCTTGCTCCTTGTGGCTTGCACAGCCTGCTTTCTTATAGCACCCAGGACCATCAACCAAGAGGTGGCACCGCCCACAGTGGGTAGGCTTTCCCCCATCAATTAAGAAGATGCTGTACAGGCTTGCCTACAGCCCAGTGTCATGGAGGCACTTTTCTCAATTGAGGGTCTCATCTCTCAGATGACTCTAGCCGGTGTCAAATTCACAAAATTAGACAGCACACCAGGTCTGACTGCAGGAAGGAAAAGGATGACAGGGTATCCTGGAGACCTTCAGGGGCAGCACAGTAGGCTGCTGGGGTGGCTGCCAGGGGCTCACTGTGGAAAGGCATGGTAGGAAAGCCTGACTTACTGAGAGGGTGGCTGTTTTGTGAGTGACAATCCTGTGCTATCCTGACTAGTCTCCTGTGAGCTTGGCATTTTCTTCAGTCTCCCCAAACTCCTGTGGTGTACTCCCCACCCCAACTCCTAGCCCCTCCCACGCACCCCTAACATGAACCTTGCCTGTAGTCTACATTTCATTCAGAAGCAACCCTGTTGCTTTCTGGGGTGTCATTTGAGAACTGACTGGGCCCCAGGGCCCCAGTGCAGAACTTAGCCACATTTTCAGACATACTTGGCCCTACACTTGAATTCTCACAGGTTAGTGTGTCACACCCTGCCGATTCCGGAGTCACACAAATGACTTTAAAAGGAATATTGGTGAGCAACAGCCAGAGAGGCCTTGGTCTGGAGTTTCCAAGGTTGCAATGAGGAAGAACCTGGCCTGTGGCCTTCTCTGCTCTGACACAGGTAGTCCTGGAGGCAGAGTTGCTCATTCTAATTGTCAGCCCTGTGAGCTAATGATCCTCAACGCCCTGAGAAGGCTGAGGGTAGGGGTGGGGGAGGCATGAGAAGGGGTAGAACATGAGAGAGGAGTGAGGCGTGATGAAAGAACGGGGATGTGAGGTCATTCTGATTCCTAGGAAGAGGACCTGACCTAGGAGAGGGGTCCTAAGAAGGGAGCTACAACCTAGGGAGATGAAGAGACCAAGGAGAGGTCCAGTGCCATAGGCACGGGTGGAGTCTGGGAAGGGGATGGGGTCCTTGGGGTTACTAGAGAGGAACCATGTCCTAGGTAGGAGACCAGAGCCTTGGATGAGGGTGGGTTCAGGGCAAGGCGGGGCATCTTTTCTTGGAAGCTGGAAGCCCTTGACTAAGCAGAAGGCTGTGGCTCCTCCCTCAGACCAGCTGCTGTGTAGCACCCTGCTCTGAGCAACCCTTGGAAGCCCAGGGGAGTGGCCAGCACTGGGGTGGGGCTTGATTGCTTCTTCCTAGGCTGCTATTCTCTGGAATTGGAGCCTCGTCCTCCTGTGTTATTTCTGCATTTGTGCAGTTGTTCACTTAACCTGCGCACTGACCTGGAATGGTCCCCGCAGGAGGCACAGGATGTTTGCAGGGGAATCTTATTGAACAAGCGCCCAGCTCTTTCCACTTGGCTAGCAACGGATCAGAGAGATTATTCAGCACTTGGCTGCCCAAAGCACTGGAATACGTGGGAGTCACCAGGCCAAAAAGTCACTTTGAAACCCCGTGACCAGGCCCATGAAAAATTAAGATGCCCATTAAAAATTGAGCTGACAAAAGAATTGCCACTTTAATTCTCCCTGTTCAGGCTCCAGATTGGAGCATGCACTTAATCATGAAGCCACTGTGAGGCTTTCTGACAGGAAAGTTGACAAGGAAGGGCTGTTAGCTGGATTAAGGGACAAATCCGAAATTAACCCCGGGCTAGAAGCTCCACGGTGAGAGCTGGCAGATGAGGAGTGTGATAGAGAGTGTTTGTGCCTTCCCCCGGCCCTGCTAAGCCTTGCTGAGGATCAGAACTTCCCGCCAGAGTCCTACCCGCTTCTCCTTTCACTCTTTCTTTCAATTATCTTTGCAACCACTGCTTGCTTTTGCTACCTCTGGGTCCTTCTTGGGGCAGGGTCCATCAGTGCAGAGGTTCTGAAGGCAGAGAAGAGCCTCTGACACACAGACAGCTGGGGATCTAATCGGAATCCGCTCCTGTCACAGGCAAGGATTCGTCCAGAGGACAGGCATCAAGGTCTCCCGGTCCTCGGTCCTGGAACAAAGACACTGGCAAGGGGCACATGGGCAGTGAAAGAAGTAGAGGCCATTTAGTAAGAAAGAGAAAGGAAAGGCATCACTGAAAAGGACAGAAGGCTCAAGAGCTGCACCAAGTCCCAGGGTCATCACCAGGGCCCCTGTACCACGAACTTTCATCCCAGGGCATTTACACCAATCTCTCCACATACGGAGATCTGGATTTTTCTCCCACACGCTGTTTTGTCCCTGCTGGTTTCCAGTCTTCTTCTGCCGTTGTTCTGTGTTGGGTGTTGTTTCTTCGTATGATGATCCCACCCACATTCCCATCTTCCCCCCTGATTGGTGACCCACGATCCCCGTGCCTGCTTCTGCCTGTGCGTTCTGAAAATGACTTACATAGACTTAAGATTTCTGCGTGAAGCTTATGTTTCCTTCCAGCAGACCTCAGCAGTGACCCGCCTCCCTGTTGAAAGCCTGAGCTTCCAGGCCCTTTCTTGCAGGAGGCTAGGGACAGGGTGGGAGAAGACAGAGGCCTCTCTAGAGGGACACAGTAGAGTCCCTCCCTAGGCCTTTCTTTGGTTCCACTCTTCATCCATGACATTGGTTGGCCCTTCACAAATCCAGACAGTTGCAACTGTCTTCTTTGTTCTGTTGAGGTTCCAAGTCATCCTTAGTGATGGGGACAACCAATGCTATAGAGCAGAAGGCCACACATTAGCAGGAGGCCACCGAGGCTATCGGCAGAGCTGTCAGGTCCCTAAAGCATGGGGACACCAGATTACAAGCCACAGGGCCTCTGTAAGGGGGGTGTCATGAGGCCAGTATGCCGGAAACATAGACGAACTTGCTTGTCTCATTCCACAGTGTCTGTCAGGAGTTACCCAATAATAAATTCACAAGGAAAAATTGCTTCAGTGGCAGCAATCTGCCAGGTCGCCTGTCTAACTCTGCAGCCTGGCCAAAGCAAATGCAGGTTATTTTATTCCAATCTTAACTACTAAGATGCACTCACAGTCAACATGTCTGTATCTTGGGGTTATCACATGACTATAAGTTAAAGAGGCTGCAGCCGAGTTTGCAAGGATTCAGAAGTGGGCTGAGAGAGTCTTTGTTGGTAGAGATCACGGCCAGGGTGCAGAGGCAGCAGCTGCTGATGCTGATCAGTCAAATTTGATAGCAAAGCTTCAGGGTTCAGCTTCCAGGGAAGGCTGGACTGGGTGAGGAGAAGGAGGTGACAGACAGTTTAGAGGTACCAACAGGTAGATAGTCAAGGAGGCTAGCTCAGGAGCAGGAGGCTGAGCCTGACTGAAGTTCCAGGAGCAACTGGGAAGCGCTCCATCCCTGATATAACACGGAAATCCGATTGTGATTGGGTGAGTGCGAGTTGTTCTCCACTGTGTGTAGTTCAGATGAGCTAGGGCCCCCCTCTCCTCTATCTGGTATGTTCCATGAGTTCCTGGACTCTAATATGATTTTAATGCACTCATGCACTCCCACAGTCTCAATTCACCCCCAATAAATGTATATGGTGGACCTTTTTCTACACCCTGGAACAAGCCCTTCATCAGCCTCTGCTGGATGGGTAGTGCCTGGGAGATGGTATATCCCATGGTGTATTAGATGGTACAGCCCCTACCAGGGGCTGCATTCCTCCTCTGCAAAGCAGAGTCAAGGGCCACGTGTAGAATGGAGCATCTCAAGGTGAGACACAACCTGAAAAACCACCATGTTCTACAACATGGAGTAACTCAGAGTAGGGCAAGACTGCCTTCATCAGAGAAGAAAGCCTTCAACACCAAAGGACCAGAGTGGAGCAGGTGCCTTGGCTACGCTGCATGCCTACCATGTGCCCTGAGACTCCCTCCCCCTCCCAAGTCAGTCATCTGGTGGGGATGGAGACAGAGTTCTTAAAGACACACACACACACACACACACACACACACACACACACACACACACTGCGCCGCAGGTGTGTTATACCTGTTTGTGTCTGTGGCTAGTTAGGCAGCCAGCAAAGCCCTCCATAGAATTGGATCAGAGGAGACCAAGCTCCACCAAGAGCTTTAAGGACCTGGAGGACCCCTGATCCCTGTGGGAGATATTCCAGGAAGGTTGGGAGTTCAGGAAGCTCAAAGGCTGAGAGCCCTTGTGAAACTTGCATAAGGAAGGTATCTAGGGGACACGAGACCCATAACAGGGGCACGATGAAGCCGAGGTCTGCACATGAACCTCATTGACTGTGCTAAAGGAGTTGTTTTCTGGAGGACACTGCCCCACCTGTGAGTTCACAGCCAACGTGACAGAATTAAATCCAATATGGGCTTTTCTTCTCCAAGCCCCCTGGCTCTTACATAGCACTTTCTAGAGACGGGAGTGTCTGAGCCTGGCTGGTATTGCTGGAAGGTTGGGTCAGGCCCCTGTAGACAAAAGGGGAGGGTAACACGAAGGAGACCAGGATGTGCCATTTTTCACAGAAAGCCCTAGACTATCCGTTTCCTATATAATCACATCGTGGTGACCCACACAGAGTCCAGAAGGGACAGAGGAAGTGGGTGTGCAGTCTATTCTAGGCTGCCTCCCAGGGGTGGGAGAGCCGTTCCCACGGCCCACACGATTCCTGTGTGCAGCGATGATCCAACATCAGGCTCCTGACCCAATTATACTTGCGCACGGCCACCTCTGAGAGTCCTGCAGATTGAGGGTCCAAGACATCCTTCTGCCTTTGCGGTGACATGTGTCCCCAAGTAGGGCCGGGACTACAGAAGGTTAATTGATAGAGGCCGATGCTGGATGCAGAGGTAGGTCTTGGGAGCCAAGGCTAAAGCAGCCAACAGGACCACAGAGACTCTAGGGTCCAGCTTTATTAAGTTTCCAGCGACTAACTTGGCTGCCGCTGCTGTCCTCGCAGTGAAAAGCAGGCCAGTCTTCAAAGGAGCTGAGTCCAAGTCCCTCCCCAAGCAGGCTGGACACTCCTGCCAGCATCTATGGGGTGGTGAGGGACAGGCTCACTTTGCACTGTGGCCTTGGAGCTGTGACCAAATTAATTTTCCCTGAGAACAAAGAAACCTGCTTGAGAGCCGAGAGCCTGCTGAGAATGGCTCTTTACCCAGAGCATGCATTTGAAAAGAAAAATTTGAAAAGGTTGAATTTGGGTCCTTTATTACACAGGCACAGGGAGTGTGGGGAGGGTCTGCAGATGTGTGTTCACATTGCACACCCTCTTAAAACACACGTTGGCTGGTCTCAGGTACCCCTTGGCAGGGATTTTGATCACCCCTTAAAACCTTGGCAAAGGAAGTGAGGCATGTGTTTTCTGTCCCTCAGGGAACTAGGAAGGCACCTGTAAGGGAACTGGTGGAGATCTGTACTTGATGCACACAGTGAATCTGATGTCTGCTTTGCTCCACACAGTATGCAAGGGGGCAGAGGTCTCTGCTGGAACTGTGAACTGAAGGCGGCTTTCCTGGAGCTGTGATGCTGGGGGAAGGGGAAGTGTGTATCAAAGCGGGAATTAAAAAAAAACAAAAACAAAAACCAAAAACCTCTCCTTTGTCTTCTTTTTCAAACATGTCAGGTGTTTCCACACAAAATACACTGGCCCATGGTAATAAAGATAACCTTTTTAATTTCTTAGAAATTACCAGCCTTGGTGCAGTGGGGCCCATTACCGACGTGTGGGACCATCCAGTAAAGCCATGTCTGTTTTGATTTCACCTCAGGTAGAGGGTCATATTATCGGTGAAACTTCCTCTCTAGGGAAGGTAATTACTGGCCTTGAATTCAGACTCTTTTAATATGTGTGTGTTGGGGGCATGGGAGACATGCATTTGCATGTAGGTGTCTGTGGAGGCCAGCAGAGGGCACTGCAGAGGGCACTGGATGCCCCCCTGGAGTTAGTACATGATAGAGTTGTACTCTCGGACTTAACCACTAAGCCATCCTCCAGCCAAGAATTTGAAATCTTTATCCCAGGGCTTTTTTTTGCTCTGGTCTTACACATTAGGAGCTTAACTTCTACTCTTAACTTGCAAAGGTTACTTTGAGTTTTGACCTTAGCGAACTGTTCAAAAGCATAAGCCAGAACAACAGATCCAACGTAGCATATCATCTCATGGGGTGTAAAATGTGACCCGCCAGTGTTTCTGTGGACAGATTTAGACTTTAGGCCAGTTTCCAGGGGACTCCATGTGCAGTGAGGGCACAAGAAAGCGCCTTGTTTGGGGTGGGAGGCAAAGGGTCAGATCTCCCCTTTGAAGAGTTCCATCCTGAGGGCACATCAAAGGTCAGCCGCAGCGCAGCCCCGGATGGAGTGTGCTCCTTCTCCACGGGTAAATCTGTGTTTATCTCTTCCCGTGGCTGCCCTCATGCCCCTGCAGCCACTGAACTGCAAAGTGTAATAGATATTTACAAAGAGCCGGCAGAGGCCCTGATCTCTTAACTCCGACCTCAGACCGCGTTATAGCAAATGTTTTTCTAAGTTTCTCTCCAGATGTTTGACAATATGCCGACACAGCTGGATTAGTGCTAGGCAAAGCAGGTGATTTTTCTGCGGTCCTGTGAGATAACACTTCCTCCTGCTATGACCAAGAATGGACAAGAACTAGACACTGTGTCACAAGGAAACAAGGAGCGAAGACCTCCCTGGAGGGAAAGAAGAAATGCTCAGGTGGTGGGTGACTGGTACCACCCCAAAGCGACCGTCCCAGACTGAAACTTTCGCTTCACAATTAAAGAGCCCTTTATTTGGCACTCCCACTATGGTGCCTGTGCCTTAAGAGTTAGCCCTTTCCCTGGCTGAGGAGATGGCTCAGTCTAGAAGGTTTCCCACGCAAACATGAGGACCTGAATTCCACCCTCATCACACCTAGTAATAAAAAGGCGTGGGGGGCCGGCACCTGTAACCTCAGCTCTGGGGAGGCAGAGACCGGCAGATTCCTGGGGCTCCTTGACCAGCCAGCCTCCCCTGTTTAGGTCCAGGCCAATGAGAGACATTGTCTTAAAAGCTAAGGCAGCTGGTGACTAAGGAACAGTACCCAAAGTTGACCTCTGGTGCGCGCGCACACACACACACACACACACACACACATGCTCACACACATGCTCACACTTACACACCACTTAAAAACAAAAAGAATTAATACGGTCTGGCTAATGTTGGTTTCTTCCTAGATGCTGCAAACTTTTATTCAAGTATGAAGTTCCTATCTTGGCTTTTCTTCCCCCACTGAAGCAATGATGTTCTCGGTGGTTTTAATACCTTTTCTGCTATGTGTGCACTTCACGCTGTGCCAAGTTCTCTGATGAACCATTGTACTCAGTGCTTCCCGAGATGAGGCGTGCAGAGTCCTGACTCCTGGGCTGAAGGAGGGGAATGCTGCTTGCTGCACAGAGAGGAGAGTACCCATCCTCAGGATGCTGAGGCAGTCCTAGTTGCTGACACCTGGCAATTAGTGTAATACAGTTCTGTGTCGGGAGTAAGTCCCCGACGTCGCATCATCATGCGTGGGCTTGGGAAAAGGTAAAACCAGCCCGGCATGACACTTCTTTATGGGGAAACAACTAGCTTGAATAACCTCCGTAAGCATGGGACAGCCACGAGGAAATCATGAGGACGCGAACACCTGCTGCTCTTGTTTGTAATACGACATGTCCACCATTGTGGGTCCGTGTCATTTAATTCCTTAAACTGTAAGAGGCAGGCAGACTCGGAACATTTAGTGATTTACTGACAGGCTCCAGCAGGATCCTAGGGGCATACTCCGTGTCCTGGCTACGAGGCTCCTCAGCACCCTCACAGCGGCAGGCTCACTGTTCCACCAGACTTGGTTTTTACTTCAGAAACACCTGCTGGGGGGAGCTCACAGTTTAATGGCAGGCACGGCTACTTAACTCGTGGGTCGGCACTTGCACTTCTGGCTCATTTAGCAGATTGCTTATAGTTCTTGGGTCTGCGATCTAGCGGAAACCCACTGTGGGGAAATGTCCTCTGCATCTGTATGACTGCCATCACGAGACTCTAACCGAGTGCTGAGCTGAACGTGGAATGGCCAAGGGCGTGAGTGCATGTGGCTCTGGATGGAGCAGGGTAGAGAGGAGAGAGAGAGATTCCGATGGTCACATCTGGGCATGTTCCTATGCCCGGAGACATGAGCCTGTCTTCCTCATCCTTACAGCACTTTTAAGGTTCTGCTGTGAGAGCGGCCGGTGGTTTGGGCCCCGTGAGCCTGCAGAGAGGACCCAGGTTGCCTTGGTGAGGGCCACAGGGGCCGGGCTGCACCCTCTCGGGGAGTCTGAGTTGTAGGGAGCAAGTGCCTGTGTGCTGTTTCTTCTTGGTGGGGTTGCACATTTTCCTCTGTGTGTGTGTGTGTGTGTGTGTGTGTGTTTTCTTCTTTCACATAAAAGCCACTTGGAGCCTCTGGGAGCAAATGTCATCAATTCACAGGGGTCTAGAGATGTAAGGTGGGTTTCAGATTGTTAGGGAAGCTTGTCTTTCATGGGAGGGGAGGCTCGTGATCACTGTGGCCTGGCTGATGGCCCCTTTACAACACATGGGCACTGCTTACTTTCCTCTTTGTGTGAAGCACCCTCTTCTCTCTTTATCCCTTTCCCTCTTTTGATACCGCCCAGGGCGTTTTCCAATGCTCTCTGAAGGAAATTCCTGCCGTGGCAGATGCTGGCGGCAAATACCCTGCAGCCGGCTGTTGTTTCTGCCTTGGGTGGGATTTCACAGCATGTGGACTGATATGGAACACAGTATCAAAGTGGGTGCTGCAGAAGACGGCTGTGACTTCAGGCTGTCTCTGGCTGGTGCAGAAACCTACCCTGGGGAGGAACTTGCTTTGGGAAGATTAGGTAGATCATAGCTTCATTCAGCTCTGAGTTCTGGGCCTAGCACTCCATGCTGGGTGCGCTCGTTGCAGGTGAGAAGATTGTCTGCGTTGTCAGCAGTGAGCATCCTGACAGAAGAGTGTGTGCCTTAGCCTTCCCACAGCTGCAGTGAGCACAGGACCAACCAAAACACACCTCAGAAAATGGCTGTCTTTGACTTTGGAGGAAAACACCAGTAGCACAGGCCAAATTTAGAAGTGTCTTCCAGCGCTCAGTCCTTCTTCAAGAGCCCAGGCCAAAAATCTGATTTAAAAAAAAAATCACTTGGGAAGCAGAGGCAGGAGAATCTCTGTGATTTCTAAGCCAGCCTGGGCTACATGAGGCCAGCCTGGGCTACATAGTGAGACCAACACAGAACCACAAAAGTTGATGTCCAGGAAGGAGCCATTTGTCCATCTATCTGTCTGTCCATCCATGGCCTAGAGACCAGCTTCTCCTTCCACACCCTTCCTAAGGAATTTGACCCTCTCTATCTTTTTCTCTCAGTGTTGGTCTCTGTGTCCCTCTCAATTTCTATCTCGGTCACTTCCTGGCTTACATACATGTGGGTTCTGGGGCAGCAGAACGGGGCCTCATACAATTTGCCAACTTTGCCCTAATTTGCTGTGCTCCATGGATTCACTGTAGATTGCTGTTTTATGAGACTATAAACAAACATGGTTCATGAGAACAATTTGCAGCATGTCCTATTGATTTCTCAGGAAATCTTTGCCATGGGGCCCCACTTCTGCCTGTGAGGACCATGGCCAAAGGCAATGTGCCAATGAGTGCCAGAGTAAGCCATGAAAAAGCTTCTGGGCCATAGTTGGCCTTCTTCCCAACAGAGACATTTTTGCCAGCACACTGCCATGCCACCACACAGACCATATGCCACCACATGGCCACACCACGTGCTACCACACAGCCAGCCACATAGCTACACCACTATATAGCAATGCCACCATGCCACCACACAGCCACACCCACGCTACGCCAAAGTCACATAACCACACCACATGGCACTACACAGCCGTGCTACCACCACATGCCACCAGACAGCCACATGCCACTCCACAGCATGCCACCATCCCACCACCCAACCACACTGCATGCCATCCCATAGCTGTGCCACTGTGTCACCACCCCGCCATACCACTATCACACGACATAGACACACATAGCTCAGGCTATTGGACGGGCAATAAGAACAGCAAAATGTCAGAACACATTTTTGTGTGTGTTTAATTCATTTTTTTAAAATGATTTTTAAGTTTTGGTGTGTAAGTATCTGCCTACACGTATATCTGTGCACCGTGTGCGTGCGGTGCCTGTGAAGATGAGAAGAGGGAATCACATCTCCCAGATGACTGTGAGCTATTAAGAGGTTGCTGGGGGAACTGAACCCAGGTCCTCTGGCAAAGCAGACAGTGCTCTTCACCACCAACCCATGGGTCTAGTGTTTTAATTCCTCTTTTTCATTTCTGTGTCATGACTGATGTATGTGCATGCTCATCTGTACGTGCACAAGTATGCATGCCACAACTGACATGTGGGCATCAGAGGCAGCTGCAGGTACAGGCCCTCGTCATGCAGCCTGTTTGAAACACAGACCCTTCCTGGTCGTTTGCCACAGTGATCACAGGCGAGCTGACCTGGGGGCACTAGTATCCTCCCGTGTCTACTCCCCCGTGTGTGTGAGTGCTGGCATTGCAGGCCTGTGCACTGCTGGGTGTGGCTTTACTTCGGGGCTAGGATTCTGAGCTCAGGACATCATGCTTGCATAGCGAGTGCTTCGCCCACTGTGCTGTGGCTGTAGCCGTGTGCTTAGTCCTCATGAGCAAAGAGACACACCTGGCCCTTCCGTATCAAACCAGAGTCAGAGGTTGTCCTCTCAAGCGCTTCTTTGCTTCTCACCGACTGGTCTCCACACTTCACCCGAGTCCTTTTGCGTCTCATTCCACAGCCATTCTTCCCACTGCAATCCCGTGAGGACCAGAGCCGCGGCCAGTTGGTGCCAGAAGGAGCCGCAGGGAATGCTTCAGGCTTCAAAACAAGAGCAGGAACAGGAGGAGATCTGGGTGCAGTCCCTGTCCTGAGGGAGGTGGGAGTCCAGGCTCACACCCAGAGCGTCCTTGCTGACAACTCTGACTTACAAGTGTGCATGATCTGAGCCTAGATGTATGTAGCGCAGTGCGCATGCTCTGAGCCTACATGTATGTAGCGCAGTGCGCATGCTCTGAGCCTAGATGTATGTAGCGCAGTGTGCATGCTCTGAGCCTACATGTATGTAGTGCAGTGCGCGTGCTCTGAGCCTAGATATGTGTAGTGTACGTTCTTTCCAAGCTTAGACCGTGCCATAACTACACATTTGTTAATATCCTTATATGAAGTTTAATCTTTATAGCATTGCTGTGAGGAGTCCTATGGCGTCGCCATCCGTAGCTGAGGAAGCACATACTTGGGGAGCTGAAGGAACGGAGCCACAGAGCATGCCCACTGCCTGGGTCCAGGAGCTGTAGGGCCTCAGTGCAGCCGCACAGCTGCACGGCGAGCATCAAGAGGCTAGCCTGGGAATTCCAGGCTGTTGTTCTGGTTGTCACAGCCCTTCTCAAAACAAATAAACAAAAGCCAAACTGCATTCTAGACTGCGGCTGGGGACAGGGCATTCATCACCCACAGTCAGGACTGCAGAGCTGACTCAGTGTTGTGGGCCCAGTCAGCACAAAAGTGTTAACAGCCACAGGAGAAGCTGAATCCAGGAGCCTCTGCTGTTAGAAAACTCCAGAAGCCCAGAGAGACAGGAAATCTAGATGTGACAAGCTTCTCCTCTCAGCTAAGGGGGGGGGGGAGGGCAGAGCCTGGGCAAGGGTTGCCTGGAGGCCAGACGGGGCAGGCTGACTCTACAGAGCAGAGTCCTGTGCCCCTGCCCACAAGTCAGCCCATACAGAGTGCATGGAGGAGCCAGCTCCTGATTCTAGATTCCAGGTCGGTGTAGGCCAGGTCTTAGGGCAGACCAACAAATGCAGCGCAGGTGGGTCATGAGAAGTTTCAGTGGGCCATTCCGAGTGTATTCATGATGGGACCTGACCAGCACTCCTTCCAGGGTTGGGTGGTGGGTAGGGAAAGTGTGCCCACGTAGGCTAGTGAGAGGAAATGCTGGTGCTGGCAGCAGACAGCTAAGAACAGGTGTCCAAGTGGTGATCCCAATGACGGGGTGGGCACAGTAGGTCCAGGGAAAACAAGCACGGGACACAGAATTGGAGGAATGCATGTGGCTCAGACCAGGGGCACCAAAGGCTGAAGGGATAAGAAATACGTTTCTGAGAGTCCTGATTCTGGGGACATATGTGAGGCTAAAATGAAACACATAGGTCCACTAGACCCAGAGCAAAAAACTTCACACACACCCACTCTAGCCCCTTGGATTTCCTCACTGCACCTCCCCACAGCTATTTACATGTAAATTGTCTGTGGAAAGGTGAGTTCCCGCCACAGAGCTCCGTTGCAGTGCTGGGCACCCTCACACTGCAGATGCATGCCCCTCGTTACATAACGTAACCCTGGGTAGCATCACCTCATCATGTGGCATGCCCTCAGGGGCTGCTCTGTGAGGTCCTCATTGTGTGGCATGGCCCTGGCTGCTGTGACACCCTCTCAGTTTGCGGAAGGATCAAGGCTAAGAGAGAGGCACTTGGACCACACATACCGCGGTTATTGCTCACATCCGTAACCCCGGCGCTTGGCTTATAATAAGGCAGGAGGATTACTGCAGGTTGGACGCCAGCCTGAGCTCCATAGTGAGTTCCAGATCAATCCGAACTACAGTGTAACACTGTCTCAAAAGGAGAAGGCATGTAGAAAGAAAGAAAAAGAGGAGGAAGGGGGAAAGGAAGAGATGGAGAAAGGTAGGGGAAGGAAGGAGGAACAGGAGGGAGGAAGATGGAGTTGTCTGAGTGAGCAGTAGGATTTCACACTGAAAGCATTTCAAAGCTGCCCTCCTACCACCACCACCGCCATGAGCATCCCTAAAACCCAAGAGTGAGGCAGATAAGATGAATGGCCAGGGTTAGACTTTCTCTTCCATTAGCTCTGGCAACGGCTCAGGCTGCCGCAGTGTGGTCCTGCAGTCAACATGCCTGCCCGTGTCTGAGGAGTTCTGAGGGACTCTGGCCTCTACAGTAGCAGCACCAGGCAGCTCCCCACCCTCCCACTCACTGTCATGAAGAGGGGTGCTTCTCTTCCTTCCCGGGACAGCGTGACCCTGTTGCTAGGATACTATCTAGGCAGTGCATCCCAGCCTTGCAGAAGGTCCATGGCTGATGGCTGAGACTCCATCCCCAGACACAGAGTTCCAGCAATGCCTGTAAGAGGTGAGCTCAAGGCTGTGTGACAGCGAGGAACAGCAATTCCTCCCAGTGACTGGCAGGGATCAGAAATGCTCAGAGAACAAAAATACGCCTCTAAGTTGGGAACCACAAGCAGGCACCCCCAAACAACAGAGGCGGGGCTCCTGTTCCAGTCACCACCCACACTGTTGAACCGTGGTGACAGCCTGCATAGGTCAACTAAAGGAAGAGCAGGTGCCGCCAGCTGCCATGTGTGCTCGGACAGAAACAATAGATGGCTTAAAAAGCACCGGGAGCCCCACGCCCAATAAGAATGGGTGCCTCATCTCACAGTGGTTAGCAGTTGTCCTCTGGCATCAGACAAGAGCAACTTCAGGGAGAAGGGGCTTGTTTTGGCTCACAGTTTAAAGTTTACCTTTGCTGGGAAATGGAGGCAGCAGGAGTTTGAAGCAGCTGCTCACATGGCAAGCATAGCCGGAAACAGAAAGCAGGGAATGTGCCCAGCTTGCTTTCTTGGTGTTATATGTCCTGGATCCCAGCCTAGGGAATAGCCCTGCCCATAGTGAAGATGGGTGTCACCACGTCAGTTACTACAGTCAAGGTAATCCCCAGAGGCGCCCGGAGCCTCACCTCCCAGGCGGCTATAAATCTTGTCAACTTGGCAGTTAATCCTAGCAATCACAGCTGATTTGAGACAGCAGTGGCCATGTTCAGCTGTCATTGAGTCTCACATCTGTACGTAATCTGGTCACAGAGCATCACAGGGCAACATACCCACATACATAGGCATATGTGTCCAGGTGTTGTATTCTCTGCATATCTGATGACAGCATAGCTGGGGAAAGCAGCTCAAAAGAGAAAGGATAAACTTTGCCTTATGTGTGGTGAGGAGGAATACCATGGTGCTGAGGCAGACAGGAAGCATGTGGTGGGGCGGGAATATGACCTCCTACTGGGCAGGGGGCAGAGGCAGGCAGAGAAGGATCCAGGGCAAGATGGAGAGCCTGAGGACACACCTCCAGTGGCCTGCTTCTTCAGCATAGGCCCCACGCCCATGGTTCAGTCAGGCCTCGTGGCCTAGTCTCTTCTCAGTGGTTGTGTCCAGCAGCTGAGGACCAAGCTTTCAGCACACGGGCCTTTGGGTAGCGTTGGGAGAACTCTTCCCTGGGGAAACATGAAAAATATATACACCCTCCTCTTTAGATCCAATGGCAAACCAACATATAGTTCCATCGGAACCCAGCCTGGAACATCAGGAGTGTATCGAACTTAGTTACAGAACATGAGCGTGGAGCAGCTGGCAGGAGTGAGCATGCCCCTCCCGCCAAAGCAGGCACCCTGGAAAGTCTCCAGCCAGCACACACACACACACACACACACACACACACACACACACACACAGCCCCCTCTCGGTTAACTTCCCCCCACATACGGAGCCCGCTCTCGGTTAACTTCTCCCCAGCCTATCCACTCGAGCTCTCCAGAGACCCTGTGGCCACAGATCTTCAGGCCAGAATTGCATGCAAGCTGCCAGAAGGAGTGGCCGGAACCTTAGGTGGGGGTTCATTGGCCCTCCTGTGCCACCCTCCAGGAGGGTGCGAATCAGCAGGGATGGCGCTTTGCAGCAGTCAATGGGCCTCATCAATCAGAATGGACTCTTGCAACCAGGGACAGCTGATCTAGTGTAGACGGCAGCTATGTTGCTCCGAGGACCACAGCCTGTAACAGGTGGAGTCTGGCTACCCAAACTGTTACATTTCACATTCCGGTGGAACGTGACTAGGACCCGTCGTGGTGTAGGGTGACTCTGGGTATGTACAGCATCCGCACCCTGTGCTAGACTCTGTGCTTGCCGCTGGAATGAAGCGTTAGTCTGCGTGAAAGTCCTGCACCATTAACACGGCGGTGGGAAAAGTACAGTTGGTGTAAGCTACACACTTTACTCGCCCTCTTCACGCTTAGAACTTAAAGAGGGACCCCTGCCATGAAGCTTTTCTGGGCTCTCACCTTCACCTTGTGAGGACGCGGGTTTCTGTCTGACACTTCCTCCTATCTGGAAGAACTCCTTAAATGCTCTTCACAGTGCCGGTCGGTCTGCTGGTGATGAATGAATCCTGGACAGCTTTCTTATGTCTGAGAGAAATCTGCATTTTTGCCGCTTTTGAAAGATGTTTTTTGCTGGCTCAAGAATGCTAAGTGGAAGGGGATTTTGTTTGTTTTCTTTCAGTGCTTTAAAAATCTGGTGCCACAGTCTTCCAACTGGAGCCTCCTCTGATGAGAAATCTCCCGGCATCCTTATCTTTGTTCCTCTGTATGAAATGCTAACCCCCTGCACTTGTGCTTTTTCTATTACCAACTTGACCATAAGTCGCCTTGGTCTGTTTGGGTTTTTTTTTTTTTCTGCTCACTGCTTAGTTTGTTCATGTACAGTGTGTTGGCTCTTGGAAGGTGTAGTTTTGATCAAGGTTGGAAAGTGGTTCTCATTATTTTGATAATTTCTGTTCTCTTCTCCCATCTTCTTTGGTGATTCTAATTACACGTATCAGGCTGCCTGAAATTGCACGCAGCCCACCGTCTGGGTGTTTTGTTTTCACCTCCTATTTGTGTAAGTCCTTGTTTCTCTGATTTCATTTCCCATGCTTCCTACTGCATCTTCACGCACATACTTTTCCCTTCTTCACTCTCTTGCCCGCTGTTAATCCTGCTCACTGCGTTTTCTTCCTGAACACCATCATGTCACCCCGAAAGCCCTTGCTTGGGGGGGGGGGGGGCGTCGGGATCTTGGTCTTTCCACTTCCCACTTGGGCGCAACGTGGACTGATAACAAGCTTCGGTGTTTGTTCCCACCTCACTTATCTAGACTGGTTTCGGTCAGTCGTTCTGCGCCCCGCCCCCCAGACACCTTTCTTTCCCACCACAGTCGTGGTTTGTTCTGATTGGTTAAGTGCCATGAATTTGGGTCCTGTAGGCCCAGGCGTTCTCATAAGCCTGGGAAAAGCTCTATCTTGGTTGTAGGCACAGGAATACCCTGGAAGGAGTTGCATGTCTCCGTGTCTCTCTTGAAGTTTTATCAGCCCAGGGCTACTGAAGTGAGCTCCCCGCTACTGTAGAGAAACTTCTGAGACAAACACTTGCGAATGGAAAAGGCTGGTCAGTTCAGCGCTCTGTGGGTCCTAGAGCAAGACAGGAAAGATAGATGCATACCTTGTGCCTCAAAGGGTTAAGATGACAGTCCAGGGGTGTGCCTGGAGGAGCAAGCTGGTCACCTTATATCCAGGAATCAAAAGAAAAAAAGGTGGTCGTACAACCCTTTCAAGCACGTGCCCCAAAGACCCAAAAGCCACTCAGAGCCCTGCCCACTAACGTATCCACCACCCAACAGCACTGGGCCTTCCAAGAGAGACACCCAGGATGCAAACTACCCCACAGGTCCACTCTGTCTGTCTGTTGCTCAGGTCTCTGTCCCACATGTCCTGTGAAGTTGGCTCTGGCCAGCAAGTCACAGCCCTGGTGAACCATGGGTACTGTACTCCTTAATTCTTCCTGGGGGCCTTTGGTAGTCACAAGCCCCCCAAATGTGTCAATTCAACCAGAATTCAGCCCAAGACGGAAGAGAGATCCTCATGCAATGGCCACCTCTGTCTCCCTCTTTCCTTTTCCTGCTCTCTTTCTCTCTGTATCTGTCTCTCTTTCCCTCTCCTGTCTCTCTCTGTCTTTCTTTCCCTCTCTCTGTCTTTCTCAGTCACCCTCTCTCTTTTCATCCCTCCCCCCAGCTTCCCCCTTTCTCTTTCTCTCTCTCTCTAAAAGCGCCCCCCCTTTTCTTCTCCCAGGCTTCCCACTCCACCTCCTCCTCTGAGCTGGACCCAGACTTTCCCTTCCTAAGTCCCAGTCTGGAGACTCTCCTTGAAGCAGATGTGACAAGCGTGGGTCTCGCTTCATTCTCCTCAGCCGTTTGTTTCACACACAGGAATGTCTTTCATGGTATGTGTGGTCCGGGCACACAAAGGCCCAATCATCTCTAGGACTGGCTGCTCCTTGCAACAGTCACCCATGGCAGCACACTCCAGCGCGGGTGCGATGCAGTAACGATGTGGAAAACTCGTTCTTCGCCTCTTGCCCAAGATGTTTATGCATTTCAATGTATATGTAAGAGGACATCAAAATATATGATGGAGATTTTTTTCCTTTCCAGGGACCAAATTGCTTCAGCAAACGGTTTTCAAATACAGTAAAATGGCCATAAATTTTTACTTATAAAATGTTCCCTTATGAGATATTTTTTTTCTGTTTCATGGCTACCCGCAGCGTTCCTCTTTTTGCAGAGATGACTGTGTTCTATGTGTGCCCTTCCTCCTCCTCGTGTGATTGCACCAGCTGACTCTGAGAGAAGGTCACAGCTTCATTTACCAGGGAACGTGGCCCATTTCTGCTGAGGGTCAAGATCTCGGATATTCCTTTTCTCTGGCCCCATTTATTAAAGTTGCCAGAGTCCTCTGTGCCTGCCATGTGCTTACCACACTAGCTGTAAAATGCAGACGAACAGGGATGTGATCCAGTAGGGTCCCCCAAAACACCTACCTCATGTTATCATAGAGCCAAGGGTAATGAGGCTAGAAGTGCACCCACACAAACATTTTTAAAATGCTCATGCTTGTCTGTCACCAGCTGGCACCCCCTTTTATTCACAAGGAAGTTATTAAAGCAATCGGTCTATTTTGACTGCATATTTTGATCTTTCTGGAAAAACTCCAGCCTCATAGAGGCTCATCCCTGTATTCTAGGGCCAGCCAGATGTCTCCACAGCTGGACCAGTGGTCAACCCTGCCCACTGCACCCCTTCACTGACAAGGTGTCGGATTGCAGAGCCGACCCCTGTCGACCCCGGGGATGAACTTCCTTTAAATAGTCCTGTGACACAAAAAACCAATTGGCTAAGGGGGACCTCCTCCCCCTGTATATGCTCATAGGGTATCAAGTCTCTTCTTGGTAGCCTGCTACCCTTCCTCTGAGTGGTCTCCCTCAGTCACAGTCATAGAGGAGGGGAGTTAGGGAAAAAATGGGAGGGAGGGAAGAATGGGAGGATACAAGGATGGGATAACAATTTAGATGTAACATGAATAAATTAATAAAATATATTTTAAAAAACCAATTGGTGAGCTTTTTCCACCCAAGTCTGGAGTCTGGCACTGACCTCTGCTGGGAGCAAAATGCCCCAATAGCAGCAGCAACTGTGCCATGTTCCAGGCCCAGCCCTGTGCTCTGTTATTCACTGACCACCTGTGAAGGGTCTCTGTATACCTGGTGCCCAGTTACAGAAGAAGAAGCCAGGCACAAGGCCATTTCCAGCCTTCTCTGGATAGCTTGGGAGTGAGGTGTATGTGGCACACGGCTCCTCTGGCTCTCCCACTCAGGGTCTATGCTGGGCAGGAGTTTCACATTCATTCACTTGGCCTCTCCTTTCCAGTGCTCCATCAGCATCATTAGTCTGCACCTTGGATGCCTAGTGGCTGGGGCTGGCGTTCTGTCCCTTGTTTTCACAGCCTGGTGTCCTCTGTGCCCACAGCCATCCATAGTGGCATAGACGGCTTGCTGTGGGTGGCTGGCAATGTAAAGGTAGGTACACTACACTCCTGGCATGCACCCTGGGGAGATGGGCTGAGCCTGTCCTGAGGCCAGCCTACAGGCAGGAGCAGACTACACCCATCCATTTTTTTTTCATGAACAGAGAGACAAGCTACCCATGTTGCACAGCCAGGGTGCGAGTTCACAGACACGTGGCACCAGCTGGTTGCCATTCTCACACTCTCTCCTCACGTGACTGATTACAACATGGGTTGCGGCGTCCCCGTGTCATCTGCCTTCAAAGTAGATTCGATGAGATTCTGACCATCATGTTGTTGTGTTCTCCTGTTGTGCTGCACGTATGCTTTAGCAGGAAAATTAATATGGCAAAGCTATTCCCTGGTAAGATATAAATATCCAGCCCATCAGGCAGCGTGGCCATAGGTAATAAACACTGCACTCATCCATAGCTCTAGGCCAAGATACGGGGGCTTCGAGGCAGAGGTGGGCAACCTGTCTCATCTCAGAAAGACTAGAAGCAAAATCTTTTAGAAGCCCGCATGGAGAACTGTCTTCGCGTCCCTTCTCAGTATGACTGGGTGACAGAAAGCCCACCCAATGAAGCATCTCTTCACTCTCCAAAAACCTCTGGCTGTTCTGAGTACCCATTGCAGACCACGCAGAGCGCTTTCTTCTAGGATGTTCCATTAGGCCCAATGACAGGGGCTTGCGCACATGCAGGGTAGGGGCTCATAGAGCTCTGTGGGGCCACATGAGGCTGGTCCCAGAGGTGATGGCGGATGATGTTTCCAGCATGCCTGAGCAAGAGGACTGCAGAGCAGATTGGCCAATTTGAGAATTGGCAATCTGAGAATGGAAGAATGGACAGTTGCCTGCGCCATGGAGCCAGGCTTGGGCCAGCTCCTCTTGGAGTACAGCTTTGGGGGTGTCAAGCTTCCCCACCCACAACTAAAGCTGTGTGGTCAGTCAACAAACTGTTCACAAGCTCCTGGTTCCTTGGCTCGCCCTCAGCTCAGCAAATCCCAAAACAGTTCTTTGATCGTACCTTTCTCCCTGTCAGTCAATACTAGAAGTCCCAGGAGCGAGTCTCGCTACCTTAACTGTCCACTGGACAGACCGGCTCACAGGTGAGAAGTGAGTTAACCTACGTAGGCCTTCAGTGCCTTGTAACTGACAAGTCCTGTAGGCCCACACCTGCCAGGCGCTCAGTGGCTCATGTCTTAGCTTGCGGTGCCTGGTGTTGGTGCTTCTTTGCTGACTATGTATCTTTCTCAGTGAAGTGTCTGTTAAGGCCGGTGCCCCATGCTGAGTCATTTTGTCCTGATTGCTGGGGTTCGGGAGGACTGAGTACATATTAGGTGTGTGTGTATCTTTAGTTCAGGGTCTCGTGCGGCCCGAGCTGGTCTGCAGCCTGCCGTTAAGGCAAGGCTGAACTCGAGCTCCTTCTGCTATTACGCCAAGTCTATGACTACACATGTGTGTTGCCACGCCTGTACACGCAGCTCCTGGGCGGACTCCAGGGCTTCCTGCACACTGAGGATACATGCCACCTGAGTGAGCTAGCTTCCTAGCCATTCACATGTGGGTTTCCCAAGTATCTTCAGCCAGTCTGTGCTGTGCCTTCTCATTATCATGACTATGCCTTCACAGAATCAGTGATTTCTACTTTTAATAAAATCCAACTTCTTAACTTCTTCTCTCGGGATTAACACCTTAGCGTTTTACCTAAGAAGACATGCCAGCTCCTCCGAAGTCATGTCGAATCCCTGATGTACTATGAGGCAGCTTCATGAGGGTTAAGACGGTCTGGGTGTGGCATCACATTTCTGTTTGTCCAGCTGTTTCGGTTGGAAAGACAGCTCTCTCCCCTCTGTGGTGCCTTACTCCTCAGAGGCACCCTGAGCTGTGGTGCTGTGGGGTAGTGCCCTGCAGAAGATGATAAGCATCTTGTCAGGATAGAGGAAGCAGGTGGCTTGCAAAAGGGTCCTAGGGAGATGAGGCTGGAAGAGCAAAGCTCGGGATAGATTCATTGGCACTCCACCATGCCTGCTGGTGGGCGCTGTGAACATAGCTTACATTTAAGCATCTATTTGTTGGGTCTCGAACCTAGACCCATCATTTCCTCGTAGGCTTCCTGAGCTTCATCAGCTGTGGAAAAGGGAGACAGAGCTTAGCATTTCAGCTTGCCCTTTAAGCAGCCTGCTGCTCCTCCACGCCTCTCCAACAGGCACATGGAGGAGACGAAACACAAGCTGACAAGGAGCCTTCTGCAAGTTCATTCTCTAATCCACACAATTTCCCAGCTAGGCATCATTGACCAGCACTGCGGAGCATCTACAGAGCCCAGCATCTGGTCCCAACCTGCCACATTCACCCCAGAGGGCCCGTCTAGGTACCAGTCTTCTTTGTCACTGGGACACAGTCCAGTCTATAGTGATACGTGTGCATGGTCTTGAAGACCACAGCTGGGCTTGGCAGTCCCCAGAGCAGGATCTGGCAACCTCTGGGTCTTCTAGAACCATAGTCAAGGGGCTAGCTCTGTTCAGTCAGCGTTCAGAGAAAATAATACATTGATTGGCTCTGTGAGCAAGCAGGTGGCAGCCTGGGCAGAGGCAAGCGTTCATTTTGCAGGTGGCAATGCTGCTCCATACCACTCTAGGAAGGGCCAACAGGCAGGTCTGTGATTGCTCCCTTCCCACAGCCTGCCTCTCAAAAAGCAGGGTGCTGTCCAGGCAGCTAGCAGCAGTAACCAAGGTCCTAACCTTTCTAATGACCAGAGAAGCTTTTAATTCTTTAAAGGAACATTCCAGAGTAACCTGTTTTTTTTTCCAGATCTCTGTACACAAGTGCTGGGAGCCCACGTGGGGCGTCTGCAGAATGATCTTTCTAAGCTGCTTTGCCCGACAGACTTCCTGCCGTGGCGATTGCTTTAGGATCAGTTCCCTCGTGTGAATTATGTGTGTGGTGCAACCTACACTGCGCTGATTTATTTTAAATTGTAGGATCAGTTCCAAAGTATAAGAGGTGTGAGTCTATAAAAAAAAAATGTCAGGGGGCCTGACTGTAGCAGCAGCTCTGATAAGGGGAAAGCCTAGGAGGGAGATGGAGACAGGCCAAAGACCACAGCTTAGACTATCTCTTCTGATTTTAACAAAAGGCCGAGCTTGGAAGCTGATGGTTTGGTCTTAGCTTTAAAAGAAAACTTTATGGCTAAGGGCATTCAGGAGAGAGGGAGGGGGGAAGGGAGGAGAGAGGGATGGGGAGGAAGGAAGAAGAAGGGATAGAGGGGGGAAGGGAAGGAGGGATTTTGCCAGGCGGAGTAAAGAATGGACAAAAGGCTGCTTACTCACACAGTATTATTCACAGTGGCGCAATGACTGGGTGAGCTGCACACTACGTGTGCTATATACTGGGTAAGCCATAAACTTGGGTGAGCCACACGATGGGTACCTCCAACACTTGGAATGCCAGGCATATGTGAAGGAGAATACTGTGAAGCAGAGGTGGGGGTGCATAGGAAGGGACCCTGAAATGCAAGGATGGAGCCTGGTGCCAGACAACGCTCGTTGCCTAGGACCATTCATAGAGCCTTCAGGGAGGAGCAAAACCCACAGGCCACTTTAAAAGTCATCACAGACTGGAGACACAACTTAAAGTGAATCTTGATCAGGAATTTCCTGACTTGATTCGTTATTTCTCGCTTCTCTGTATCCTACTTTCAGTCCCCACTCCCTCTTTCAGGTGAACCCTGATTCGATTTTTTCCCCGTGGGCTGGGACCCACCCGACAACAACTTAGTAGTCAGAAGCACCTGCTGCTCTTATGGACAACACAGGTTCAGTTCATAGCACCCGCAGGGCAGCTCACACGTGTATGTAATAATGCCCAGGGGGATCAGATGCCCTCTTCTGGCCTCCACAGGCACTGCACCCACGTGGTTCATGTACATACATGCAAGCAAAACGCTCATGCACATAAAATAAGGTGGTTTTGGTTTTTGTTTTTCTTTTTGTTTTGAGGTTATCTGAGTTGGAGATGGAGCTCAACAGCAGAGCATTTGCCTGGAAGGAACAAAATCCCAGGTTTGGTACAAGATGCCTGGAAGGGGAGTGAATCTTCAGATGGCCCAAGATAGGCACCAAACTACATCAGCAGGGAGCACCTTTGTCACAGCCCTTCAGCGGACGCACCAAAGATGTATACCGCTGTGCACTCTTTAGGCATGACACTCACTCAGTGGGTATAAATATTGAACTTTGCTGGTGGGGTGCCTGGTGAAGTATGTGGGTGTGGCCTGCTCTGAGGGGTTGATAGGGGGATCATGGGGTGGATAGATAGGTGTTGAAACAAGTACAGCGTTCCGACTTGAATTTGACAAATTCCGCCACAAGCTTGTATCTTGAACACTTGTTCCCTAGCTGACAGTGCCGTTGTGAGAAGCAATGAATTCTTTATGAGGTGGAGCCTGGCTGGTAGAAGTAAGTTACTAGGAGTGGGCTTTGAAACTTCTAGCCAAACTTGTGTCCCCTGCCCCCTTTCTCCCTCTCTCTCTCTCTCTCTCTCTCTCTCTCTCTCTCTCTCTCTCTCTCCCTCTCTCTCCTCTCTCCTCTTCCTGGTCTTTCATGGTATGAAAAGCTGTCTTTCCGAACCCACCCCTCACATTGCCAGGAGCTGACCTGCTCCCCTGTACCTCTCCACCATGCCATGAGCTGACCTGCTCCTCCATGCCTCCCCACCATGAGCTGACCTGCTCCACCATGCCTCCCCACCATGAGCTGACCTGCTCCACCATGCCTCCCCATCATGAGCTGACATGCTCCCCCATGCCTCCCTGCCATGAGCTGACATGCTCCCCATGCCTCCTCACCATGCCATGAGCTGATCTGCTCCCCCATGCCTCCCCACCATGAGCTGACCTGCTCCCCAATACCTCCCCACCATGCCATGAGCTGATCTGCTCCCCCATGCCTCCCCACCATGAGCTGACCTGCTCCCCAATACCTCCCCACCATGCCATGAGCTGATCTGCTCCCCCATGCCTTCCCACCATGAGATGACCTGCTCCCCAATACCTCCCCGCCATGCCATGAGCTGACCTGCTCCCCCATGGCTCCCCGCCATGATGGACTTACACTCTCTGAAACCATGAGCCAAAACAAAGTTTCCCTACCCACACTTTTTGTCACACATTCTGCCCTGGTGATACAAAAGAGACATATGTGTCACAGATAGAAGATGGGAAATAAGTACCCAGAAGCCTCCAAAAGCAGCTGTAGGATGCCCTGCTCCGAGGCTCAGAGATGACAGTGGATACATCCCAGAGGAAGACATGTAAGATGTTGGTTCCAGAATGGGTATGCTAAAGATAAAAAGGAAATTCACTAACCCGAAGTACATAGGGTTACAGATGTGTCTCTTATAAACAGATATGGCTGAAGTGGTCCCTTCTTATGTAGAGCTGCCCTGACAGGACAGTTACTTAAAGTTAGTGGTGTTCTGAAAGACAGGGAAACATTTACCAAAGCCTTGTCTTGCATCATTGCAGAATGATAAAGTCCGTGTGACTCTAGACCACTTGGGTTCTTGACTTTGCTGAGAATGGGGCCCTTGCTGGTGTCCTTGGGGTCAGTGCAGTGAGTTGCCCCATGATAATGACCAGGCAGGCAGACAGCTCTGAGGAGGGGGAGCCATCATCCACCCACAGAACAGAAGAGACATCTCCTATGACTTCCTCTGAGTGAGCCCTCCTGGATAGGCCCTTGGAGCCTAGATGAGCTTTGGCCTTTGATGAGCTTTCTTTCTGGGTCCTGCTTACAAGTGCTTAATGGGAAAAAGCAAAGATGGCAGGGCCTGGGTCCAGTGCAGACTCACATTCATGGGCTCCAGATGGTACCACTTGAGTTTAACATGTGAGTGCATTTGGGGCAATCAGAGCTCCATTGCTCCATTGAGAGTTGTCGCCGTTTCCCCATAGCACTTATTCCAACACCTAAACACTGCTGTCTTAATTAGACTCTCTAAATGGGACGTGGCAGGGCTGCAGGCTATTCTGCAGAATCCATCTCCTCATCCCTTTGTGAACCAGGCTCCCATAGCACACGCATGGCCAAGCAGATGATGTCAGTGCCCTTTAAACTTGACCCGGGCGGCTTCTATGAGCACGATTGCCCATGGTTGCCCTTTACTTACTAGCATCTTCCTAGTCAACATGGTGCTAACTATGCAGCTGTTTACTTGTGACTTTTGAGTAGAACCATGGCCAGTGACATCAGAATATGTCCTGTTCTAGAGCTAAGCTTGGAAAAGAAGGTCTTTGCTTCTTAGAGTGCAAGCCTGGAGATTTTGGCAATTGAAAATGGCTGCCTTAGAAGAGTGGTTTGGACTGGGTGTCACCGCCACCAGCTATAAGCACACCTGCTGTAGTGTGTTTGTTCCCAGCACATTATCAGGGAGTGTCACTATGCCTTTTTGTGTAGCTCTTTGTGTATCAACTCTGATGATACTGAGACCGCACTTTCTGGTGCCCATGGACAAAGCAAGCCCTGCCTACAACTAACGGTTGTGTGGATGCTGTGAGACAGATTTAAAGCATGGAGCTTAAAATATACCCTGAGTCATTAAGGAAATATAAAATTGCATTCAAAGTAATCAAAGTCTAACAAGCATTGCTGATTGTACTTTAATTGTCTGATGACAGGCGATTTGTTTAAGATTCAAGTGGCCACACTCCAGGCAAATCTCACTAATCAGAATTTCTTACCTGTGCTGGATGACAGTTTACCACTCTGCCACTTGAGACCTTGGGAAGAGCCTTGTCAAAGAATGACATAAGTTTGTTACCGACTCCATTGCACATGACATAAGCACATATAGTGTTGCCAGCCCTTGCTTGTTACAGCACCCTGGGCTTTCTTTATATACAGTCACCTGTGGATACTTCCTATGGAAAAGCCCACCTCATCTTCAGAAACCATCATCATCACCATCATCAACAACAACAACAACAACTTACATAATTGTAATTGAAGGAGAGCTCCAAGTTGAAGCAGAGTTTGGCAGCTTTGACCACGTGGTCAAAGCTTTAGATTCAAGAATACAAAAAAAGGAGTCATGGAATCTCCCTCTGCAGCTAAGGAAAGCTTCTGAGGAAAGAAGTGTGTCTGGGATGTTTCAGTATGGAGGCCTAGGCAGGCCACTTTGTGAAGCTGTGATGATAAAGCCTGGATTGTGTTGGAGACCACAGATGTTGAAGATGCCAGAGTTGTGGGACAGCTGCAGAGCAGAGATGTTAACAGAGAGTGGAACCAGCCAAAGGGAGAGAAGTGTGTGCACTCAACAAAACTGAAAGGAGTTGGAGATGTGAGGAGTGCTTTGGCATAAAACATGGAGATAAAGAGTTGGAGTTTGCCCTACTGGCTTCCAGTTGCTTTGGTCCAGCACTTCCTCACTGTGCTCCCTTTCCTTCCTGTTGGTCCAGCACTTCCTCACTGTGCTCCCTTTCCTTCCTGTTGGTCCAGCACTTCCTCACTGTGCTCCCTTTTCTTCCTGTTGGTCCAGCACTTCCTCACTGTGCTCCCTTTTCTTCCTGTTGGTCCAGCACTTCCTCACTGTGCTCCCTTTCCTTCCTGTTGGTCCAGCACTTCCTCACTATGCTCTCTTTCCTTCCTGTTGGTCCAGCACTTCCTCACTGTGCTCTTTCCTTCCTGTTGGAATGCCGATGTTTATTCAATGCCACTGTATGTTGGAAGTATGCAGTCTGCTTTTTTATTTTGGTTTTACAGGTAGTTACAGTTAAGAGATTGCCTTTGAGTCTCAGAAGAGACTTTAAACTTTGTGGAGACTGTGACAGACTATGGGAACTTCTGAGGTTGGTCTAAATGCATTTTGCATTGTGATATGGCTGCAGGCCTATGAGCCCCGAGAGTGGAACGTGGTGGTTTGAATAAGAATGGCTCCCATGGGGTCGTATATCTGAATGCTTGGTCATCAGGGAGAAGGAGTGGAATGATTAGGAGGTCCAGCCTTGTTGGAGGAAGTGTGCCACTAAGGGTGCCAGGTCTAGTCTGTGTCTTGGCCTGTGGATCAGGATGTAGCTCTCAGCCACTGCTCTAGCACCATGCTGGCCACCACGCTTCCCACCACAATGATAATGAACTCAGCCTCTGAAACTATAGGCAAGCCTTCTGTTAAATGAATTCATTTGTAAGAGTTACCTCATTCGTGGTGTCTCTTCACAGCAACAGAACACTAGGACAGTGCTGACGTCAGTGGGGTTCGTGCTGGTAGTTCTTGTGCTCCTGGTGGTGAGGTAGATGTCACTGTTGAAGGTGTTGGTACTTGGATGCTGCTACTGATGTTGTTGGTGTTGCTGGTACTTTCACTGGTCTTGATGTTACTGATGCTGATGGAGTTCTTGCTGGTGTTCCTGGACACGCTGATCCTGTTTATAGTGGAATTGATAACAGTGTTGATGGTGTAGATATTTTGATGCTGATGTAGGCATTTTCATGGTAATGTTGATATTATGTGTACAGATGCTGTTGCTAGTTGTGTTTACTTTGGTAGTCAAGACATTGCTGATACTGGCGTCGGTATGGTTAATACCAGTGTTTTTGAGGTTTTGATGCTTTTATACTGATACTGATGTTGCTGGTGGTATCAATATTATTGATGTTGATGGTCTTCATATTACTGGTGCTTGTGGTGGTGGGGTTCTCAAGGGAGCATCCTGTGGGGTTTTGCCTTTTACAACTATAGACTACTATGTGCCAATCATAACTGGGTTGGAGATACTATGGAGAAAATGTCAGAGGAGACGCCTGGCCTGGAGAAGCAGAGGAAGAGCAGACAAGTGGTGAGCAAGTTAACATAGAATTACAGTATCAGAAATCCAGAAGCACAAAGTACAAAGTCAGAACGCTAAAAATTGACACTGCGCAGGGAGTTTGGGGAAGGGTGACTACCAACAGCACAGCTATAGCCCAGGAAGCCTCCTGTGGAGAGGCCATGGTAAGCCAAACTCAAATGGAGAGCTTGGGCAGACCAAAGATGGCAGGATGAGCTACCTGGGGGGCAGGAGTCATGGTGCAGGGCTCAGGTAAAGCACCACACGCCTTTCCATGTGTTCCACGAGCACAAAGGCCGCTCTGCAACAAGAAGAGCTGCCCGAGAGGAAGCAAGTGGTGTCCCAGAGCCGTGATTCCCAGGAGCCACATAGAAAAAATGAGAAGAAATGGGTAGAGTTAATTACAGTAAAGCACGCTATCTAGTTCCATATACTAAAGTCCTAAGGCTCCAACAAGCAATGAAGACATGCTAGTGAGCTGCACTGCATCCCTTTATGTTCACATCTTTGAAATACGTGGTGGCTTCTTCCCTCCTGTACACATCCCAGAGGAGACTGAGGGCGTGCCACCCACTCAAGGGCCACAATGAATCCGAGAGGGCTCGGGTGTGTGGCAGCGTGGGAGATGGCACTGGCCACATGGCCACACTTAGGTCTTTGTGCCTATACTGACATCTCTACAGTGGAGCAAATAAAAAGAAATTCCACAGTAGGGTCTTCAGGAACATATTCCTGAAAGAGATACAAGTTGCCTTCTGGCAAGAGGATGGGGGTGGGGGTGGGGCAGAAGAGATAGCGGAGTCGGCTACTCAGATCTCAGGCAAAGGGAGGCTGCGCCAGCAGACCTGATTTGAGCCAGTGTGGAGGGTGGAAGGAGTCACAGGCAGAGATGCCTTGGAGGAGTGCGGTGGAGGAGTCAGTAGAGCAGGTAGAAAGGGTGGCAGGATGGATTCCATGAGGAGGCTTCTGGTGTGCGGGCTTTTGCTCTGTATCAGGTATGTGGCCAGCACTGGGCAGCTAAGTCCCATGCCTCTAACTTCATCCTCAGGGTCAAATTCCATCTCCACAGTGGCCCTGCGAATGGGTTCTCATCTCGATTTCTTCCAGGAGGAGCTGAGCAGCCCACTCCCGGCCTGCCTCCCACTGGCCTTACCTTCCCCAAAGTCATTGGTCCATACGCTGGCTACACCCTGACTTCTTCATAGGCCTGACTCCCACTCTAATACTCAGGAGCAGTTTTGGGGTCTCTGAATCTTTTGCTTCGAGCAGAACAATACCCCACCCTGTGGGTGACACCCCTGTTGGTCCACACAAAAAAAATAAAATAAAGTAAAATCCCTTTTTTGAAAACAAGCTAGAAAGAGAGGAACAAGAAGCTGGTACAGGAAGCACCTGCAGGGCTAACTGTCAGTGGTTTGGTCCCTCGCACCAGGGTGAGGCACAGATGTGCTTCTGTGTGACTCCCTGCAGGGGTTATGCAACAGGCACATAGGTAGCCCAAGAGGGGGGCGCCACTCCATCCGAGGAGCTGGGCTGGCTGGCAACCCAGGCTGCTCCTCAGCCTGCCCTCTGAGCCCTGACAGGGTGTGTGGTCACTTCCAGACTCTGACTCCTGTAAAAAAAAAAAAATCCCTGGTTTTAGTCATCCTCAGTCGGCTGAAGTTTTGTGTCAAGTGTCGCTTCATCTTTTTTTTCTCCTTCTGAACTTGATAACGAGATCTCCTTCCACCTTTCCTCTCACATGCTGTGTGCAAGTCTCTAAAATCTATAACCCTGAACAGATTTAGAAAATCATATGCTGCTATGAAAGGGAGCCATAAATGAAGCCTTATAGCTGAAGTTTTGTCATTTAACAAATGCGCTGTCTCTCCATTATTCCTTCACTACTTAACAAACAACTCATAGTGCAATGCAGAAGGCTCACTGAAGGGCTCCCCCACCCTTTTCTTTCTTTCAAAAACAGCTATTTCCTTGCAGGTAGTAATTTTGTTTTAAGAAAAGTGATGTTTTAGCACCAGGCTTTTTAATAAAATATGCGTGAGAGAATAATTCTTCTAAAACCTTCCGTATCTACCAAAAAAATCTATATGTGGGAGAGCGTGAATTAATCTCTAATAGATTTTATTACATAGCAGTTAAAAATTTCTCTAAGAGACATGCAGTCAAAGACATCAATTTGGGGTAACAAAGCACAGCAGAGAGAAAGGGCTGAGTGAAGACGGGCACCAAGCCCTGCTTGCTTGTTCTGTTTCTGGTTTAATGGGAAATCGCCTGCTTATAGACAGGGCTGGGCTGTGGACTGTAAATGCGGGGTGCTGGGTCTGGTCAAAATGCAGAGCTGGGCCTGAGGAAGTGGCTCACTGTGCAATGCTTGCCTTACAGGCCAAAGACCTGAACTCAAGCTCCAGTTCCAGAAAGGAGGGAGAGAGGGAGGGAGGGAGGAAGGGAAGGAGGGGCCACAGCAGCAAGCCTCTATAACCTTAGCACTAGAAAGGCAGACACATGGATCCCTGGGTCTCACTAGCCAGCCAGCAGAGCCTAGTGAGTGAGTGCCAGGCCAATGAGAGATCTTGTCTCAAAAACCAAGGTAGATGACATATGAGGAACAGCACATAAGTTTGAGCTCATGTGCATCTTCATGCATGCAGTCGTACAAGTACACACACACACACACACACACACACACACACACACACACACATACACACACGTGTGCACAGTTTGAAGGTGACATCTCCCCATGATTTCTTGTTCAATGGACATTTGCCACCTGCTAGGAACCAAAATCTTTTCAGACTGGGCAAACTGAGGTTAGTGACAATACTGAGAGAGCCTCCACGAATGCTGGAAGCAACGGGAATGGAGTTTTAAATGTGGGGCCTACGTGGGGAGCAAGCCCAGGGACAATCGCACCTACTGATCTGGTGAACAACCACATGGCCCTCTCAGACCCAACACTGGCCGTTTAGCTTCAAAGTCAAGGCAGGGGCACTCACTTGCCAGTTCATTCGAACTCATAGCTACATCATAGGTGTGTGGCAGGTTCCAGAAACAGGGCCAGTCCACAGCACATGGGTTGTGACCTTTCCAGGGTTGAACAACCCTTTCACAGGGGTCACCTAAGGCCATCAGAAAACACAGATATTTAGCAAAATTAGTTATGAAGTAGCAATGACACATTTTATCCTTGGGGACCACCACAACATGAAGAAGTGTACAAACGGGTCACAGCATTAGGAAGGTTGAGAACCACTGCTCTAGAGAGATGCTGGCAAAAGACACCACGCATTAATTTAGAAGTGTAACGTGCTGGGATCACAGGTGTGTGCTACCGTGGTGTGGTTCTTAAGAGTGTCTGTTACTCATCTCCATTTCTGTAAGGATGTGGGTGGCCTGTGGTTAAGGTCCAGGGTTCTCGTTTCTGAACGAGCTCCCTCCAAGAGTGAGCAAAACACTGCACTATGATCCTTAAGCAGAAAGAGAGGGTAAAGTGGCCAGGTCGGTGAATTTACAGAGTTCATATAGCAGACCCTAGGACAGAGGGTACCTCATCTTGCTCAGCCAGCCTGCCTGGAGAGGCAGCAGAGGCTGGTCCACACCAACCACACAGAAGCAGTAGTGGACACTTAGGGGCCACATGCTGTAACTCGGGTCGCCATGCCTCCACGACTGCATCTTGCCCCTCGTGAGGCCAGCATAGACCCGCTACTGCTCACACTGATGGCCACACAACTATGGTCAGGTGTGGGCTCTGGGGACGCCCATGCCTCTGTCTTTCTGATAGGTCCATTCCTCACTCCTGGCCTCGTTTCCCTACCTAAAAGTCCAATGCCTCCTTCTGTTCTGGCCTTGCTTCTTCTAGCCATGAGGGGAGCCTCCCCAGCACACAAGAGCACTAGAAACATGATCTTGTTCCTTTTCAGACAAGTCACCTTCCTCCATGGTGTGTTGAGTCACAAAGCATTGCTCGTGGGTGACCAGCTGTATGCCTGGGCTCACATGGTTTAAGCCCTATCCCCAAGACCAACCTGTACCTTATCCTGCTGACACATGACAGATCCATCTCATGGACCCTCACAGGGTTACCTACAGTTCAGCATAGGCAGGGCTGTGAGACGGTTCTGTGAGCTTGTCACTCCCCTCCCCCCACCCCCCTCCCCACCCCTATGACTTTGAGCAAGGCTCTGCCTTCATCCAGGCCCAGTCTGACCTACTTCAAATGACCTTGGCTGAGCTCCTCCTACCCTTGGTGCTTGTGCCAGATTGTGAGAACCGTCCACGCTGAGGGCGTCAGAGGGTCAGTGAGGCATCTGCCCAGCACACTTGGAAAGATGCTAGACACAGCCTCCATGTCACCAAGTCTTTGACTCAGCCATTAGAACCATTACTGTTCACATCTGATGGCTCCTGTCGCTAAGACAACAGCCATCAGCCTGAGGACTGTCACTTCTCCATCTGAGCAGGAACTGCAGGGTGTCCTTGGAGATAGCTGAGCTGGCTGGGGGCCCCCCTCAGCTTCAGCATGGGTGCACGTGGTGTCAGTAATTTGTTTACATTACTGTTGTGTTTGTCAAATAATGGAAATATTACAGGCTGTGTTCCGAAATGGAAATTAAATTTTTAATGGGGTATATGGTAGTAATAAAAGAAAGGGGTGCACACTGAGGAGGACTCGGACACGGTAATTACAGATTATAAAGTCATTACTCACGTTCACATCTGGAACTGCAGACTGAGCTAAACTACGTGACTGGGAGCAGAGCCCACAGGACTTCCTCATTAAAATTCTACGTTATAGCACTGGAGAGAAATTTAAACTTGAGGCTCCATCTCACTGGCATCTGCCTGCTCTGAACTCCTTTCTCCCTCTTCTCCCCTCCCCTCCCCTCCCCTCCCCTCCCCTCCCCCCCCCCCTCTCTCTCTCTCTCTCTCTCCACATGTATATTCACGTAGGAGATGAGGAAGAGTCTGTAATCTTTCCTGCCACCGCCCTGAAAGTAAAATACCTACGTCTCTGCCGGTTGCTGTAAGTATTTGTGACCAAATGCCTGGCAGAAATACAAGAGAACAATATCTTTTGCTCACTTATTTGGTCGCCCAGTCCGTGGGTTCTTCACTCACATTTCTGGGCCCCTCAGAGGTAGTGTATCACAGGGACAGGATCATTGATGCTGTTCACCCCATGGTGGCCAGGAAGCAGAAAGAGAAGGGCATCTTCAAATACCTGTCCCTGGGACTTGCTTCTGCTAGGCAGGCCCGGCCTTTACCAGTTTCCTAGGCCTCTTCAAATAGCACCATACCCGGCCACCAAACATTTAACATACAAGCCCACAGTCAGCAGCTCATCTTCAGATTCTAACATCTCACCCCTGGCTCCAACAGGGTCATGGCCATCTCATAAAACGAAATGCAGTTAAGTCTTCTCAGTGTCTCCAAAGACTTCCACTAGTGTTCAAAACTCCATGTTGAAAGTCTCTTCTGAGACCCAGAGTGAGCTTTTAGCTATGAGACTTCATAAAATCAGAAAGCAGGGTACATACGCCTAAGGTAGAACCGTTGAGACTAGGGGAGCCAGTAGGGGTTCCAACCAGGAGGGTGGGTACCTAAGCACACAAAGCAAACACTGCCTTGTAGCTCCATGTACAGCATCCAGGACGTGTGGTATCATGATGCAAGTTCCAGCAAGCTTGTGTGGCCCCAGCTCTACATCCTTGCACTTTGTGGCTCATGGGCCTCCTCTCCTGGACCAGCCCCACCCTTGCCTGTGGCTTTCCTCCCAGTAGAGCCTTGCTGTCTCCCTTCACAACATCACAAATTGTCCCTTAGAGTCTTCCGGGACTCTGACTGCCACACATTTCCTGGCTTCCTAGACCAGGGGATGCCTTCATGACTCCATAACTCTGACATCCCCAGACTTGCCAAACTGCCATCATTGACAGGTGTCCCTGTGACCTGAGTAAGAGAAGTATCGAGGCTGTAAGGGTCGTGTTTGGCCAGTTCTGGCAGTTCCTCGGGGCGTCGTTCTTGTGAGCACGTGCAAAGCACTTGATTTCCTTTTAACTGCACTAATCCCACTAACAACCATGCCCTCTGACACTGAATCGCTTCTTTTCTGGCTAATCTGAACCTTATCTTTTCCCTCCCCAGTCCTCCCCCCACCCCCAACAGCTCTGTTCTTTGCTCTCCAATCTCATTATAAGCCTAGGTAAAAGCAGCTGGCAGGAACCGTGCCACGCCCTGAATGCTCACCCTCTTGAAGTTTTATCTGCCAGATTAATTAATCTGTTCTTTGTTTTAAAAACCCAGCCTCATTTAAACTCTCAGGACACAGACAAATTTCTGACAGATTGTTTTCCCAAATGTAACAGGCATGGGTTCTACTGTGACTGCTGACACGTAGCTTCCGGTCCTTACCACCCTCGTTTCTATCGGAAGCTTGTTATTCTCGGCTTCCACAAAACTCATCCGTTAACAGTGGCTCGGACCCCAGCTTTCTCCATCCTGCACCTTCAGACTTTTCCGAATCCCTCCCACGATCCGGTGCCAAAGCTTCTTTCTCCCTTAGTCTGGAGATGCAAAATCCAGAGTGAGCCTTGAGTGGGAAGCCGCTGGGGCCGTATCTGGCCCAGGAATCTTCACATGAACTCGCCTGGCGTGAGGCATGGGAAAGCACATCCTCTACAGGCTCTGAGCACTTAGCTGTCTTCATGGCACGACTGCATTATGCCTCCCGAGTGCTGTTCCTCCACTGCGTCCACCAGGAACAACGCTAATGAGATGAGGAGAATTCCTCTCTTACAGGCAGCGAACTATCTCCAAGGTCCTTCCAGAGTCAGGCCTTTCAAAGCCCTCACCAGATTCCCCATTCTCCTCTGAGCTGCGGTGTAGCTGGGCTGCCAGAAACACCGCAACCCACAGCTGTGTTCTTCATCCTCGCTCACGTCTCAGTCGTACAGTTCCAGCGTAGCTGGACCCTTCGGGCTGTGGGAGGAGGCACTTAGATTGGATATTAATTATCAAGCTGGTCCTGATACAGAAGAACAGTCTAAGGATGCTGGGAAATAAGAGGAGTGGAGCCAGGGCCGCTTGGTGGTGGGCGGGGGGGGGGGGGGGTGCTGAAGGTCATTGTCATACTCCTGGCTGTTGTTTGCCAGTGATAGGCCTGGGAGGGGAATGAGGAGGCTGAGGTAACAGGAGATGGTGCCTTTGTCTTGGCTCTTTCACACTCTCTGAGTCCCCAAGACCTAAAAGCACTTGTCTCCTCATGACTCTCCAAGATTCGGGGAAGTGTGCTCTAGAATGACACAGTGTAGAAACTACAAGAGGTATCAGACTAGGGATGGTGGCATACGCCTGTAACCCCGGCACCTGAGAGGCAGAGGTGGAGGGGATCTCCACGAGTTCGAGGCCAGCCTGGACTGCATGAGTTCCAAGACAGCTAAGGTTACTAGAGAGGCCCCGTCTCAACAAAACAAAAACAAACAAATAAAACCTAAAAGGTGTCAGAGTACTAGTCACTATGGCAAGGATCAGACCTCACTCACTGGGGCACTGCCATAGTTTCAGATGTCAACTTGACATGAACTTAGAGTCATCTGGGAAGACAGAACCTTCAACTTAAGAATTTCCTGAATCAGACTGGCCAGTGGACTAGTCTCTGTGACATCTTTTTGATGACTAGTTGACTCAGGAGGGTCCAGCCCACTTATGGGGGTAGGGGGTGGGGCGAGCACCTCAGAGCAGGTGGCCTTGGTTTATATAAGAACGCTGGCTGAACACAAGCCAGTGGGGAGCCAGCCAGTCCGCGGTGTACCCCCACAGGTTCTGCTTCAAGCTCCTGCCTTGGCTTCCTTGATGACCAGTTGTAACCTGTAAGCCAAATAAACCCTTTCCTCCCCGAGTTGGTTTTTGGTCCTGAAGTTCATGAAGGACAACAGGAAGTAACTAGGACAGGGATCCAATGAGAGAGAGGCGATGCTTAACTCACAACCCTTTCCTCTTGTTTCTAGGTAAGTGACTTGCTGCTAAAGCTGAGCATACGTGTGTCTGTACTGGCTGTCGCACCAGCAAGAATGGCTTCAGAGATGTGTGAGTGAAGACCCTGGGTACAGTAAGAACCACCGCACCCCCACCCTGGCAGTGTGTCTACAGGCCGATGATCCTTGGTCTGTGCGTGAGGGATGTACATCACGTTTCCAAGTCTATGGTGGCGTCTCTTGGTATATCTAGTCTAAGTACAAATGAATGAAGGTATAAAGATGAGACAGCTAAATGGTGAAACACATGCACGTGCGCGCGTGCACACACACACACACACACACAGAGGACTCCAACTTGGAGTCAGAGTGCTGCAGATGAGGCAGAACGCAGGTGTTCAATGTGAACTTCAAAACCCTCTCTCCCTGCTCTCAGCAGCCCCAGGGATGGAGCTGGGGTCTGTCCTTGAGGTTGACATTGACACCTCTCCAATGACATGACATCCTCATGATCCATGGTGTCGTTTTTGCTCTCACCAGCCGATCTCCTGGCACTCTGGTCAGGCTGCCTTAGGGATCCTGTTTACTACGATGGCTTCAGTGGTGGTCATGATTGTCTTCCAGAAGGAAGACTGTGAGATGTGACAGGTGTGGGTGAGACATGTCCCCTTTGTAACTGCTCGTGTGTGAAAACCATAACCACAACCCTGTGTCAAATGGCTTATGGATAAGATGATGATATTATCTGAAAGAAAAATGCCTAGTCTTCCGACGCTCCCGTAGTCATGATGCTAGCTAAGCCGTACAGCCAGAAGGGACAAAAAGGCATGATCTAAAGAAGTGCTCCCCCCGCCCCCCCCCCCGCCGCCCTGACAACCTGAGTGGCGAGATGGCCATCCAAGTGCTGCAGGTGACCACCACGTGGTGCAAGCTTCCCAGACGTCACAGCTAGAGGGAAACAGGCACAGTTAAAATAGCCACAGACATCTCAAAATAAAGCATCGTTACTTTCTTTCCTTGTGTTGAGGGTGTTGTTGTTGTTGCTGCTGCTGTTCCTGGAAGAATTCAGTCATACTAAAAATAACTTCCTCCATAAGAACCTTCTAGATTGCGAGTTCTAAAGACACCACCCTAATGAACCATAGTCTCAAGATTTCTGGAGAAAACACGGGGAGGGTTCCCTGTGGTTGCATGTTCCAGTTACTTCGTGTCACAATTGTGACATTATAACATGGCTTACTTGGGCCATCCCTGATTGTTCCTTCAGTGGCTGGGAAGTCCAGGGACACTGTAGAGCACCATGAGGACAAAAATGCTGACAAGTCTAGAGCATGAGGCCTGGTGTCATGTGACAGGGCCCCAAATGGGCATACAGGGTCCTGGAGTGACAGATGGCATTAGGAAAGAGGGGTGCAGATGCACGTGATGGGGCAAAATTCTATGGTGAAGGGAAACAACCCAGTGGACACCGAGTGAGGCATCCGCTCAGGGCTCAGGTGGAGAGAGATGCACCAAGCAGACACCTGCAAGTATGTGGTACCAGACTTTCCAGTGTGCAGACCTTGCCCCAAGTGGGGGAGATGTTTCCACTAACACAGACGATGGGAGGCAGGGAGGGATCATAAAAGCTTTCCCACTGAGCACATTTCTTCTAGAAAAGTGGCACAGAGTGTGGAGCTTAGCTGTACAAAAGCCAGGAGAACGTGACGTGGGGACTGAGGAACATGCTCACTGGCCCCAGGTTTGCCTTAGTCTTATGAAAGAAGAGGGGTCATGCACCTGGTCTCGGATGCAAACTTCAGATGCAGCCTCAACTGTGTGTGAATCAGTTTAGGGTGTGAGGAGCCACGTACATACACTCTGCGTAATGGCCATCTTCTGTCCACCATGGCAAGTCGTCTGGGTCACGTGAGCAAAGCTGTCTTTTATTTCCCTCACACATTGGCTCTGTTCTCACGATAAGCAGGTGTTGGGCTCTGAACTGTTCACCTTAGCTAGAGCAATCCAGTGTGATCAGGTTGGCCAAGAGCACCCTGGGCCATAGCCGAGATTCTTTACTTGCTATCTGCTTGAGCTCTGAGGATGAAACTGCCCTGGACTTCCTACCTGCCACCCTGGGGCTGGGACGGTCGTTCCTGTGTCCTAGCGTCAGATTGTGGTACCTCTATGGTAGGATCTCGGGTTTGGTTATCACCAGGTGGCTGGGAGAACATGCATACCAGGGGCTCGGGGCTCACAGCCAAGACCGGATCATTGAGAAAAGCCTACCCCTGAGCTCTCATGGGGGTGGGACACCCATGGGGCTGGCTCTTGTGGTTTCTGCAGAACACCCATGACTCTGTCAGTCGCCTGATGCCCTGTGATTCCTTAGGGGATGCTCAGGGAACACTCCATCTGTAGTTAGTTTTCACTCATGGATTATTTGTGGTAACATTTGGGTCTTCTTACTTTAATTTGGGGCTAGGAGCTCATCAACTGTGGGACACTGGGAAGCATCCGGAAGTACTCCATGATCACCATTCTAAGAGCAGCTTGCTAGTGAAGGATGCTGTTTGAAATCCTTTTGGAAGCAGGACACGCCCTCCTAAAACAGCCTCATCTAGACATTGCCTGGGTGGAGCTTGGGAGCCCTGGGTTCCCTGACATGGGTAGCACTGAGTGACATCTGTAAGTAGAGAGAGACATTGACTTAAGAACACTGACAGTGACACACATACACACACACACACATACACACACACATCACAAGATCCACACCATGAGCTCCATGTGGTTCTTGCTACTTCTGATGGGGAATTGGAGGCCTGGAGAGCTCCGCAGCATGCCCAAGTCCCACCTTAACCCTGCAGCCACTGCCGCCGTCCTTTGCTGGGTTTTCCCCAAGCCAGAGTAAGGCTGGTTGAAACCGCCATGGTACAAAGTACCAAATCCCGCCATGTACAAACACGTGTGTATGTCTCCAGGACCCCGGACTTTGATCCCTCCTCAGATCCCCTAAACTTTGGCCTCCCCACAGATCCCCGATGCCATCAGTGGGGCCAGGCCCAAGGCCAATATGAAAACTGTGTGTACTTGCCATGTGTAAATCGGACTAATGTCCTAATTGGAAGCAGAGCCACAGTTAATTACCCTGATTCCTCCCCAGAGTGTCTGGATGGTGGCATCTCCTTGATCTCAGCAAAGGCAGTCACAAACATTGCTCTCGGCCCAGTCCGTGTTCACATCACACCACTTCCTCCCCAAGGGCTTGGTTCAGAAGCATCTGACTTAATGTGAGGGAAAACAACGCATGAGGGAAGCCCCAGCATGGCACGGGTAGGGGACAGCGCTCTTCCCTCACACACTCTACTGTGTCACTGCATAACATTTTGCTTATGATGTAGGGCTTGGGGCTGTTTCTCTTGTGGAAATTACTTTTCAACTCACGGCTGCTTTCATTCATATACCGGAAGGCAGGTCTGTGATGTGAGTCTTCTGTGAGGCTGGGGCTATGGGCAGCTAGATTCAGAGGACAGTAAAGAGGGCACTGAGGGGGAGCCGTGATGGTTTACTGGACTCTAAAGGTGGTTGGTGGGGATGGAGCTCAGATGGCAAAGTGCTTGTCTGGAATGCAAGGGACCCTGGGTGCCATCACAGCACGGCATGAGCTCAACACAGTGGAGCTTGTCAATCATCTCAGCATTTGGGAGGCAGAGGCATAGGAGGATCAAGAGCTAAGGGTGGATCATCTATAGCTACGTATGGAATTTGAGGCCAGCTGAGGCTACATGTGATCCTGTCTTTAAAAAATATAACATAATATGGGGTTGAGAATGAATTGTAAGAGGAGGAAGAAGAGGAGGAGGAAGAGGAAGAAGAGGAGGAGGAGGAGGAAGAGGAGGAGGAGGAGGAAGAGGAGGAGGAAGAGGAAACAGCCTCAGCCAGTTCTCTTCTGGGACAAGGGCAGGGCATAGCCAGTGGGAGCCCTGTGAAAAGTCAGGGGAGGAGATAACCCTGAAGGGATTCCCCCAAGTCCTAGCTTCCTGTGCTCCTAACAGGAGACACACAGGGCACAGGGCATGGCCTGGGCATTTTGTGTTGCAAAGGACCTTGTTGCTGTTCCTGTGGACCAAAGACCATGTTCCCATAGGAGGGTCTGTGCCACAGGCCGCCAGGCCACGGGTGGGCTACTTCTGTTCTCCTCTAGAACGCCAAGAGTGCAAAAGGTGCTCCTAACTCAAGGTCTGTGTGCTTCAGGGAAACCCAGTCCTCAGCTGACTTTGAGGAAAAAAGGGTTTAGCCACCTATGGAGAGGCCAAGAAGGGATTCCAGAGGCACAGAAGTTGCCTGGTTGATTAGAAGTCCAGAGACGGCCTCAAACTGTGCAGTTCGAATTACAGAGATGCAATTAAAGTGTCATAAAGTAATCTGCTGTACAGATTTCAGAATCATTTGTCCCCTGTATGAATGGCTAATGTGAGTAACCGTGAATAGCAAGTGGCTTCACGGTTAGTTCGTGACAGCGCAGAACACTGTGATGTGGGGAGCAGAGCGATGTGTGGTACCAGAAGCTGGCCTCCTCAAGAGGTCTGAGTCAGGAACCGTCCACAAGTGGAGAGGGCGGTACAGTGCAGGCCTCCTGTCCTCACGTTGGTACAGGCAGCAAGCAAAGCTCTAGACAATTCTCTGGCCTTATTAAAATCCAATTACAGTAATGGCTCGGGCTCAAATGCGGGGCATTGTGAATGCAAGATAAATGCCTCAACAGACCAGTCTCACACAGTCCCCCGTCCTCGTGTCTCTCTGTTGGTGATCTAGTTCCAGATGCAGCTGGCTTTCTGGGTTTGTCTAGTAAAGGACTTGAGGGAGGCAGCCTCGGAATGTGGTATGTTGCACCTGTATTGTTATTTTTCTTTGACCTTTTACAAAGAGATGAAACCCCCATCTGACTAATTCAAGTGATTCCGAGAACTCAATCAATCAGTGCCCATGTGTCAGGCCCTGACAGCTGGACTCTCAGTAATGTAGATGTAGGTGTCCTCTTGGTGGGATGTGGAAGTGACACACAGAGGATCAGCGGCTGCTGTAAGAGCCACCTGGGTGCTGTGACCGCAGTGACTCCCGAAGGTGCCCAAGATCCATGTGATAGGGCTCTCTGTCAATCCCAACTGCCTCTGGTGGGGTTGGAGGAAGGTTGAAGCTGCTAAGAGAGAAATGATGATTTGTGGCTATCAGGGATCTTAGAAATCCCAAACCAGCAATGTCCAGCTGCTCAGGCAGGTGGTTCCACTCAGTGGCCTCCAGGGCCTTCCCCTAGGACTCCATGCAGTGCCAGGGAAGGGGAGCCACAGTGAGAACTCAGGGTATTATTTCCTAAGTTACATATTGTGCAACATATTGTGCCCTTTTGCAGCGGTGTTGGGGGGTATATTTCTTAAGTGCAACAACTAAAAATAAATACACAGAGAGACACTTACAAATAGATACATTTTTCTCCAACTGTAATTTTTCAAAGCCAGGATAGCTGTAGCTACCACTAGCAATTAAGAGGCCGTCAGAGCCTGCCTGATGAGGGTGGTGTCTTTGGAGAGCTTGGGGATCACTTCCTCCCCTCGGCTTCTATCTTGCCATTGGATACAGTTATTTTTAGTTCTTCCCAGGATCCAAATGAGATTTGGATTTGCATGAAGAGGGGCCCAGGGCAGCCCGGGCTCTTCCCAGGTGCTGGCTTCCCACAGCCTAAGGAGGTTTAGGGAAAGCCAGCTGCACAGACAGACTCTCTTGACTGAGACTGGCTTTTATGTTACAGATGGTGGCGTGCTCAGAAACAAGCAGTACATTCTACAAAACTCCTGACCACTTTCAGCAGACTCCAAAGGTCAAAAGCAAGGAGAATGTGAGAAATTTCCACAGATGAGAGGAACCCTGGGAGGCGTGAGGGGTTCCAGATGGGGTCCCAGACGATGAGGTACCTGGGGTGAAGGCTAAGGACACAGCACCACGTGGTCTGCTGCAAACCACGGCACAATAATGCCTGAGTGTTCACCCTGCCAGCTGTGGACTGGAGAACACTAAGGGGACCTGTGGGACAGCTGAGGACTTTGTGAGGTGTCCGATCCACGGTCCTTACAAAGTCCTGGCAGTCACCATAGCTTCTCCTTAGATCTAAATTAGAGGCCCCACCTTAAAAAGTCTACACACAAGTCATTTAAAAACTCTGTCGTTCCATGACTGGGGGAAGCTGCCACGCACTATCATGGAAATCCACACAGCTGGCCCTGTGTGCAGACAGAAGTGACATGACTCCAGGGGTACACCCGCCATCTTTCCTGCCACTGAGGGACATAGACAACCTCCTAGTGACAATAAACCATACCTGGTCACCCAGCCAGACACACAGATATCAGCATGTGAGGGAATGCCATCTCCAAAACATATTATATTACATTATATCATATCATATCATTATATTAATCAAGGCTCCTCATATGAGATAAAGTGCTCAGTATTTATCTTTTTAGACTGAAAAATCTTCCTTTAACAATAGTTCCAACAATTATCCTGTAAAGGTCATGATTTTTTCCTTCTTTGTGGCTGAATACTATTCCGTTGTGTTTATGTACCACCTTTCCCCCCCTCATTCACCTGTTGATGGGCATCCAAGTGGTTTCTGTTTCCTACATGTCATGACTAGTGCAAGAATAAATATGAACGTGTGGCGTCTCTGTTGGAGTATTCAGAGCCCTTTCTGCCCAGGGGTGGGAAAGCTGGGTTCTCTGAGCTCATGGGCAACCCTATCTGGCCACCTGCTGCCTGCCAAGGAGCTAATCTCACCAACATCTGCATGCTTGGTGGCATTCCCAAAGCACACAGCAGCAACTAGGGTGTGTGTGTGTGTGTGTGTGTGTGTGTGTGTGTGTGTGTGTGTGTGTGTGTGTTCACACAGTCACATATGTTCATGAGACCCCAAGAGTCCTTACAGAGAAGACATTCAGGGACACTGAGTCCTGGCCACCTATGCTGACCCTACCCTCCTCTAAGCTGCTCATTTCCAACCTGTCGTAAGCTCCACTCTGTCTGAGGCCCGGAAGGAAGGAATGCTAAATGGCAATCTATTAAACATTTTTCCCTCAAAGCCCTGTGCACATCACGACCCAATTCTCCAACTGCCACTGCACAAAAGACCAAAAGTGGGTCGGCAGAGAGGTAAAGGTGGTGGAGGGGCAATCCACAAGCAATCACTTAAAAATGCTTTAGCCGCAGCTTCTGGGGATTATCTAGGCAGATGAGAGCGGAGATTCAGAGGCAAGGATGGGTCAGCTACAGCCACTTGTAAAGACCTGGGACCTGCTAGGATGAGCCTTGGCAGGTGACAAGAGCTGGCATCCCAAAGAAGCAACCTGCCAGGGCCCTCCTCTGCAGGAAGCACATAGGTGTGAAAATGTGGAATGTTAATTCCCCTGCAAGAAGACTTCTCCAAATGCCTGAGGACTGGGGCTGGGGATGGACTGAGGTGGTTTTGTTTTCGTAGGCTGAAAATTCCACCATCAGAAACTATGTGGATTTTGTCGTAGCATCAGAACACTGTTTTCCTGCTCCATTTTTTAAAAGAATACATATCTGTCAGTTCAAAAGGCTTCTACATAAGCTACATTCTCAGTCAGTACAGCAATTTCAGGGCTTCTTGCTCACTACCTAGTGCCCACTGTCCACCACCCCCTGTCCACCACCATCAACTGCCCACTGTCCCCCACCCTCTGTCCACCACCATCAACTGCCCACTGTCCCCCACCCCCTGTCTACCACCATCAACTGCCCACTGTCCCCCAGCCCCTGTCTATCACCATCAACTGCCCACTGTCCCCCAGCCCCTGTCCACCACCATCAACTGCCCACTGTCCACCACCCCCTGTCTACCACCACTTACAGTCTACCATGCACTGTATACCACCCACTGTCCACTACCTACAGTCTACTCTCCACAGTCCACAGCCCACCATCCACTGTCCGCCACCTGTTGTCCATTACCCACAGTCACAACCCACCATTGTCCACCATCTCTCCCTCTGCCCATTGACCAGTTCCTACTGCCAGCTGCCCAGCGCCTATGTCTAAAGCCACTGCACATCTCTCACTGCCCACCACTCATTATCCACCAGCCATCAGATGCCACCCCTTGTAGTACTGTCATTCCCCAAGGGACAACTGTAGAGCAGTGGCTAGCGCTTTGCCCAGACCGGCACATCTCTCTTGAGGCTGGAATCCTAGCTCTGAGTCTTGCCACCCAGGGCTTGAGAGAATATGCGGGGCATGGGTCCATATGGTCTACAGGGGTCAGAGCTCCCCACCTCTGGCACATGTAGCATCTGCAGAGGGCATAGTGCCACCTGGGGGCTGTCTGTTGGCATTAGGTATTGCTCTCATTACTTAACAGAAGACTTGACAGAGCCATTTAAGGAAGGAAAGAATCGTCTTGGCTCACTGTTTAAAGTACAGTCCCTTGTGGCAGTGAATGTGCAGCAGCAGGAGCATGAGGCGGCAGCTGATCGTCCCGTTGATTTGACAATTAAGATTCATCATAATGCCGAGCCACTTTATTTCCCTGCTGGCTGTGTACTCGATGTCCACCCATTTTACAGGAAGAAACTGAAACATGGGATTTATAAAGTGACCAGGATGGCTCAGCTACCAAGGGTAGAGCTAGGAGCTAGGTCCCACCCTGTGTCCTGACAGTCCCACTGTGGTTTTTCTTGTAAACCTTACATAGTGCATGTGCGTGTGTGTGTGCGTGTGTGTGTGTGTGTGTGTGTGTGTGTGTGTGTGTGTGTGTGTATGTGTGTGTGTGTGTGTGAATGTGCACATGTCGCCTTTAAGAAAATTTCATCTATAAAACTACCATATTTTTCCCTCTTAAAAACAATTTTGAAAATGGTGACTACCTCAGTTTATGTCCCCATGTGGCTGTAACCCTAGCGACTGGCCAGGCCTCTGCACCACAGCTGCCAGCCGACCTTGGTCTCGTCACTGGGCCGTGAAGGGCCATGGGCATTGATTGAATGACCAAATCTTCTCTGGAGTCCAGTATTACCTGGCTCTGAGGTTGGCAGGTAATATATAGACATAGCCCTCCGCGGTAGACTGGACTTGGGAGCCAGAGATTAATTCTGTCCCCAAGAAATGTGTGTTCTTGGGAGTAGCCCTGGGCTGTGGGTCTCAAAGAGGGCTCCTCTGTGGTGGTGACAAGAAAGGTACGGCCAGTAGGTACAGGGCGGCAGGAGGCCCAGGGTATTGCTAGACACACCCTTCCCCACCACCTGCTTTCTCATCTTGGGTTAGGGGCTGGGGTGTTGCCGGGCCCTCCCCCAAAACAAGACACTCTTCTCCCCAGGCATCCCCAGAACATCCTGTGTGGAGCATGTGAGTGTGTTGAGCCTGCAAAGAGGACACTGAGGTGTCTGATTCATGTGACGTTCACTTATACTTGGAGCAAATGGTGGAAAGGCTGTAAAATCCACCACTGTGTGGCACTGAGCGAGTCCTGACTCTCTTCGTGACTGCTGGCTGCCCACCTCTCACTGTCCACTAGCACTGCATGTCGACCCTCTGCCAACCGCTGCCCGCTGTCCGTCATTCACTACCACCCGACCCCCGTCCATCATATGCTGCCACCACCCCATTGTCCACTATCCATAGTCACCGCCCGCTGTCCCCCCCTCTGTCCACCATACCAATTACTCCCACTCTTCACTGCTTAGTGAGCATCTACCACTCACTGTCATCTGCCCTCTGTCCATCTCCCATTGCCTGCCATTCACAGTCCACTGCGCATGCCCCCTAGCCACCATCCACTGTCACTAGCCTCATCCACCATCTACTTTACATTCTCTGCTGCCCTCTCCCATTGCCCAGCACCTACTATCCACCACACACCGCCTGGTGCTCACCATCCACTCTCCATCATCACTGTCCTCCCAACATCACCATCCATCGCCCACTGCCCACTGTTCACTGCTTAGTGCCTGTTGTCCACCCACTGTCCACTTCCCACAGCTCACCAGCCCCTGCCCACTCCCTCTACTGACCACAGTTACCATCTGCTTCCTACAACCTACTTTGGACTCTCCTTTGGAGATCACTGTGGCTGGCCTGGTGGTGACCTATGGTGGCCGTCAGTCAGGTCCCAAATGGACACATCTATCCAGACACACATAGCATTCAGGAATACACAGGAAGTCAAGACTGCCCAGAACAAATTCCTTTAGACTGTGAGTTCTAACAGGGGACAGACAGGCAGGCCCATCCTGCAGAAGCAGGCGCTTCCTCCATTTCCATGTGAGCCATGAGGTTTTCCCACTGGGCAGAGAAATGTATGGCATGCCCAGGGCTAGACTCTGTATGACCCGTACAATATGCCATTTCTTACACTGAGTTTCAGCCCCATATGAGGTCACACACATGAATGTGAGACTTAAAAAATAAATTCTAATGGCAGTGAAGATTACCTAAGTGTACAGAACAAAGCTTAATCCAAAACCTGATGTGTGTCCCACAGGGCTCACCCGAGATGCATCCCACAGGGCTCACACAGGGGTGTCCCACAGTGCTCACTCAAGATATATCCCACAGTGCTCACCCAGAGACATCCCATAGTCCTCACTAAGATGCATCCCACAGTGCTCACCCAGGGGCATCCCACAGTGCTCACACAGGGGCACCCCACAGTGCTCACCCAGGGGTGTCCCACAGTGCTCACCCAGGGGCATCCCACAGTGCTCACCCAGGGGCATCCCACAGTGCTCACATCCAGGGGCACCCCACAGTGCTCACCCAGGGGTGTCCCACAGTGCTCACCCAGGGCCATCCCACAGTGCTCACCCAGGGGCATCCCACAACACTCACCCAGGGGCACCCCACAGCACTCACCCAGGGACACCCCACAGTGCTCACCCAGGGGCACCCCACAGTGCTCACCCAGGGGTGTCCAACAGTGCTCACCCAGGGGTTTCCCACAGTGCTCACCCAGGGGTGTCCCACAGTGCCCACTCAAGATATATCCCACAGTGCTCACCCAGGGACATCCCATAGTCCTCACTAAGATGCATCCCACAGTGCTCACCCAGGGGCACCCCACAGTGCTCACCCAGGGGCATCCCACAGTGCTCACACAGGGGTGTCCCACAGTACTCACCCAGGGGCATCCCACAGTGCTCACTCAGGGGCATCCCACAGTGCTCCCCCAGGGACATCCCACAGTGCTCACCCAGGGACATCTCACAGTGCTCACCCAGGAGCACCCCATAGTGCTCCCCCAGGGGCATCCCACAGTGCTCACCTAGGGACATCTCACAGTGCTCACCCAGGGACATCCCACAGTGCCCACCCAGGGGCATCCCACAGTGCTCACCTAGGGACATCCCACAGTGCTCACCCAGGGACATCCCACAGTGCTCACCCAGGGACATCCCACAGTGCTCACCTAAGGACATCTCACAGTGCTCACCCAGGGGCATCCCACAGTGCTCACCCAGGGACATCTCCCAGTGCTCACCCAGGGACATCCCACAGTGCTCACCCAGAGACATCTCACAGTGCTCACCCAGGGACATCCCACAGTGCTCACCCAGGGACATCTCCCAGTGCTCACCCAGGGGCATCCCACAGTGCTCACCCAGGGACATCCCACAGTGCTCACCCAGGGGCATCCCACAGTGCTCACCCAGGGACATCCCACAGTGCTCACCCAGGGACATCCCACAGTGCTCACCCAGGGGCATCCCACAGTGCTCACCCAGGGACATCCCACAGTGCTCACCCAGGGACATCTCACAGTGCTCACCCAGGGGCATCCCACAGTGCTCACCCAGGGGCATCTCACAGTGCTCACCCAGGGACATCTCACAGTGCTCACCCAGGGGCATCCCACAGTGCTCACCCAGGGACATCTCACAGTGCTCACCCAGGGACATCTCACAGTGCTCACTCAGGGACATCCCACAGTGCTCACCCAGGGACATCTCACAGTGCTCACCCAGGGGCATCCCACAGTGCTCACCTAAGGACATCTCACAGTGCTCACCCAGGGTCATCTCACAGTGCTCACCCAGGGGCACCCCACAGTGCTCACCCAGGGGCATCTCACAGTGCTCACCCAGGGACATCCCACAGTGCTCACACAGGGACATCTCACAGTGCTCACCCAGGGGCATCCCACAGTGCTCACCCAGGGACATCTCACAGTGCTCACCCAGGGACATCTCACAGTGCTCACCCAGGGGCATCCCACAGTGCTCACCCAGGGGCATCCCACAGTGCTCACCTAAGGACATCTCACAGTGCTCACCCAGGGACATCTCACAGTGCTCACCCAGGAGCACCCCACAGTGCTCACCCAGGGGTATCTCACAGTGCTCCCCCAGGGACATCCCACAGTGCTCACACAGGGACATCTCACAGTGCTCACCCAGGGGCATCCCACAGTGCTCACCCAGGGACATCTCACAGTGCTCACCCAGGGACATCCCACAGTGCTCACCCAGGGGCATCCCACAGTGCTCACCCAGGGACATCTCACAGTGCTCACCCAGGGACATCCCACAGTGCTCACCCAGGGACATCCCACAGTGCTCACCTAAGGACATCCCACAGTGCTCACCTAGGAACATCTCACAGTGCTCACACAGGGGCGTCCCACAGGGCTCACCCAGGGTGTGTTATTTGACTGTAGTTATGTTCTGGACACACAACTGGAGCACTTGGCATTGCGCATGCCATGCCACCACACATCACTGATGAACGCTGCCTGAAGCCCTCCGGCTCAGACTACTGTGTTATGAACTGCAGTGTCTGTGCTGAACACAGAGTTTCTGTTCTCATAGAAACAGAATGGTTTAATTACAGAAAACAAACACCTTCAATATTTTCCCACCCTCATTCCTCAGCATGAAGGTATCAAGCTAGTCTATCTTTGGAGTGTTCTGTGTTAGAATGTTTGGTTTTTAAAATTGACATTTAAGTTGTTGACTTGAGTTTCTTTAAAAGTTGTTAAATGAATTTTGACTTGGGATAAGAATAGAATTGCTAATAATTGCCCTAGACATAGTTGCACGGTGTTTTCAGCATTGTTGATTATAAAATCAAAACATCAATCAGTTCTGAAGAGTGAGTGAGGAAGATGCTCTGTGTCCTTCCTGCTGGATCAAATATTCAGCCAAGACTTAATTCTTGTGTAAAAATAAACAAGCATGTCCATCTCATTAGTGTGCAAATCTGTCTTCATCTTTAATAGATGGTAAATTCTACGTACGGCAAAGAATCGTTTGCAAATAAATGTCTTTGATTTGCTGTCAGTAAATGTTTGATTTGTGGGTCTGCTTCATGTAGGTATGTGCCCAAGGTCACGTAAAAATTCCTCAAGTGCAGAGGGGTTGTGAGTGAGTAGAAAAGGTTTGAAAACCCTGGTGTGGGTCGCCCAGTGGAGGCCCAGACTTAACCAAGAAGACAACCTGTCACAAGGACCAATGACCCCAACAGGCTCACATACAACTTTTCTTCTCATGAGCACAAGCGCTGAAGTGCACCCCCACCGTGCTCACAGTGGGCCAGCTTGGCCTGCGATCCACAGTCCCCGGTTAATATGCTTCCACCTGTCTCTACATGCCTTGCAGAGCGCCCTCACGCTCCTGCTTGGCCAGACTCCAGCCCCTCTCCCTCCACCATCCCACAGAGGCATTTGCCCCAACCCAGCACTAGGCAACCTCACTGTGGGGGGTCCCACAGCCAACATAACACCTCTGCTCTCAGACACAGCAGAGCTGGGAGGCCTACAGACTCACTCTCACCCTAACAGGAGGGTCCTATAAGTGTCACTGTCCCCTCTGGGGCCAGGAATCAAGGTGCCCTGATGGGAGATCTGCATTCTTACCACCCTTGAAAATGCTCCCGGGAGCCTGTGTCCCTGTATCACGGAGTCGTGGAAAATACTCTACAAAGTCAGTGGTGAAAAACTCAACAGCTGAGGTATTTTAAAGCCAACAGCAGACCCTGGGAGAGCCCTGGCTCTCTGCAATCACAGAGGGTCTGCTTATGTGGCCTAGCCCCAGATACATCTCTAAAAATATAGAGAGAGGGAATTTAACCCAGTCAGAGCACAGGCTTTCGTCATCTCATAGGCATCTTCCCCTAATCAGGGCATGGGCTCCTCTAGGTTTATAGGCCCCGTTTCCTGGTCAGAGCACAGCTTGGCCATAGACATGGTTTCCCAGCCATAGAATGGGCTTCCTTAGCTCAGCCCAGCCCCTGTTTAAGCAGATGGTGTAGACCGCCTTGTCTAGCACATGCTGCTCAGAACATTTCCTCTTGACTCGAGCACAGAGCTCAGTCGCCACGTCCACTCTCGGTTCCTCCAGGGAGGCCTATTTAGACTATTCCATTTATTTTTGTATTGTTTAGCATAGTGTACAAATGATCGCTACACAGCTGGTGGGTTTGCAGCCAGCGAGGACCCCAGTGTAGCTGGCACTGCGTCTACCAGCCCAAGAGCTGCCTGGAAGAAAGCAGCTTCAGGCACTTTGTGGGCTCTAGCTGCTGAGGGGGGAGGGTAGCCCGGGGAGTCTGGCGGGGGGGGGGGGGCAGGAGGGGGGAGATCAGGTTTCTGGATGAGTTCTGCTTGACTTGAAGTGCAGGCAACCTGCTTCTTTCCCGGTCTATCACCCTGTTTGTTAGGCCGGCCGGCAACATTGTAGCTTCTCACGGGCAACATTGTAGCTTCTCACTGGCAACATTGTAGCTTCTCACTGGCAACATTGTAACTTCTTTGTGTGTCTTTAGTGTCCCCTGGAAAGAGACCTGCTGAACCTATCCGCCAGCTGTAGGGCATTAGGGAGCTGACCAGGTTGAGCTCTCGGGCTATGGTGAGAGCCTTGGCTGTGTTTTCTGCTAACCTCGAGCTTGCATCTCTGAGCACATGGCCATGGGGTACAGCTGCCCGAGGCCAGCACACCTGAGTGTTCAGCTGATACTTCTGATCAAAGGTCAAGGTGGACATGTCTTTACAGTCCTGTGGAGAGTGGACTCTGAGGTCAGTCCTTCCCCTGGATTCAACAAGTGACTAAAGTCCTTTGGCTGCAAAGTCGGGACACAGGAGATATCAGCCCTGATGCTGAGAAGAGGGTTTACTGAGGAAGACCATGCTGTGCTCAAGGCAGGAACCGCGTCGACATGGTCTGTGTTTGTAGCCTGAGAGCATCCTGAACACACAACATATCCTCATTCCTCAGAGAGTCAGCCCACTTCACAGGGAAGAAAACTGAGGCATGGAAAATTAAACTCAGCAAGGCCACCGAGCCGCAGCATTGTCTGCCTCCTGGGCTGGCTCAGAACAACACTTTGCTCTTTTAGAGCAAGCCATGGACTGATCTGCTGCTGGCAAACGGAGCCGCCATTCCCAGGGTCTGTCCCAGCTCCTCCAACCCCCACAGTCCCACAGCGCAAACACAGACTTCTCTTCTTGTCAGAGATGAGCTCCAGTCTCTGGAGCCATTTGAGCTCAGACTCATCACTTCTGAAGGCCCAGACGAGGCCTTGCTTAGCCTACTCAAGGCTGTGGTGTGTCAGAGCAGGCCTGGGTACCCCAGCTCATGTCCATGGCAGCTTAGGTTGTTGCTGTAGCCTGCCGGAAATGCCCTCCATGGCCCTCAGGAGTGAGGCCAGGCACCATTGTGCTGTTCTGTCATCCGGGCTCATAGCTGTGCCTTCAAAGGCAAAGGCCAGCAAGGACCTGGAAAGGGGGCTCCCACAGAATGTGAGGGGCACCTAGGACGTAAACCCAGGTTCCTCTTGGCCATATGTCTTGCCCCTTGGCCGCAGAAGAAGAGCTACAGCTAGATTCTCATCTATGAACTCAGTAAAAAGCGGGAAAGGGCCGCAGTGCCTTTTCTGACACAAGTGTCACATTCATTACAGTTTAATTTGATCTTTTTAAATATCACATTAAGACAATTCCATCCTGGAATGGAATGGTTATGGTTAGCATAAATCTGCCCCCCCCACACACACACACATACACACAGGGACTTCATTTATATTAGCTTTTATTTAACTGGGTAAAAGGTAATTTGTTTTTATTAATTGATACATTTCCCCGCCTCAACTGGGCTAGCATTGGGTCCCAAACTGCAAGCATGTAACTGCCCTCCCTACAACAGAGCGCTGCCCACACTGGCAGAGATGATGACTGCCTGGCGCAGGCAGCCTGTTAATGCCACCGCCTCTAGTTTCAGGGGACGTGGGCCAATTGCTTAGTCACAGTCTCAGCTGAGGTAAGCAGGACTCTTTCACTTTCTGCTTTAAGCTGTGGGGAACTGGTGGCTCTTGGGCAGAATGCAGGTACCAGGACACACACAGCTTGCCATGCAGTGGGCGGGTCCTGCAGCCATACGCGGGACAGGTGCTGCTTCCATGCTGCCCTCACTGCCACCACCGAGCATCATCCCTCGGCCGCCAGCTGCCTGGCATGGACCTCTCGCTTATTGTCTTTTGGCTTCTTCCCAAACAACCAATGGGGCTGTGTCCCTCCCTTGGTAACTGATCTCTTCTTGCCCTGTCTCATGCTGTGACCTATGTCTTCACAGAAAACCCCCTGTTTGGATTGGTAAAATGCTGGAGGTCTCCTAGGTGAACCCAGAACCCACCACACACACTGGGCAAACCTTCTTTCTACCATCTTGTGTTTGCAGGCACCCACCCACAGAGCAGGGGGCTCACACAGAGCCATCCTTCCCTCATTCCCCTGCATTATAGAGAGGACACCATTACCCCCTCATGACCTCTCCCAAAACTTGACACATAGACCATTCAGGAGCCATTTCTCCGTCCAGTAGCTTGAGGGTTAGGACATGGAGCACCTACCAAATTTTATGTGATGAATACCGGGTGGGCAGGCTTTAGATACAGGGGACAGGCCACTAAAAATGAGCCTCACACATCTTTATGCCAGTTCCCTTTGCAACAAACACCTGGTGTGGCAGGGTCCTGGGAGACGATCTCGTCACCTCATAAGTGTTGAGTCCCTTTCCTAAACAGAAAGACCCTATCATTTTCCATGGAATAATTCCAGCTGTGTGCCTGTGTGGGGTGCATTGTGTTCATGTGTGCTTTGAGTCTGGGTCTCTCCCTAAAGCTGGGGTTCACTGGTTGCCTAGACTGGCTGTCGATTCGACCCCAGGGACCCTCCCAGCTCTGTTTCCAGAGCTGAGATTACAGGCCCATGGGCAGCTTTTTACTCGGGAGCTTGATTTCCAAGCCACGTCGCTGACCGAGTTCCCTCCCCAGCCCCAAAATGTCTATTATTGGAAAACATATTTAATGACAATATCTGTTCTAGTTACTTTGTTACTATGACAAAATATCTGAGTGGGGCTGAAGACCTGGCTCAGCAGTTAAGAGCCCTGGCTGCTCGTCCAGAGGACCAGAGTTAGGTTTCCAGTACCTACAAAGCCACTCACAAACATCTAGACCCCCAGTCCTAGGTCATCCGATGCCATCTTCTGGCCTCTGTGGGCATTGCATGTACACAGTGCACACATCAAACACCCATACAAATAATAATGATTTATGACTATAGTATTTTTAAATATATCTGACAGAAGCGGTTGAAGGGAGGAAAAGTTTAATTTGGGTCCCAGTTTCAGGGGACTCAGTCCTTCGTGTCTGAGGTGCACATGGTGGCTTGGGCAGTTCTATCTGTAACAGTACAGCATGAGGCCGAAGTTCCACAGTCTCAGTGGGTCAGGAAGCTCCCAGAGGAAGCTGATTCCACTTCTGCCAGGCAAACCACGTGTCTCAAAGGTTCCACAACATCCCCAAACAGTAGCCACATCTGGGGACCAAGTGCTTAAAGTATGAAACTGCGAGGGACATTTTGGCCAGGAACTATACAAATAGCTACAGGTGGGCATGTACCAGGGCAAAACTGGACACTTCACTTGCCTTGACCCTTTTCAAAAGCAAGAAGTCTGGAACGCTTAGAGACATGGAAGGCCCTTGGAGCTGGACACGGGCTGTCTGTGAGGCTGTGTCTGCTGTTTGCTCAGCAGCGCATCTTCTACAGTGGGGACACGCGTGTCCCTAACACGTAGATACTGAAGCCCGGGCAAGCACGGCCCTAGCATTACATATGCAGTGAACACCACCGAATGGTAATTGGACAAATGGTTCTTCTCCGTGGTTTCCATAATGACATTTTCTATGTATGCCGCACTTTAAACTCTTTTCAAAGCTTTTTCGTCTCCATTATTCTGTTTAATCCAGCTAATTGAACTTGAATTGGAACAAAGAAAAACACTGATAAATTAATTAAATCTCTGCCTTTTATGGGGGGGGTCAGAGGTGGACAGGAAACACAGCTTGTAGCAGCTGTTGGTGAGTGCCTATTGTAGTGGGACACAGAAGAGCGAGACACCCCACCCTCCCACTTCTGACAATTTATCGAAAAGGGGGGAAGAAAGAATGAAGTTTGACTAGGACTTTAATGTAAGATTTCTGAGGGGAAAGCTTTGTTTCTTGTTTTCCTTCTCCTTCTCTGGCCCCCTTATCTACATGACCCCAGAATACTTTTCTGAATAGTTTGTGCTCTGGAGGACTCTCAATAGCTGGCCTTTGCACCCACAGGATGACAATGCCCCTGCCTTGCCCAAGGGTGCCAGCCAAATATATCTCCAGGTCTGGGAAGATATCCCCAGGCCGAGAGGACAGGTGACAGGCCTAACACTGAAGTTAGCCTGTAAGGCTGGGCCCTCTGTGTGTGGAGTGGGCAGGGCTAGGCTCTCTGTGTGTGGAGTGGGCGGGCCTGGGCTCTCTGTGTGTAGAGTGGGCAGGGCTGGGCTCTCTGTGTGTGGAGTGGGCAGGCCTGGGCTCTCTGTGTGTAGAGTGGGCAGGGCTGGGCTCTCTGTGTGTGGAGTGGGTGGGCCTGGGCTCTCTGTGTGTAGAGTGGGCAGGGCTGGGCTCTCTGTGTGTAGAGTGGGCAGGCCTGGGCTCTCTGTGTGTAGAGTGGGCAGGGCTGGGCTCTCTGTGTGTGGAGTGGGCGGGCCTGGGCTCTCTGTGTGTGGAGTGGGCAGGGCTGGGCTCTCTGTGTGTGGAGTGGGCGGGCCTGGGCTCTCTGTGTGTAGAGTGGGCAGGGCTGGGCTCTCTGTGTGTGGAGTGGGCAGGGCTGGGCTCTCTGTGTGTGGAGTGGGCAGGGCTGGGCTCTCTGTGTGTGGAGTGGGCAGGGCTGGGCTCTCTGTGTGTGGAGTGGGCAGGGCTGGGCTCTCTGTGTGTGGAGTGGGCAGGGCTGGGCTCTCTGTGTGTGGAGTGGGCGGGCCTGGGCTCTCTGTGTGTGGAGTGGGCAGGCCTGGGCTCTCTGTGTGTGGAGTGGGCAGGCCTGGGCTCTCTGTGTGTAGAGTGGGCAGGGCTGGGCTCTCTGTGTGTGGAGTGGGTGGGCCTGGGCTCTCTGTGTGTGGAGTGGGCAGGGCTGGGCTCTCTGTGTGTGGAGTGGGTGGGCCTGGGCTCTCTGTGTGTGGAGTGGGCAGGGCTGGGCTCTCTGTGTGTGGAGTGGGTGGGCCTGGGCTCGCTGTGTGTGGAGTGGGCAGGCCTGGGCTCTCCGTGTGTGGAGTGGGCGGGCCTGGGCTCGCTGTGTGTGGAGTGGGTGGGCCTGGGCTCTCTGTGTGTGGAGTGGGCAGGCCTGGGCTCTCTGTGTGTGGAGTGGGCGGGCCTGGGCTCTCTGTGTGTAGAGTGGGCAGGGCTGGGCTCTCTGTGTGTGGAGTGGGTGGGCCTGGGCTCTCTGTGTGTGGAGTGGGCAGGCCTGGGCTCTCTGTGTGTGGAGTGGGCAGGGCTGGGCTCTCTGTGTGTGGAGTGGGTGGGCCTGGGCTCTCTGTGTGTGGAGTGGGCAGGGCTAGGCTCTCTGTGTGTAGAGTGGGCAGGCCTGGGCTCTCTGTGTGTGGAGTGGGTGGGCCTGGGCTCTCTGTGTGTGGAGTGGGCAGGCCTGGGCTCTCTGTGTGTGGAGTGGGCAGGCCTGGGCTCTCTGTGTGTGGAGTGGGCAGGGCTAGGCTCTCTGTGTGTGGAGTGGGTGGGCCTGGGCTCTCTGTGTGTGGAGTGGGCAGGGCTGGGCTCTCTGTGTGTGGAGTGGGCAGGCCTGGGCTCTCTGTGTGTGGAGTGGGCAGGCCTGGGCTCTCTGTGTGTGGAGTGGGCAGGGCTGGGCTCTCTGTGTGTAGAGTGGGCAGGCCTGGGCTCTCTGTGTGTGGAGTGGGCAGGCCTGGGCTCTCTGTGTGTAGAGTGGGCAGGGCTGGGCTCTCTGTGTGTGGAGTGGGTGGGCCTGGGCTCTCTGTGTGTGGAGTGGGCAGGGATGGGTCATGTGTGCAGTTCTGCACAGTGAGCAGGTGGATCTGGTGTTCAGATGCAGCAGCAACCAAAGTCAGCTCATCAGCACGTGTAGGTAACATCCCAGTGTCAGTGTCAGCTTTCTGCCCTTGTGCTGTGGTCCAGCTCTGCCTAAATATGACCCTATTTCAGAAATTCCTAAATCTGAGGAAACAATACCTCAGGCGTGAGCAATGAGGAGCATACTTAGAAATGTCCTCTTTAATATCCCCGAGGTTAGCTAGCCCGCACCTCTCCTCCCTTGGTGAGATGCTGTCCCTGTCCCTGATATATGTGAGTGGGGCAGAGTTGATGTCAGTTGCATCTCTTGACTGAGGAACACTACTGGCCAGAGACTCATCCCAGGTTAGGCCAGAGCCAAGCTCTCTTTTCCACTTTCGATGGGTGCAGGAGAGGGAGAGCCCTCAGGTGATATGTGTCAAATCAAGGCTGCATCTGACCCATGAGCTCCGAGGCAAAATCAGTGCCCTGGAGACAGGACTGCGCTGAGGGGTCATCTCACCACAGGTTGTATGCTGAGCACCTACTTTCAGACAGATGCTAAAAACACCAAGGGAAGGTCAAAATCAGCCAGCGATATAGGTCTTTGGAGGATTTATATGACAGACATGGGAAGGTTATGGATACGTATGTTACGTAATATATCAATATCATAATCTATATTCACTTGTGCCCGTGCAGATGACCACGTGATACACACACCCGCATATGCTCAGAAATCTCATTCCTTGTTACTTCTTTGGCAAATCCTGCTATGTGGATTCACTTCACCTCATGGGTGAGCAGTGTTGAGAGAGACAAGGGCAGAGGGACAGGATGATGGCAGCTGAGGCACAGGATGCCCAGGCAACCTCAGCTAGCCAAGCCAAGCCATGAAGCGGGGAGCGAGGCAGGATGAAAGACTGGGCTCAGAAACAGTTGGGATAAGGGCCCCACCCTTTAAACATGTGACAAGTATGCAGTTAATAAACGCAGTAGACAAAGTTTTGGGAAACTAGGTTTTACCTTAAAAGGACAACTCTGTGGAAGGGGGAACGGGGCTGGCACCGGCCTGTCTGGGCTCCACGAGCTGCTGTTTTTACCTCCTTGACTCTCAGAAACACCCCTGCCTGTGCAATAGATACCCAGAGCTCACCAGAGAGCACCCAGTGCTGTCCTCCAAGTGGCAGAGGAGGGGACTGTGTGCTTCCTCCTTACAGACCAGCCTCCAGGATTTCTCCAAACTGCAGCCTGCTCGCTGACTGTTCTCTGCCATGCTGCTCCTTAAAGCTATGGCACAAACAAGCCTACGGAGCTTCCGAGGCTTGGGGCAGTCTTGAGTGCTCCTCCCTGTTAAAGCCACTGCACTTAGGCAGTTAGAAGAGTCTTGTTAAGAAAAACGCTTCCCTGCTGGAGGCATGTCTCAGAGATGGCATCCAGTTAGGTACAGCTGTGTAAAAACAGAGCCACATTAGCCCCTGCCATGTCCGGCTTTTGTTGATGTATCCTTGTCAGTTTGTGCGCAGTCCCTGGAGGATGCTGGGGGAGAGACACCCAGGAGTTCCTCAATGGATGGTGTCACCTCCAAGAGTCTAAAACTATATCAGACATGCTATTTTAATAGACATTTGTAAAACTTCATCCCCTGTCCTTACTTGGCAATGCTTTGCTTTTGGGGAGTGCAGTTGATTAATTAATTGGTTAATTAATTAAGTAAGTAAGTAATGGGAAAATTCCCACAGTGTTTTAAGTAAGTTTATGCCCTTGTGTTGGGTCACATTCATGGATACCCTTAGCCACATGCAGCCTAAAGGCTAGGGGCTGGACACTCCTGCCTCGCATGTGTCCCTTATGGAAAAAAATGTATTGATTTGAACAACGTTCAGGTTCCCCAGCCTGTCATTTAACAGAAAAGTTAAAAGTCATATAACCAAGTCTTCACACAGAACAGTGACTCGTCTTCTTCACCATCTCCCGAATCGTCCATCAAGACCATCAAGGTCAGCACCATGTGAAGTCCACACACCTCAGAGCCAGACCTAGCTGCTGGGCCAACCCAACTCAGCCACACGGTCCTCAAGGAAGGGCCATTGCGCCTGGGCTGAGGAGGCCCCAGGGCCAGCACAGGCAGAGCACAGCTCCCTGTCTCCTCCCATTGGCTCAGTTCTTCCCAGATAACTTACCTGTGGGAGGCTTTTGGTCACCAAAGGGACCGGGGCAGGGGGAGGGGGGACACGGTGTTGAAAGCACCTTCATGGAACACTATTGGACATGTTGACATGCTGAGGTTTGGGGGCTGGAGTCTTCTGCTCCATCCTGCACACTACAGTGCACAGCCCTGTCACTTCTCACTGTCCAGGTACAAGGTGCTCAGACATGGCTCTGGTCCCCGGCAGCATCCCGTTTGTGTCTCGGAACCTCTTCCACCACAGCGCTCATCCCTCAAAGGCTAGAAGACAGGAACAGGAGGGAGAGCAGGGGAGCAAATGCCAGCTGAGCAGCCACTGTGTGGCCCATGTTGTGTCCCCTTCTGGAACCTCAATGTCATCTCAGTTACCTCCAGTTTCTGGTCAGCTGCCTCAAAGGACTGCTGGCCTGTGGCTTCCGGGGTTTTCCTGTATCGCAGACACCTCTGGGGTCCCTTTCCCCCATCCTCAGATCTTCTTGCCCAACTGCCGGGGCGGCGGAGGGGGTTGCAGGGAGGAAGGAACCCAGGTGACAAGCAACACAGGTGTCCTGGCCACCTGCAGGCAGGACTTGCATTGCACAGATCCATAGTCCAGAGCAACCCAAGTGCCCTTGCTGGCGCGTGAGGAACAGCACCCAGCATGGAGGTCAGGGGAGGTGGCGCTTCACGGAGAAGCAACTGAAGGTTCAGCAATGCACTTTATTGCCCCCAGCCATGCTTCATCGAGCTCTTCCTATGTCCCTGTTGGCCCCTTCCTGGGGGTCAGCGGCATAATCCTGACCTCCTTGTAGTATCAGCATCTGTGTTAGACGGAACCCAGAGAAGCCAACTTTGACAGTGGGATGGCACAGCGCTGCTTTTGTAAGCAGGCACCCCTTCATCAGCTTCCCTGCAGTTCCTGGGGGCACAGACTCGCCCGTCGGTGTACCAGATGCAACCCCAGCATCGCCTTGCATGGCGAACTCTCTTTCTAAGGACCTCACCCAGGTTGGCTTTCCTTTCTTGTTCAGAGCTGTGGCCCTCAGATGTGAATGGCAGGGAGAGTGGTTTCACTTTCGTCCTTATGCTTGTCATATTTCAGAGCTTCCTAAATATAGCTTTATTTTTTTTTAAATCCTACTGCCTTACATCAAGATAAAAAGGTTTCTGTCAAAATCAAGCGACATGTCAATTTTAATGAGCAACTGAAAAATTAACAAACGCGGCGTTCTAATCTAATTATGTTCCTTCAGAAAGCTCCCTAGGAATTGACTCAAGTCTGATTTGTCAGGCTCTCTGCCACTAAGACTGGGTGACGGCACGTAGGAGACTCAGAACTTCCATGGGCCTCTGACATGGCCCTTCTCTGTTCGCAGCCCTTAAAGACTTGGTGGTTTGCATGGCAGCAAAGGCACAGGAACCTGCTGTGTTTCCAAGTCCCTATCTCCTGGGACCCAGCTCCCAGAAGAAAGTAGAAGCCACGTAAGCAGTGGCCATACACTCCGGACCCTGCCATGTTGCCGTCACTCAGGGACAGGCCCTCTCCTCTTTTCTAAATAAGACTTTTAAAAAAGATTTATTTATTAATTATTTATACATGTACCCCTGCAGGCCAGAAGAGGGCATCAGATTACATTATAGATGGTTGTAAGTCACCATGTGGTTGCTGGGAATTGAACTCAGGACCTCTGGAAGAGCAGGCAGTGCTCTTCTGAGCCATCTCTCCAGACCTAAGTAAGACTTTCATTAGTAGAACATGGAGCCATCCTCCCCCCAGCAGGGATCCTGGCAACAGCAGGAGGTAAAATTCTTTCACTGTCCTGAAGCCACTGCTCAGCCCCCAGTAAAATCTGTGACTGGACAAGGCGAGCCTGCTGGCTCCCTACCAAGCCTGAGTCTGTGGTGGATCTTTTGGTGACCAGCCTGTCCCTGCAGAGGTTCTTGTTATTTGTGTGACCACTGCATGCTGTGTCTGTGTGGTGTGACATTTCACCTTAGCCACAGCACTAGGCGAGGGAAAGCCAGCCCACCACCCAGTTCCTCACTCCTGAGACCCCCCCGTTTCTTCAGCACATTATGCTTCTGTGTTTATGACACTGCAGTTTTGCATGAGAGTGGTGGTCTCATGCCAAGGCTGGGGAACATGCTGGACAGCCTAAAGAGTGTTCATTTTTCTGACACCCATGAACAGCAGGCCTCATTTTTTCTGGTAAAGATTTACTGTGTGCCTGGTAAACAAAGCACAGCAGAAAAAAAGTCTGGGGACACAGCTCAGTTAGGAAAGCACCCAACTAGCATGCAGGAAGCCCTGGGGTTCAGCCATAAGTACTGCATAACTCAGGTATGGGGGGTGTGCACTTTTAGTCCCAGCTCTTGGAGTCCTGGGTCAGTCTCAGCTGTGTGACAAGTTTGAGGCCAGTTTCAGCGACACGAGACCTCGTCTGAAAGGAAAATCCTAATAAGTGTGCTAGAGGAAATGTGAGGTAGATAGCATGGAAGAGAAGTTCAAAACTATGCAAGCCACGGTGGAGCTGGGACACTCAGAACATCTAGAAATCTCTACAAACAAAGGCAAGGGGATGGTCAGGGCCTGGGTGGACAGTGTACTGTCCTCACGGCTGTGCCTGGACCACAGCTCCTACCAGAGAATGAATTTTCACTTGGGCCTGGCCTTGGTGCCTGAGCCCTGCACTTAACACATGCGGTGGACCCACCGAGGCGGAGGCTCCCAACACAACCCAGTCTAAAACATTCCTTGTAAAGAGCTCCGTTCTCCGGTACCCTAGCCTAGTCTTAATAATAAAGTAATTTCCAGGGCCTTCAAATTTTGAATGAGCGAGAACCCAGCCATGTCACGTGCCTAGTTTCTGCTGTGAGCTGTTCCGGTGTCACTTCTGAGACCCAGATCTGGGAGCCTAACTCACTGTGGTCACAGGAACTGGCGAGAGAGGGGAGGGGTCAGGGAGTTGGGCGCGCAACATTCTGGCCCTTCCTCCAGTTAGCGCTGTCATTTGTATCTGCTTTAAATAGCCGAGGAATTATAGTAAAGAGGAATTCATAACACAGCTGGCCGTAAACTGGAGCATTCAGGTGTGGCTCTTGTTGCAGATCATTATGATCATATAGCCCCATATTAAATCCGGATCTAAGAAAAAATCCTTCTCTGGAGGTGCTTCACAAGCATTTTAATAAATTCTGTTTATTGCACGATCCCTGGGTGGATATTGTCTTCATAATTCCATGCACACTTGTAACACGGGATCCACAGGAGAGACCAGCCCTTGAGGAATGCAAGCCTGTTTTCAAGTCAGTGTTCTTTGATGATGCGAGGCGTTTGCTGCAAGCGATTTCTTTATTTTGGTTGTGTGAACGTCTCTCCAGAATGGCCCCTCCATAAAATCTTATTCTCGGGCAGCCCCAGGGACCTTTGAGGTGGATTAAAGTCACATGTAACCACGGCACACTGTAGCACAGGAAAGCAGCAACGGCTAGAATTCTCACAAGTGTGTCTTGCCCAGCCACCCTTTTGCTGTGACACTTCCACAAAAGCCCAGCAGAGCCACACACGATAGAGTGGCCAGGGGGGACAGTGAGGAGGTAGAAACAGCTGGGAATTACATGCCTAGGTTCTGAAAGGGCTACATGGCAGCCCTAGAAATGGATGTTTTTCATTCTACCTAAAGGCCTAAGCCAGAAGGCGGGTCCTGTAGAACCCACTGCTCTCAGCCCCACCTGGCACAGGGGACAGAGCTGTAAGCATCTTGTGGCCTTGGCTTCCTTTCCTGCCCAACTCTTCCTAGCTGGTACTGTCCCCAAGGGTATGCAGAGACTGTGTCTGCGCATATCAAGCACTTAACACCATTCCTGTCCCCACAACCAGCGTCCCAGATGTTTCCTTTCTAAGTTCCCACACGTGAGAGAGAGAGAACAGTGTTGTCCATCTTGAATCCATAGCTGCTTTGGGGACAGAATGTGACTGGATGGGTCAGTTCTGAGCCCAGTACGCAGGCAGGTTGTAGCTAGTGCTCCCGCCTGTAAGGTGAGGCTGGTCCAGGACCTCCCTTGATGGTGTTTAAAAAGGCTGCATGACTTTATTAGAAAGTTCTACAATGTTTAGCACGCGATGTGAGTGTCTGCTATTGGTGCATGTGGCAGGGAGACAGAGAGAGTCGGAAAGAGATAAGGAAAGGAAGAGGTTGGGGGGGAAGAGATCAAAGTTGGGTACCATCCATCTTGTTTTTAGAAACAGGGTCTCTATGGGCCTGGAGCTCATCAGGTAAACTAAACTGTCTGGACTGCAAGCCCCAGGCACGTGACTGTCTCTAGCTCCCCAGTGCTAGAATTACAGAAGATCTATGCCACCTCATTTTTGGCATGGGTTCTGGGCATCCAAAGTCAGATCCCGAGGTGTCTCTACCTCTCCTGGTAAACTAACAGTTTGTGAGGTGGCGGCGGGGCAGAGGTAGCGGGGCTCCACAGTGCTGGCAGAGACCCAGCTGTGGCAGTGTAACGGTCTCTGAGGCCAAGAAGGGCCTGTGATGTGCAGAGCTCCGGGGGAGATAGCTGTCAAACGCAGAGTGCTGGAAACTCGCCTCTACTCTGGCTGAGGAGGCAGAGTTTTCAAAGCAGGATTTAGAGCATCCTGCTTGGGAGCAACGTGAGGATTAGCTGGGGTTTTAAAGTCCGTTCTTATCGTACACACTACTCATGTGTGGAGGCTCCTGAGGTATTAGCCCTGGAGCAGGAATTTCAACTGTGATAAAAGTCAACACTTGCTGCAACCCCAAGGCTATGGCACTGGTTAGCACTATGGACCCCTGGGTGGCACTGATAAATTATCCGATGCTAGGAGGACCTCGCTGTCCACTCCCCCATATCCCAGGACTAGGCAAAGCACACTCCATGTCACCCGCATTTGGACAGAGAACTCCACACCAGATGGACGTGTGAGTGTGGTCGGCTCCCTCACTATTCCTTGCTTCCAGGCAGAACTGTGCCCAAACCTCCATTCTGTCCCCCTGGGTCCATTAATGCTGCCACCTCCTAAGATACCACTGAGCAGGTGTCTCAAGGGACCAATCTGGGCCTCTGCTCTGCAAAGCAAATAAACAGGATGTTAGCAATATGGGGCAGGCTCTGTGGGCTGCTGCCTGAGGCATCAACTCCTTGGCAGTGAGAAGGGAATAAGGCAGAGGTATTATAACTGCTGATTCGGGTTGTGAGGCCCTTCTGGAAGATGTAGCCCCCACCACCTAGATGGGGGAGCTAAGCAGTATCCAGGGCCCCAGATCTGCGTGTGCATCTGGATACACTCATTCTGTCCCAGGCTTCTCTCTGGGGGTGTTACTGGCCTCTCCTGCCTCCCTGACAGGAACCCCACCTCCTTCTGTTTAAGACAGTGGTTCCCAGGGGTTAGCCTGTCTTTACAGCTGTGTAAATCTATCCTTGAAATAATAAAAAAACATCTTTAAATGCCATATTCTGTATGTCTCTGAGGTTTTTGAAGAACTTATCTAACTTTTACCTTGTCTTTCTATAGAATCATATCTATCTGTTACACCTAGGATGTATATTCTTGTGATTTAAAAAAAAGAGACTAGTAATTGACATGACCATGATTTGATGAACTAACAATTAACTTGTATAACTTACTTATTTTAAACAGCCTGCAAGTAAATCTTGTATTATAATTGAATTGCATGGATATAATACCATATATTAGAGTATAAATATATATGTATGTGTGAAGAATAATCTTAAATTTGAGTTCTATACCAATGTATCTAAAATTAAACTTATTTTGCATCAATATACAAAATTCTATTCAAGTTAATTAAAAATAACCTTATTTGTGAGTCACAGTTAAGTCCTTAAGTTGAGGAGTAGATTCATTAATATACTTTTTGTCCTATCATACCTTTATATTTCTATATTCCCCCTTCTTTCTTTTCAACCCCTATCTCCAAACCTAAGAACTAAAGGTAAAGAAAAGGAGAGACCTCCCTGAGTCCAACCTTGTTTTCTCTGTAACTAAGATCAATAATAACTTATAACCAACACCCAATGAAGATAAACATCTATCACCCAAGAAAGCAACAACAACAAAAAAAACCTCCCCACACCCCTTAAGGGAAATGGGGCATCATTCTCTTAAGGTTTCTTCCTGCTGATTTGAGGTGAATAATACCTTTGTAGGGGCCCAAATAAAGTTGGAGGAAAATGAAATGGTTAAACAAGCTAGGAATAGCATTTGTGGTCCAGTTTCTAAATGTTGAGAAATTTCAGACTTAATTAGAATCCTGTGTAGGATAGTCTGAAATGCTGGACCAGTTGGGATTAGAAGCTTTCTTCGAAGTTGTCTTGGGAGCTGTCCCGTTCTGATGGAGAACAGCAACTGCAGCACTTGGTGCTGGAGCATGAAGGATGCAGGATGTCAGTGTCCAGCATGCTGAGAGGAATGAATCCTGTCAAGTCTGATCCAACACCAGTGTCTGGTCCTTTTCTTCTGAAAACATGTAATTTCTCACAAGCATTATACACTCCTAAAACTATGAATGGATTAGGTGTGCAGGATGCACAGAACAATTAAGGCTGGTTCTCTGCTCTTTGTGTGAGCAGAAGAAAGACATCTGCAAATCTTCATTCATACAATAAGAAGAATAGCATCTAATAATAACTCAACAGGGATTCTGTAGCCAACAAGAAGCATTGTCTATGTCATAGACACTCATGTCTCAGCCAGTCTCAGAGCTATTCTCCATGTAGTGGGATTAGCAATATAAGTTACCTGCTTGTTCTGCAGTTTGAACTCTTCACATCCCTATTGTAGACCCCCCTCTCCCTCCCCTAGTCCTCAGAAAGAGGAGCCCTCCTCCCCTAACATCTGACCTTTACCTTTCAGGTCTCATTGTTACTACCTGCACCCTCGCCCTCTGTGGTCTGGCAAGGCCACCCTGCCAGGGGGAAGTTGGGGGGCCAGAGTCCATGTCAGAAGTAGTCTATACTCCCCATAGATGGGACCCACCAGGGGACTGTGCTGCCTATCTGCTACATCTTAGCACATCATACATGGTCCTTGGTTGATGTTTCAGTCTCTGTATTGTAGTGTAGTTATCCTGTATTATGTGGCTAATATCTGCTTTTGAGTGAGTATATACCATGCATGTCTTTCTGGGTCTGGATTACCTCACTCAGGATGATCTTTTCTAGTTCCATCCATTTGCCTGCAAATTTCAAGCTTTCCTTATTTCTTAATAGCTGAGTAATGTCCCATTGTGTAAACGTACCACAGTTTCTTTATCCATTCTTCAGTTGAGGGACATCTAGACACCCAGCCTACCTCAAAGAAGATAATGAGCATCAAAGAACCTCCTTGTGGAGGTGGCTTCAAATGTGGTAAACCAGCCACTAGGCCAAATGTCCTCGCTTCTACCTAAAAAAGGAAAATCTTGGATGCAGGCAGGGTCAACGCCAAACTCTGCCAAGAGAGGGTAAGCAAGTCCTCAGTAGTTCCTGCTTCACAAATATGTCTGTCAGATATATTGGGCCAGAAGGCTGAAGATGATGCTCCAACATTATAGGGAATTTTGGGTGACTGTTCAGGCAGCAAACTGTCTCTGTCATCTTCTCATTTGGGGAGCTGCTAACTGGCAATCCCTATAATACTCAGGTAATCAAGTTTATTCCTTCTCAAGTCTCTGATGGGGTCAAAGACAAGATAGTTTAGTTTTGCAATTAAGCTTAGTAGTTTAGGGGTTAAGATATATTTATGTCTAGATAGATGTTTTAAGTTGATAATGATGTGAGAGACGATAGATATTGATTTACATTCAGAATTTTAGACTCACCAAGGTAGGAAAAATGTTTTCTTTAAGGCTGCCAAATACAAATAGCCAAACCACTATAAACGTGACATTTATATAAATCCTGATTGTTTCCTGATTCTTCTTACCGTAGGTAGTTTATTGTATATAAGTGTGATAATCTAAATGCTTATGTAAACTATTTAATAAAAATTAACACACTTTTAAAAATGAGAGTGTTTCCCACCCTGTGGATCTCGACCCCTTTGGGATCAAATGACTCTTCCACAGGGTTCACATTTCAGATATTCCACATATCAGATATTTACATTAAGATTCATAACTGTAGCAAAATTACAGTTATGAGGTAGCAGAGAAGTGACTGTGGGGTTGGAGGTCAGTGCAACATGAGGGACTGTATTAAAGGGTCTCAGCATTCGGAAGGTTGAGGACCACTGCAGCAGGAAGATGATGGATGCATGGAAGATGGATGGAGTGCTCACCAGTCAGCTCTATTAACATATTCAGCATAGGCAGGCGTGAGGCGGCATAACTCAATTTCTATCTTAAATCGTTGTTTTAATCTCGCACTTGAATATCATCATTTAATTTGTACATCCAGCTGGAAATATTGATTTTTTGAGCCATTCATTCTGTGCATTATGTAAAACTCTATTTGCTCTGTGCTGTGGAAATATTACTTTGTGGTTTAAAATAGGATTGAGATTGTTCCATTTTTTTTTTCCCTTCCCCTAGTGTCTCCTGCGGATGTTTCTGTAGACGGAGAGTAGTAACTAGGGCTGAAATTAAAACTTGGAGTGGGCGAATGGTTGGGTGGAAGAGACAAAAAAACCTGTTTACTTGGTTTCCATGACTATATAAGGCTTTCTCTACGCATCCGTGCATCCATGTTTAATGCATTCTTAAGGCTGGTGAAATTGGCAGGCACAGAGTCACAGTCCTGACCAGGAACTGGCAGACTGGAGGAGCTCCCAGGGCTGCTGCCTCTGGGTGCCTGCTCTGGAGAGTAAGCATCAAGGGCAAATGCTGTGGTGTTGCCTTTTCCCTCTCAAAGGACACCTCTTTTGACACCTTTCCCTAAACTTGAGCCTTGGGATCAACCCCAGGGCCTCAGATGTGAGACAGCGCGCCCCCTGGTGGCAGCTGTACCTTGACCTCAGCAAAGACTTCAGTCCAGAGTCTTTTTAAGAGCCCTCCCTCTCACTTAAAGGGACAGTCAGATAGAAGAGCCTCTAGCTTCATTTCAGGCATTTGTACAACCTATGGCCAGTGGACGACGACGTGCATTCCATAGTAGCTATGAGTGACGCCTAACACGTTTGTAGTTGGTGACATCGCACTCAAGTGTAAAATATTAGACACCCCTGTGTTGACCACCACATGAGATGTTTCTGAGCTTAGCCTTGCCTTTCTCAGGGACAGAGGTGATTGCTGCCACTTTAGCTCTCATCATGGCTATGCCCTGACATGCAGCCTGAGGGATTTTTCACCACTCCCACTTCCCAGATGAGACCATTGGGGCCCCTGGTCCAGTGACGAACTGGTTTTACTGGCAGGTCAGCAGTTTCCCGCAGGGTAGCCAGCCCCATGGCAGGGGAAGTTGAGTTAGCTTATGGGGACTGTGACAGGCCAAGGAGACACACCAGGGATCCTCCAGGAAAAACTAATGTGTTGTCCTCTTGCATATAAGCAAGCCTGTTTTACCATAGATTATATAATGCATTAATGTTTAAACCACGTCGTTAATTTCTTCTCTATACAAATATTCTTGTTCCATGGGAACCACTTGCATTAAATAGACATCACATATCTGTTCGGACATACACACTGACCATCAGTCAGTTCACTTCTTACCAGCATGGCTATCCCCATCAGTCAGTCGGCTAAGTTGTGAAACCAGCAACTCACCCTGCGCCCCGCCCCCCCCAGTACTCTTCTCACGCAATTGGGGGATCCCTAACGTGAGACTGTACCTGGCACCTGGTTCTCACTCCAGGTCCACGTTAATGAGTGATCACCCTTAAAGTAGACATCTGAATGAGCTTGTTGCTAATTAGCCCACAAGCACCACAATGGCACTCCCAACCCTGGATGTACAGATCAGATCCCCCTTGCAGCCCAGGATGCAAGGAAGCAAGCACGTGACACCCGCCGAGGCAGCATCTTCACAGAGGAAGTCGTGGCTCTAACATCAGACTTGGGAATAAATCAATTTGTAGCTGTCCAGGAACGCTTTTTGAAAGGATGTTTTCAGGACAAAGTCATCTACAACAAAGTCACAGTGGAGCCCAGTGCAGCATAAAATCACAAATTTCTTGTCTAGGTCACATTAAGAATTTCAAGATCGCAATAGCAGAGCCATATGCTAAGCTGGGGCCCATGTGCAGCCAACTCTACAGACTCTATACACTACAGGGATGTGGCCCTGGTGCCATCTGAGCACCCTGGAACCAGCCAGTGTCCCTTCCCAGGGCTATGTTCCATTAAAAACATTCTGCTGCTAAGGTGGGAAGCAGCCAGAAAAAGAGTGGGGTCTTCACAGTCACCCCCACACTTCCTGTCACAGGGACCATGTACTGCATGCACCCAGGGCCTTCACAGTCACCCCACATACTTCCTGTCACAGGGGCCATGCAGTACATGCACCCTAGGTTTTCACAACCACCTCACAGTTCTGTCCTAGATGATCATGCAATGTATGTATCCTGCCATTACATCCCATGGTACCCTGAGAAGACATGGCTAGCTCGTGCCCAGGTCAGACCTAGAAAAACACTCGGGTATCTGAGTAAGCCACCCAGGCTCCCCTTGGGCCAGGTCTTGCTGTTGGACCAGAGACTAGAAGGGTTGTGGAGGACTCAGAATGTTTTCCCCATGATCCTGCTTTCATGGCAATAGTGGCCCTCTGCCCTCAAACACAAATCCTCGGACCCTGGCGCTCCTGCTCATCTGCCTCCATGGCACCTCCAGCATCCTTAGGGGACTAAAGTGACCTGAAGGCTCAGGGAGAGGGAGAGACACAGATAAACTGAGAAAAAAAGCAGTCCACCTGGAAGTGGAGGCTGAAGAAGAGCCGGTGTCTCCCGGGACTGCAGAGATACACCACCTAAAATAAACCAGACTTGACAGGAGGAGGGACAAGAGAGAAAGAGAGACAGAGACAGAGAGAGACGGAGAGAGCACTTGTGTGCCTTGACAGATCCCACCCTGAGACAGGACCCTCAATGCCCCCAGCATACACCCTGTGAGGCCACCAGTCTAAGGAGACCAAAACTCCACAATGAGTTCCACAGGAGATAAAGTATAACTTAAATGAAAATATCTGAGCCCCAAACTACTTTGTACACATGCATCCATGTGTGCCTATGCACACAGTACACTCCCAGTGTCTGGCGACATCTTTGTAACATCTGATATAAAGCTGGGGGTTGCTGTGCCCTGCAGAGGGAGGTCACTTGATGAGAGCCTGCCCAGCTGCATGAGAACCAACCTCCTCTGCAACTTTCAGGGTAGCTGCCTTTTGCCTATGCTAGTGAGGAATTTCAGGAAGCTTCCTGGAACCCTGAGGTCCCTACTCACCAAAGTCAGCTCTTCATGTCTTGGTCACATGTTCAATGTGTCAACACTAATATGGGGGTGAGTTACAAGAGATGGTTTAATTTTTCTCAGACTGCCTGGAGGTCCGATATGTGAAGTCCTGGCTAGTCTTCATGCCTTTGTTTTCCTACTTGCTATGGTCTCTAAGCAGATCAGCACCATGTGCGGCTGAGCAGCCATCACGACCCTGACGATAACAGGAGACCATGATGGCTAACAGGTGCCCATGTTACCCTGAGGAATAGCTGTGCCCTTGGCTATCCAGAGGGCATGGGCAGCTCAGGAAAGCAGGTAGCCAGGCATCTCCAGCTTGCTAGGAAATGCCGCTAGCAAGAGCTACTTCTGGTAGGAAGAACACGGAGACAGACACAGGCCCACCACACTCAGGCCTTGAATTTGATGAGTGGGGAGATGCTGGGCAAGCGGGAGTGAAGCGGGCTCAGGTGAACATGATACCTTCTCCACTGAGTGAGGGCTTGCTGAGTATTTCCAACCCACTCTTCCCCCTACCCCCACTATCCTCCGCCCCTGGTTCCCTCAGAGCCTCAAAAGACAGGCACCTGGTGGGGAGTGATGAGCCGGCCTTTCAAAGGAGTGGTTGAAAGAACCTCTGCAGGCTGGAAGCCAGAGCTCTGGCTGGGCTTGGAGAGACTGGGCCCCCAGGGTGACAGCAATGTCGCAGTACCATGAAAGGGACCTGGGGACTCACACAGGTTGGTCAGTTACGTGCCAATGTTGGTTCCCAGGGAACGCCCACCAGTCTGGCCTGGGATACCCCATCCATCTCCCAGAGCTCTGAAAACAGTTTTTCCCACAAGCCTGAGTGACAGCTTCCTCTCATTCCCCGCGCCCTACACAGCAAGGAGGGTGCCCAGCTCACGGGGAGAGACTGTTCTCAGCATCCAGCATTGTGGGACAGAGCGGCTTGGCTGCCTCTCTCCCTCAGACTTCCCTCAGGACCTCAGAGTCTGAGAGAGCAAACCCCACAGAAACTTGCCTCTGCAGGAGATGATGGTAGTGTGGAGGTAGCGTGTCCCAAGTCACGGATGAAACTGCTAACACCATGGGAGCCAGAGCCGAGGCCGGTCACACTGACTTCCTCCTTTCTTCACTGGGCTCCAAGGTGCCTGAGCTCATGGCCTTCCTGGAGCTGGAATTTAGCATCTTGTCCTTGCGTGAGGGGATTCCTCTCCCATTGCCTCCCATCCTGGGTGGGTGGAGGAAATGCCCACTGCCTCATTCTTTCCTGACAGATGCTCCTGCCCTAGTCTGGATCAAATTGGAGTCCGGAGGCAGCCCCTACCCAGCGGTGTCATCTAGCAGCACGTGCCTGCCGTGTAGGCTGTGGCTGACTGAAATGCAGATGGTTTACTGCATGTTAAGAAGCCTGTCACCCGGCCCTGTGGATAGAGGGAACCCTTTGACCCAGGGTTCCCTACCAGAGCACTGGCTTACTGTGTACCTAGACCTCAGACTAAATACAAAGTAGCTTTGCAGTGGGCGGTGACCACTATGCTACATACTGCTGTCCGTGTGTGGGAGGCAGGGTGTGGCTAGAACAGAACCCATATGGCTAAGATGAAGCCACACAGTACCCCAAGGCACAAGCCCGTTAGGACTGAAACCAGGCCCTGCATAACTTTCTTTTTTTTTTTTTTTTTTTTTTCCTTAAAGACTTTAATCATTGGTTACACAACTTGCAATACTTTTTGGTTACATAAGTATATAGGAACAAGAGGAACAAAGCAAGCAAACAGCAAATTTCCTGAAAAATGAAAATTAACTTTAGGATAAAATCAGATTTTTATTTAACTCAAATATGTCTTCCTTATGATTGTTATCATAAAGCCTTGTGGTTACAAAAGATGTTAAACAAAGTGACTCTATTTAATTTTGTTTTAAGTTGGCATGTAGTAAACTTTCAAGAATAGAACTGGGCGCCCCTTGCCTTGCTACCCTGACCTCGCCTCTTCCTCCTCCTTCCCCTGTCTCGGAGGTTTCTGCCAGCCACAGTTCTCTCCACACTAGGTTGACAGCCGGGCAGGGGCAGTGGCCAGCCCTGGGGGGTGGGGGGAGGGGCACATAGCCTAGACTAGGGCTTCAGACAACAGGATGTAGACTGAGGTTCTAAACCTGGGCTAAGCCCCGCCTGAGGCCTTGGCTCGTGGGTGGCCTTCTCTTGTCCTTGTCCTCATGCCATCATCTCTTCGTGTGTGTGTGAGTCCTGAGTGCTTCTTGTTAGAATGCTGGTCCAAATTGGGTGTCCTCAACTGATCTCACTTCCCAGTGTGGTCACATCCTGTGCCCTAGGGTTGAGATGTCACTTGTGAGCTTCGGTTGAGGGTCAGCTCTTAACTTGTTCTCCATCTCGGGCATAAGGTGTGTGGTGACTGCTGTCATGTCCGCCGGCGTTTCCCTCTGTACCCGGGCGTGCGTTCTCACCAGTATCTGCTACTGTGAGAGTGTATGAGGAAGGAGCCCAGCTCTGAAACAGCACCCCCTCTGTGTACACCCCTGCCCTGTTCTCAGCGGCCAGCTCATCCGTCCCAACTCCCACAAGCCCACATTTTCTGAGGTGTTTCAGGCTGAGCGATTGGATCCCCTGCTGGGGGCCAGGTGTGGGTGAGACTGGAGGAGGAGCAGGTGCAACCACCCCTCGGGCTTCGCCTCTGCTGCCCACTGTGGTTATGGACCCAGAACAGGGTGAGGCACAGCAGTGTTCAACAAGCAGGGCAGACGGGCAATTGACAGAGGTAGATTGTTGGACTTAGAGAATGTGGCTGCACAGTGAATGAATTGCCTTTATTTGAAGACAAAAGCCTTCATGAAAAGACACATAGGAGCTATGCAGACAAGCACCAGATAGTTGACGCGTGTGCTCTGGAGTGGAAATGGGATGAAGTGCATTCAAAGTGTCCCCTAGAGCTGTGCTTTATTGGGGAGACTGCAGAAAATGGGAGCAGCATCGCCCCCAGACTCTGCCATCTACTCCCTAAGAAGCTCGTGCGTCTGGTGTCAAGAGACCATGATGCCAACCTCTAGGCTCTGGGCTGCCGTACATATCATAAACCCCTACCTGAAGTGTTTTGTGTACGACACTTGATGCCAGGGGTACCCGCAGGGACAAGTGGGGGGAAGACCCCTCATCCCAAGGAAGACCCCTGGAGTAACAATGAATGGTGGCCATCCAGAAGAGCTCCACTGGCAGTGGATTCTTCCACTTCTCATACTTGACACTGGGTGGGGCTTCCTGGGCCTTTGATGATAGAATATACATGGTAAAGCTGCACACTTTTTGGTAACCCCAGGCATATTGCAGAGCCTTGAGTGGGGAACTTTCCAGTCATCCCTTAGTCTTTCATGGTTCTGTTTACAGCAGTAACGAAACAAGGGCCACCAAGCTGGAGGCTTCTCTACCTCTTCCCAGGCTCGGGGGCCCAGGGCATCTCTGGACGTCTTGCACAATGACAACACATTCCCCTGGGATTTCTAGGTTATCTCACCCCATCACAGCGCATGGGGGGGAAGATTTGAAGAGTTCCAATCGAGAACTGAAATAGATGGTTAGCACCATCCTATCTGTGTGCAGGAAAGTTTGGAAACGGAGCTACTGATGCCGCTCCAGAAAATAAGTGCCCAGTGCTCGTAGGCTCTGGATGTATCTGCTTAGCTTAGCAATCAAGATGTCTGTCCAGTTCTCCAACATCTGCTGTCCTGCTACTAAAGGGGTGCACTGAGCATATGGGGTCTCCATAGTGGGTGTAGGCACCCTCGAGTTTTGCTGTGAGTGGTCAGCACCTCGCACAATAATCATGTGTGAATGTTACATTACTGTGTGATTATTATTCAGCATATTAAGAGCTTTAAATGGTTAATTGTGTATCTTTAGAAAATGTTGCAAGTAACCAAGGACAAAGTATTACTGGGGTGTCCATCACCTGGGATTGACAAGCGTCCATCACCCAGGATTGGCAGGTGTCCATCATGCAGGATTGACAGGGGTTTTACTCACAAGCTCCAGATCCTAAAAGGAAGATTGAAAGAAGTGGTGTTCCTTGAATCACCTTTCTTCTTTTGTTTTTTAAAGGTTTGTGTGCGCTCTCTCTCTCTCTCTCTCTCCTCTCTCTCTCTCTCTCTCTCTCTCTCTCTCTCTCTCTCTCTGTTGATTTGTTTGTTGGTTTGTTTATCAGCTGTGTGCAGGTGCTTGTGGAGGTTATTACAGGGTGTCAGTTCCTGTGGAGCTGCAGTTACAGGCTGTTTTGATCCATCCTGCGTGGTGCTGAGAACTAAACATGGGTCCTCGGCAAGAACAGTCCACCCTCACCCACTGACCCTGCTCGTATCCCTTCCTTCCGACGGCCGGAGGCATCTCTTCTCTGGCTTCGCTTCGTGTGCACAGAAAGCACACTGAGTCCCTACAGAAACTTATTTGAAATTCATAGATGGCATCATATCCTCATCTGTAGCAGGGATTTTTTTTTCCTCCAAACCAATGATACCCTTGGGTCTCCTACATTCCCTTCAGTAGCTGTCCACCAAATGAGTATGCGGTGATGTGTTCCTGCCAGGGCTCCTTCCTCTGCCCTCCTCGAAGGCACCAGAAGGATCCTTGTGCCCTGCCCCTGTGTTAGGGTTGACCATAAGCCTTACCTTCAGGGTGACATGATGCCTGTAGCCAAATGCTAAAATGCTCGCTCTGTGGGGTTACTCAGAGTCTCATGTGAAAATCAGCTGGAGCAAAGTCCGTAGGAACGCCTAGTCATACCCAGGTGGACAGGGGGGCTGGAGGGCTGTGGAGGCCCTGAGAGGTTGACCTACGCTAGAAAGAAATGTGTGTAGACAAAGGCAGCTTGTTACTGCAGCAAAGCCATGCTCTGCTGACTAACAAAGGCAGCTCAGGTTTTTGGGTGTCAGGGTGGCAAGGCTGACCCTACACAGGGCCATGTCTCTTTGGTCACGTGGACTTTGAACTGCATGGGCCCCTCCTCCAGCAGCGGCAGCAGAGCCTGAGCTCCGTGTGCTCCCTGTACACGGCAGCTTGGATTCTCCGTGTCTGCCGGTCAGAGGCCTGTCAGTTATGTCCTGCCTTCTGCTGCCTGTGGATCCACTCACACAGTAAAGTTTTCTGTAACGGGCTTTTAATGAACAAAATTCATGTTTCCACGATGTTGGGGGTCACTTTATATTAGTATGGAAAAAAATAAAAACATCCATTCCCAGCAGGATAAGCTTTTATAAGCACACAGAGTGTGTTTGTTAGCAGGACAGGGTTCTCCACTCTGCCGATAGATATACCAGCAGCGTCTGCTTGCTGCAGAGCGAGAGTCGCCGGGCAATGCTGCCCCTTTGCAAGTGTTCCACGGGGTCTTTAATGAGGTTTAAAGTTCCTGCGGCTTTGACAGTGACAGTTTCTTTTGTCGGTAGGAGTGGGGATGGCAGCGTTTAGTTGAGTGATAAAAATGTTACATTCGCTAATGTCATTTAGCCCTGCTAATTTCACAACCTTAATAGGATTCATTTGTCACTTACGACATTGCCAAACCGAGCAGTTCTCTTTCTAACTTAGTTATAAAATTACACACACACACACAAGCAACAAAGCTGGTGGCACCTCTGATCTGTCGATGCAGACAAGTCAAGAAGTTGAAGCGGGGCTGCTATTCGGCAGACGCCCCAGCTGTGAGGGGTGTTCTCCTAAGCGAATGTATCGGCTCACAAGGGCGAGCAAGGAGGAACACATCCTATATCGCTGAAGCCTGGGGAAAGGATCCAGTAATGGCCCAAAACCTTTCCTTAATCAGTAAGGATTCTCTCTCGACACTGCACTTCTTCCTGGTCCTTAAGGAGCCCCTGCCCACGCCCCAAGGCTCTGCAGCTGGCCCCTGGAAGTGAATCACACCATCCGCTTTAGATCCATGCTTCTGTCTGAGGGCACTGGCAGTGCCTGGAGATGTGTGCGGTTGTCACAACAGCTGTGTTGGGGCTACAGGCATTCAGAAGTCGCAGGTAGGCAGAGTTGCCCTGCTCCAAATGCCACCAGTGCCGCTGAGGCTGAGACATCCACTAAAGATAGTGAGTGCTCTTAGCTGCTGTGACTTGTGGACCCTTCTCTGCGCATAGCTACTGTGAGGGCAGCGTGCCAAGGGGTCACTAGGAAACAGTGGTCATTTATAGTCACATCACCAGGACTTTGTCTTGCATCTGGGACATTCTGGGGGCCACAGAGAGCATCATCCCCTCACTGCACTGTTTGCCTCAGCCTCACCACCAGCAGAAGACACTAGGACCAGGGGGCCAGCTGGGGACAATTATGGAAACAAGCAATATGGATCTGACTTCCGCCCTACTCGGGACGCCTGCCACCCTGTCTAATCACGGGGAAAGGAGTCTTGCTACTGTCCCCCAAGAAGTCAGAGTCCCACAGTTATGAGCCCACAGAGAAAGGACATTTTCTTACTGCCAGAGTCTTGGAACTTGATGGGTGCAAGTGTAGCTGGAGCCACATTTACAGATTGTGGAGCTGAGTGTGCCCGTGCTATGGGTCTGCTGAATCTGCCCTCCAGAGCTGTCTCAGACAGCAGGAGCCTCTGGATCCTGCAGGGTCCATATGACAGTGTCTCTGGACCATTTTCAGAGCCCAGAGCAGTTTATCAAATGGAATGTTCCACGTGAGCCACGAGCTTTGCCAAACAGCATCGGGAGCGCTGTGGCCATTTACGGCTCCCACGTGAGAGTAACCACTGCTTTTTTAAAAGACCAAGTGGTCTGCCATGTTAAAAATTACCTTTAAAACGCTAAAAAATTATGGCCGTGTCCAATAAATGTGCATTTGGGAAGTGGCAGTAAATTCAGTGAATGGCCAATTAACATTTCAGGCGCCACAAGCCGCTGCACACTGAAACTCTGATGGCCTGTCACCAGGAAGTGGGCTTTTCCCCAGGGAGCATACCACGGGTTTGTCATGCCCACCGCCTGGAACCTCCTCCACAGGGCTGGCTGGGTGCGTCACTGAGCACTGGCCTCTGTATTAGGTGATGTCTGCACGCCGTGTCTCTCCTGCTCCATCAGGTCTTGTTCTTGTAAAGGCCAGCTGGAGATGTGGACTCCCTTTTCACGGCCTGTGTAGAAATTCTCTCTTCCTGTCACCCTTCATTGTGCAGCTGCCAGAGATGGCAGGAGAAAGCAAGGCATCTCCTGGGGTGCAGCCAGTCACCAGGCACAGGGGTGAGGTGGGGTTCAGGGGGCTTTGTTCTACTGCCTGGAACTCAGTGACTGTGGTGTGTTTGTGTGTGTGTGTGTGTGTGTGTGTGTGTGTGTGTGTGCACATGTGGAAGGTGAGCAAGAGGTATGTGTGCATATGCAGGAAAGTGTGTGTGTATGCAAACAGGTATGCATCTATGTGTGATGCATGGATGGAGTATGTGTGCTCATACATACTGGCTACAATGTGAGGTGTATGTATGATGTGTACATGCCTATGTACCTGTGGGGGGGGGTATTTGTGTGTGGTATCTGTGGACGTTATGGTGTGAGGTATGTATATGTATTTGTTCATGTATGTGGGCTACAGTATGAGGTGTATGTACAAACAGGTTCTTAGTCAAATTTACAATTTGTCTGGGACCAAAAAGGAACCGCTGGGGTGCCTGATTCTCCCTGCAGAGCGGGAAGTCCTGCCCTCCGTCCATTTCCACTCTGACAACAGGAGATGGGTAACCTGTGCCAAGGGGAATACTGAAAACCTATATAACAGCTGGGGAGGAGGCACGCTGAAGACCTCAGCAGTTCAGAGCCGGGTTGGGACCTGGGAGAGCCAAGCTGAAAGAAAGGGGTGCAGGGGAGGAGAGGGAAGGAGGGGGGGAGGTGCCTGCCTAGCAAGGGACATCTGTGTAAAGCAGACAGAATGTGGACAAAGAGGGCAGGCAGGAAAACATCAGGGTTGTATTAAAACAGTAGGATTAATCCCTCCCACCCCAGCTCTGCAACATTTTAAAATTTAATTTTGAAATATTGAGTGAAGTTCTTGGGGCAACACTTTATTCAGATGGGTTGCGTTTCCGTGGCATAAAATGTCTATTAAAAAATTAAAATGTGTTTACAGAAACATAAATTCTCAGAGTGCCTCAAATAAATTGCCTCTAAAAGCACATATCTCTTAGCAAGTCAAAGAGAGCAGACAAAATGCACAGCGCCCGATGCACAGCCCAGCCGCAGAAAGTTCAGGATCCTTAGTGGGTCCGCCTCAAGTCGCCTGTCACAACAGTCTTGGTAATGGAAATAAAGACAGGAAGTCAGGTCCTGGCAAGAGTGAGCAGGTGACTGAACTGGGTAGACTGGTGGGTCCGCTGCGTGTCCAGAGGAAGAGTTAGGAAGACCCTGGAGTTGGAGCTTTCCAAGCAGGAGGCAGGCATCTCACTGGGCTTTAGCTGTGGAACAGGTGGGTGGAAGCCATCAGTGGGGTGGAGGTGACAGGGGAGGATGGAGACAAACGACATCCGCTGGCAGGACTAGTGAGCTGGCAGCAGTCTCGTGAGGCTTTGGTGGGAATCACTGTGAAAATGCTGACACCAGCGTGAGCCAGCAGCCGTGGAGGTGGAATATGCCGCCCAGCGGTTGATTGGGTCATTGGCGTTCCTTGGGCTGGATAACAGGTGACAAGAGGGGAATGGGGCACTGCACCCTCACCAGCCATTCCATCACAGAGGCTTAGAGTTAGGGGGACAGTGGAAGAAGGGGTGTAAGAGGTCATTTAAAACTATACACACCCTCCCAAGATCTGGTTCAACAGTGCTACACTGAGTGCTGGTGCGCATGCAGTCTCTCTCACTGGCCTAGAACACAGCACGTAGGCTAGGCTGGTTGGCCAGCAGACCCTGGCGATCTGTCAATGTCCACCTCCTTAGCCCTGGGATTACGTGGGTCCTTGGGCTTGAACTCAGAGCCTTATGCTTGTGAGTCAAACACTTTACTGACTGGGCCAGTTCTCCAGCCTAGACACTGCCTTTCTTCAAACACTTAGGATTAGGATTGGGTGGGCTGCTGAGAAACATGCCTGGCTATAATTTGCATTCCTCGTGGACAAAATTAGATATTTTTGTGTGTGTGTGTGTGTGTGTGTGTGTGTGTGTGTGTGTGTGCTTCGTGGCTGTGCCTGTGTGTGGCCCAGCAGCTGGTGAGATCGTTCCGTTGTCCACATCCCCAGCTGCACCCAACATACTGAAATTAGAGCCACTGCCTCCTGCATTCTGGGCACCAAGCATGTGGGACATATTACCCAGATCGTGAGGAGGGGGTGCTGAGACAGGACTGGCCAGGACCGGTGCAGCAGATCCGGTGTCTAGGTGAACTCCTGCTGAGCTGGCTGCTCAGCTCTGTTCCATCAAGCCAAGCGCCAGGTAGCCGTAGAGCCGGACCATCCCTTCTTGCTGAGGGACTGTTTTCTATACAGCCCGTCACCCATCTTATCAAAGCCTGATGTTCTCCTAAACTCGCCCTCTGCCTCTCTAACTGACGTTTCTGACTCTCTCCACCTGGAACAAGCAGGAACCGGCCTCTGCCTGCTTCCAAAGTTGCCCATGGCCCGGCTGCATGCTGCTTGAGCCCACCCAGTGCTTAGGTTCACTGTGTGGGGCAACATCTGTCCACCCTGTGGCCTTTGTACCCACCAGACTCATCACCTGAACACTTTTCCCTAGAGCTCCAGAAGCTACCGATGCCTTGCAGCGCACACATTCTCCACAGAGCTCTCGCCACCTGCACTCCCTCTTCCCTCTGGCCCAGGATCTATCTCTGCTACTCCACAGTGGCCTCAAACACAGAAAGTAAACAGTAGGCAATTCCTCCTCCTCCTCCTGGGCTCCTACAAACAGTTAACGGAAGGAGCAATGAGTAGCTGTAGACTAGGCTGTGGACTAGTGTGTGGCGCATCACCAGCCTGAAGCTGTTAGCTGGTGAACATGAATGCACTGTACGTGTGTCTGAGCAGAGTGTGTTGAGCTTGGTGAAGGTGCACTGTGTGCACTGAGGGGTAGTTTGTCCCTTGCTATCTTGACTAAGCCACGCTTTGTTCTTCCTTTTATCTTATAAAGTTTATTGGAGTGTAAAATTATATAAGAAAGCCCATAACTCGCCAGCCCACACCTCAGTGTATGTTCAAGAAATGAGTTTACGTATGTAACCAGACCCTGGCTCAAAAAATAACAGAACATTCAAAAGCCCTCCAAGTCTTCTGGCTCCTCCGAGTGGCTGCGCTGGATTCCCAAAGCATGGGTTGCTCTTGCTATTTGTGAATGTGTTAACAGAATCCTCAGGGACCACACCGGCAAAGACTTCCTTACCCACTTTACACCAGGAAATATGTAAAATAACCACCTGCTGTGGAATAAAACACATACTAAGAACCCACAATCATCGCCTAGCATGGTGTCCCTAGCCTATGATCCCAGCATTCCGGGAGACTGAGTCAGGAGGGGTCAAGTGTGAGGCCAGCCTGGGGGAGCTACCTAGTGAGACTATGTGTCAAAATTAAAAACACAAGTCAGCAAGACAGGGTGGTGCTGATGCAAAGATAAACACAGGGATCACTAGACCTCAACCCAGAATCCAGGCATTGACCTGTGTATCTATGGCCAATTGACTGTTGATAAGGAGCCAAGACCACAGTGGCAAAAAGATGGGCTTTTCAGCAAATGGTGCTGAGACAACTCGATATCCCTATGGGGAGGAGTGAGACTGGACCCCTACCTCACACTACACAAAAATTGACTCCAGATGGACTGAGGGCCAAATGCAAGAATTAAGAGTTTTAGAATTAGGCAATGGCTTCTTAGATAAGACCCAATGCACAAAAGAGAAAATAACCAGAGTTCTTCAAAATTAAAATTATATGTGCTCCAAGAAGAGCCACCAAAAAAATCAAAAAGGTAAATGAATGCACCAGAGAAAACATTTGTAAATGGCGCCTATGGTAAGGGTCTGGGGTCGAGATACATGAGGAGCTCCGAGAGCTCAGTAACAAAGTTCGAGTCCTCCCTGTACAGTGAGTGGATGTTGTGAGTAGATGGGATAGGGGCCGCGGAGATGGATCAGTGAGCAAACACACTGCTGTGCAAGCGCGAGGCTGGAGCTCAGCACCCACACAACACAAGCGTGTAATCCCAGCACCCCACAACAAAACGGGAGGTGGCGGTCAGAGGGCTCCAGAAGCTCACAGCCGGCTGGCCCCTTGTCCACAGCAGGAGAAACAAGGAAGGGTCTACTAACATTTGTGAGGTTTTTAATTTTGTTTTATATTATGTGTGTGGATGTTTTGCCTGCATGTGAGCCTGTGCAGCGTGTGCACGCCTAGTGCCCGTGACGGCCAAAAGAAGGCATCGAATCCTCTGGAACTAGTTACAGACAGTTGTGAGCCACCAGGTGGGTGCCAGGCACCTAACCGGGGTCTTCAGCAAGAGCACTCAGTGTTATTACCTCTGAGCAATGTCTACAGACCGAGAGACTGTTTCAATCAAGGTAGAACACAAGAACCAAGGCCTGAAATTGTCCTCTGACCTCCACTCACACAGCATCACATGTGCATGCCTGCACATACACACAACAGATACACACGTATGTAGAGATACATCATATATCGGAGGAGGACATATCACAGCAGGGAAATGTTACTGGCCCCACACAGCCACAGGACGCCTGTGATTATGAAACAGAGGTGCTGAAGACACTGGGGCCTTCATGCATTGCTGGAAAGAATGGAAGCTAGTGCAGACACCATAGGGGGGAAGTGTATAATTCTTTAAAAGTAAAAAAAAAAAGTTTAATGTATAACTCAGCAATTTTATCTTCAGGAACTACCCGCAAGAGTTGAAAATACAACATCATAAAAACTCATACCAGGCTACTTGGAGTGACAATAGTCACAGTAGCTGAGACCCCTCCCCCACCTGCCCATAGATGATGAATAGAAAACCAAGATGGTTTATCCACGCAGTGACAAAGCAACCGTGTTGAAGTGTGCCTTATTACGTGTGAACCGTGGCTCCACTGTGCTAAGAACATGAGGCCAGACATGAAAAGCCCACATCACAGGATTCCATTTGGCTTAGTTGTCTAGAATAGGCAATTCCAAATAAATAGAAATCATTCTGTTGGGTACCAGAGGATGGGAGAAAGGGGGAGAGACGAGATGATGAAGGTGTCCTGGCCAAGATGATGGCACATCATGTGAAGTGTAAAACTGTAGGGTGGATTCGTAGTTGTGAGCCACATTGTAATGTTTCAAACCGGTGGGTTAACAGCTTTTGAGTTTGAAGTCAGGGTCATCATGGCTGGTGACATGTGAACATCATCAACAGGGCATCGAATAAGCACTTGTGTGTCTCTACCTTCGGCATCATCATTGGATCATGGGGACTTGTGCATCCTACTTTATAGATGTCACCTAAAGGGTTTCCAGGATGTGGGAAACTCCCACCTCACAGCCACCAGCTTGCTTTCCCATCTTATCTAAACTCTCTCCCTCTTCCTCTTCCCATGTGGCTCTCAAAGCTGCGCTGTGGCTGTCAGTTCCCACTCTCAGGGATGCGTATCCAATGGTTACACCTGCGGTTCTAGGAACCAGGCCTTTGGAGCTAAGAAACAGCCTCAGAGACATGAGCTTGAGCTAAGACTTGAACATCACAAATTGTCCACAGCATCATGGTGGCCTTGTATAAGGCACAGGTCTACGGCATTGTAGGTCTAGGTCCTACCTGGTGGCTTGACTCTGCTCTAAGGAAGCCCCCACGACAGGGTAAGTTTCCCCAGGCAGGGACAAGTTCTACCTGTCCCCAGTCCGATGTGTGTCCTGCTTCAGTTTCACCTGATGCAGTGGTTTGTTGAGTGAGGGGCTCTTGCACACCATTCTATCCAGTCCTTTATGTTTCCCTGGGTGGCTCCTTCAGCATCACAGCCCTTGACATACATCTTTCTCGGAGTCTTATCCTTGGACACTCAGAGCATTAATAGGCTGTAGAGGAGTCACTCCAGGTGACACCTGAAGCTAGGAGGCAGGTGGAGATGTTGCAGATGCTAGTCAGGTGCATCTTGGGGACTCATGGGTACCTTCCTGCTATCAATCTGTGGGTGCCATCTGGGATACCAGAGCCAAATCCATATTTCCTTTTGAACCTAATTCTTCAGAAGACAAATGCAGTCACAGAACCGGCTTCGCTGCACAAACCCAGCCAGGCTGATCACAGATGGCCAGGTGCCTCAGGAGGGAGGATACAGGGAGACTGCACCAGGCAGGAAAGATGCTGCAGACCAGCCATGAGGCGGGGTCTTATGCACGGGGACATGTATATGCAGGGACATGTGTACATGCGTGCAGACGTGTGCACGTGAGAGTAAGTACCGGGGTGTGTTGTGTCGGCTTGTGGGGTTACCGTGGCTTGAAAATGAAATGCCTCCGAAAAGGTCCCTGTGTTGATCACATGGTTCTCAGCTTACAGAGCCAATACTGGAGAGATGGCTGGGCTCCTGAGGAGCCTGGCCCCATCAGTGGATTCACGCCCCTATGGCTTTGTAAATGGTCACGGCTGCATTGGGAAGTAATGAAAGTTAGGAAGCGGGAACTGGCTGGAGGAAGTGCATCACAAAGGGGGCGGGGTGCCCTGGAAAGACAAGACCTGTCTTGAGTCCCTTGCCATCTCTATATTTAGGCCCCATGAAGGAGGAGGAACTGTGCTCAAACTCATGTGAAAGTCCTCTCAGTAAGAGTTCTGTGTGTCCATGTGTACACACCTGTGTGAACGAATGGACAATGCAAGGGCACAGCTGCATGTGGTGTATACAAACACTCTCCCAGGATGTGCTGTGTGCATCTCTGTATGTAAGCATGAAGCACACGGAGAGCCAGCCACCCTTACAGTACACCTTGTAAGCATCTTCATGTATGTGGTCCTGAGGCCCGATGCCTTCTGGGTGAGCGACTCCCCAGGAACACAGGGGAGTCGTTTTCTCAATGAAGCCAGTGTGTCCTGCACGAGATCACAGGATGAGGAACCAAGGGCCCTGACTCCTCTTGGTTTTAATAGATGGCAGACTGGCAGGGCCCCTGAGACAGCGGCCGCCTGTCTCTTTGACTAGATCAACTGCTCCAGGTGACCTCTTCAGGAGGAGCCTGCCTGTGGCCTATGCAAGAGGCTCCAGGGCCAAGCTCTTCTCTGTCAGCTGTTCTGAGCATTACCATCCACCCCACCTCACACCCGGAGGGAACGCAGCCCCTTCCAGCCCCTCATCATATCCATCTCTGGAGCCGTTTGTGCATTTGACGAGAGGAATCAGAGCCGGGCCACTATTCAAACACTCTACATAAACAGTGGTTCCATTGGCATGAATGAGACCCATGCATGAGTTATGGGCTCGTTAGCACAGCAGAGAGCCTCCCTCTATCATATTAAGTTTATTTAAATCACAGAGTGTTCATTTTTAGAAACAATTTGCACTCAGCTTAAGGTGCCATGGGTGCTGCCTCGGGAACAATGATGCAATCCTATTCCTAACAAGATTTGCACAGTTTGTACTTGTGTGACAATTTGGTTGCATTGTCCCTGCCCTGTGGGTACAGCACATAGTTATTGATTGCACATTAAACAGTATTAAAGAAAGCCTCAGAGTTATGTGCATTCCTCTCTGTGGGCTCTGAGCATAGAGCATCTTTCCCTGTTCTGAGACACCCTAGCAGGATTCCCTCAACATTCCTGCCATAGGGAACACAGCTTTTAGGGGCTCTCTGACCACTGGACTCTGCCAAGAATGGCTTCCACATTAGCCCCAGGAATGGGAACTGAGATTTTATTGTGCTTCCAAAGCTTGGCTTTCTTCTGGGAAATAATCTCCACCCCAGCCAGGAAGGTCCAGGTAGAGGGCAAGATTTGACCTTTTGATCTCATGTTTCCTCATGTTTACTAGAATACAAAACACAGGGCAAACAGCCCATCCTGTGGCAGAAAAACAAAAAGAGACTGTGGAGCGGGCAGCTTCTGAGAGTGGAAGGACTGGCCCTGCACGAAATAACTGTGCACAGTCACCACCTCCATCCCAGGATGTTTTGTATACACTCAGCAAACAGGAGACTGACCAAAGCCCAAACACAAGCCCCCACCCCCACCCCCTGATCAACAGCTGGAAGCTGTGGGACTCGAGAGCCCTCACTCCAGCTCCTGTGCACCACCATGGGCAGCGGTCCCCTTGCCTTCAGGAAGCTCATGCACCAAACACCACTGTTCACGGGAGCCTCTTGTGCACCACTATTAGCTGCCCCCAGCCCCTAACCCTCATTGCCACCTGGAGCCCCCTAGACACCAGGGTGATAGAGTTGCCCCCAAGCACAGCCGGGTGGCTGATCTCCACCCTGCCGCCACCATCCTCCTTTGGAAGTCTGGTCTTGCTTCAATTTGGGGCCTGATGAAATAGAAATGTCACTGGAAATTGATTTTCAATTTAATCAAAAGGGAAATTTATTTCTGGGTCTTTCCAAATGGAAGGTCACCCTTTGATGAGCTAGTGGGGCTTTTATTAAGTTTTAACCTTCCCAATGGGCGTTCCTGCCACTGTGGTCCCGGGTGAGCGAGCATCCTGGGAATCTATAAGCTAATGCCTAAAAAGGTCAGAATTGGCCCCACAAAGGAGAGGCGCCTGGAGCTGCTGGGGGGCTCTAGCTCCCCAGCTCCTCTTTTGCAAGACTCTCCATCCAGACAGCCAAGTTGCCTGTCTTGAGCCAGATGCTTAAAAGTACACTAAGGAAGTGGTGGGATAAAACTGTTTACAAAACCGTCCACCATTTCAGCTCCAGGGCCTCAGTTCACAGATGGTTAGCTGGCCACAGGGACCCATAGCTTGGTGCAACTTTATCCAAGACCACAGCAGATCTTGTGAAACCAAATTCAGCTTGCAGTTTACCCCACCCCCACCCCCACTCCCCGCTCCCCAAGTGAGACAGCCATTGCCTGTGCCACAGGACCTTGCTCGGCTTGCTGCGGATGGCTCTCTTGCATATTAACTGGGTTTCTTGACATGATGGCTGTTGTTCAGATAGCTCAGAGGAACAAGAAGGGATAAAATCCAGGAGTAAAACCTCGGCTCTTTTATGATTCCCATTCAAAATTGCCATCTTTGTTTTTAGCGGAACCCTGTGCTTTCTAAAGGCACTTGGACTTCTGGGGTGACGAGCACCTTTTGTGCTCCCCTGAAGGTCTGTGCCTTGCCCTAGATGGATGGCCCTGCTGGAGTCTGAAAAGGCTTGTTAACGGCATTAACGCACAGCTACCTGGGTTTTAATCATCAAAGACAAACTCGCACCATCCCATGCTGGCGGAGCGTCACTAATACTAGTTATACGGTAACTATGTAGCTCTGGGTTTCAGAAATTAGGCCTCGGAGACCCATCGGCTGTGTGGCGCGCCTTTGCTAAATGAATGGCTGTATTATTATCAAGGTAATTCAAAACAAATTTCAAGCTGTGACAATGAAATGGTTCTGATCGTGGGCTGGGGTTTGTGCTGAAATTGCCCATTGGAATGAGAACGGCTATGCCTCGCGTTGGAATACTGGCGTACTAATTTTACCTACTCATTTTCATTAAATTCTAACAAAATTTTTACCAGTGTGAATAATAGCAGCCTTGGGCCAACTGTTACTATGGGTTAATAATGTGATGGTGTCTCTTTCACCCCACTTAGCTGGTGGTGGCTCTTGATCTAAGATTGCTCTGTCCAATGTATCTAAGAGGAGAGAGAGAACTCAGTACCCCCAATGACTCTGCCCTAGGAAGGAAGAGCTGGTTTCCTCAATCCAGACCCAGTACTCTCCTCCCCAAACTGGGTGTGTTCATGCGTGTGTGTGCGTGAGAGAGAGAGGGGGGACAGCACACGCATCTGACATGCAGGTGTCTGTACCTGGGAAGATCAGAGTCAATCTCAGGTGTCATTTCTTGGGAGCCATCCACCTTGTTTTTTAAGACAGTCTTCCACTAGCTTGGCTAGCCTGGCTGATCAGCAAGCCCTGGATAAACCCATTTCCACCTCCCAGCAGAGGGAGTACAAGCATGTTTCACCGTGCCCAACTGCCTTTATGTGGGTTCTAAGGTTTGAACTCTGGTCCTCAGGCTTACAGAGCAAGCACTCTACCAACTGAGCTGTCTCCCCATCCCCAGATCTCTCCTCTCAGAACCTATATGTTGGGGTGCCGGGGGCAGACAGATGGCTCAGTGGTTAAGAGCATGCACTGCCCTTACAGAGGACCTGAGTTCTAATCCCAGCACCCACATCAGGCATCTTACGACCACATGTGACTCCAGCCCCAGGGGACCCGATACCACTAGCACCCATGGGCAGTGGCACTCACATGTGCATACCCAAACACAGGTGCATGCACACACACGTGCATGCATACACACACACACACACACACACACACACTCACAGATCAAAAATAATGAAATCTTTTTTTAAACATCTCATGATGTTTCACCTCGCTGCTCTATCTCTTTGCTATTGCTTGTCATTTGTGCCCAAGGAAACGCTTCAGAGGCAGCAGTGTGGGTGCCCTTGAGGTCCTTCCTCTTATCACACGTGTTCATGGGCAGAAGGGAGCTGTGAGATTCTGCCTGGCCATTTGAGTGTCCTCGCCTTTGCCCCTGAGATCTGTTTCTGCTCATGTCCCCATCTTACTGCATGGTGCAGCCGATGCTCAGCGAGCCTGTGGGAGGTAGCAAAGGTTATTTCTGTGACCACATCTTAGGAACCCCTGGAATTCCATCTTGCGTCCATGAAGAAAATGATTCCAGAGGAGTCGCATGTAGTGTGCAGTGTGTCCCCTCCCTTCTCTCACCAAATGTCACACCTATAAGAACAGCATCCAGTGGCAGTATTTGCTGACATCCACACAGGACACACAGCAGCCTCCCGAGATGCACTCACCTCCACAGTTGCTAGAGAGACACACTCCCATGAAGAGCACCGCATGGGGCCTCTCAAAGTGTTTGTGAGCTGCCAGCCAGCCCCAGCCCCTCGATCCCTCGCTGATGAGTCTCCAGCTGCGTTAAGTGGCTTTAAAGGCTAAATTTTTCCTTCCTTCACGGAAGACCTGTGAGAAACTCGTTGGGAAGACAGACTCCCATGCTTCGTGGAATACTGATGGTGCCCTGATGTGTGCTCTAAGGGATGGGGGACCTTTCTGGGTCATCACCAGGAGTCAGGGTGCTGGTGCGACAGGAGAGGAGAGCCATGCGCAGCTTCTGATCACACAGCGAGGGAAGCCCATGTACCTCAGCTAGGTCTCATCTTCCCTCCTCCACACACCAGCAAGTGACGTCATCAGCCTCCCAGGGTCCGCTCTGTCGGCAAGGCCGTGTCCATGGGCAGGCATCTGCACCCAAGGGAGAGCTGAAGAGCTTCAGTCGCTTTCCCTGCGAAGCTCGGAGCATCCCACATCTGAGCTGTGGACGTTATCTCCATCAGTGTTCCTGTCACAGCATCAGGCTGAGGTCCCCGCAGTGCTAGCACAGAAGGAAGCAAACATCTGCCTGAAAACCCAAGTTTACAGTCCTGCTTGTTCTCTGCAGTCCACGCAGGCGAGGGAAGACTTCACCTGGTTGAAAGCTGGACAGCCGAATTTTGGTCAGCACCATGGACAGAAATTCCCATTTCCGCCCCCCTACACTGTCCTAAAGGGACGCTGTGTACTTGTATGCATATGTGTGTGTGTGCGTGCACGTGTGCGTTTTATTTTGTTTTGTTTCTCGAGACAGGGTTTCCTCTGTGTAGCCCCGACTCTCCTGAACTCACTTTGTAGACCAGGCTGGCTTTGAATTCAAGAGATCCGCCGGCCTCTGCCTCCAACGTGCTGGGATTAAAGACGTGTGCGCCACCACACCCAGCCTTCATTATTATTTTTTTTAATTAATGCCTTTTAGTAAGAATGCAAAGTATTGGCCTTCGCTGTGGCATTTCAGTTCGTGTGTGTCGTCATACTTTGTTCCTATTTACCCACTTCCCGATGCAGTCCCCACCCCCACCCCTTTTGCAGATCTCCGTCCACACTGCCAATGAAGCATTCCCTCTCCTGCTGCCATGGCACATATATCTCATTACCTTTTCTTGTTTATTCCTTCTCCTCCCTTCAGGCCTCTTCCTCCACCCCTGTAGCCCTTTTTCTATTTCCATGCTCTGTGTGTGTGTGTGCGTGTGCGTGTGCGTGTGCGTGTGCGTGTGTGTGTGTGTGTGTGTGTGTAAAAGCCTGGATTCCTCACATGAGAGAAAGCACATCATATTTGCCTGAGTCTGTCTAATTTAGCTTAACATGTTGATCTCCAGTTCCATCCGTTTTCTTGAAAACGTGGTGATGTCATTTTTTTTTTAGTCTGTGTTTTCCTTGCGCATTCATCTATCTATTGATGGGCGTCTAGGCTGGTTCCCACATCTAGGCTGTTGTAAATAGTGCAGCAGTAAGCATGCATGTACAAGTCTCTCTGGGTTGTGCTAACTTAGAATCCGCTAGTTAGATACCCAGGAGGGCACAGATGGGCCCTAAGACAGTGCTGTCCACAGTGTATTAAAGAATCTCTGCACTGCTGCGTAGTGGCTGCACTGTACAAAGGGAACCTCTTTCCCCACCTCCTCACTAGCTTTCTTGATAATAGCCGGTTCTGATCTGTGGCTAAGACAGTGTCTCAAAGCAGCTTTAATTTGCATTTCCCTGGGGGATAAAGATGTTGAACATTTATTAAATATGTATCAGCCTTTTGTGCCTTTTCCTCTGAGGACTGTCTGTGCAGTTCGCTGGCCCGTTTACTGTTTGAACAGCTTGGTGTTTTTTTTGTTTGTTTGTTTGTTTTGTTTTGTTTTGTTGAAGTTTAAATTTTGTGGTTCTTGGTGGATTCTTCGTGGATTCATTCCCTATCCCGTGTAAACTTGGCAAAGGCTTACCCTTGCTCTCTGGACTTGTTCTTCTCTCTGCTAATTGTTTCCGTTGAGATACAGGAGACTTTTACTCCCACATAACTTCCATTGTAAGTTCTTGGGGTTACCTCCTGCTTTGTTGTGGTCCCTTTTAGAAATCCCTCGCCTGTTCCTGTATTTTGAAGTATTTAGAGAAACAGTATAAAGATCTGTAAGTAGGAAAACTTCTCACAGGGAATCTGGGGGATAACTCTAAACCAGACCTTTGAAAGGTCCTAAGGACCCATTGCCCTGCAACAGCAGTTACTCCATAGATGTCTCTGTCCAACCCACTCCGCCCAGTCTGAGCCCCCGCCCGCCCATCACTAGCGGGTCTCCTCCACCTCCGATGGTGAATTTTGCCATCTGGGAGATGAGGCTGACGGCACTAGCCTACCTGTGGATTCTGACAGGGACTGACCGACTTGGTCCAAAGAGTTCTGAGATATCCCACCACAGCTCAGCATACATGTAACATGCACCGTCCAGTGTGCTGGCCGCTGTCTCATCCTTAAAGATACACCCCAGTAGGAGCCTGGGGAAGGGGGTCCTCTGGAATTGGTACTAAGACTTTCATCAGCGTGCCCTCAGAGAAGTGGCAGGCTGCTGGGCCCAGGCACTTCGGACCCCATGCTGAGCCCTGCAATACAGAAACTACCTGGCCTCCAGAGCCACCCATACCCACGTGGGAGGGACACTGCAGAGGTTCCCTTCAAGACTGGCTATTTGAACCAGACAATCAGATGAGTAGGCACGGGGTGTGGCTCTGACATTGGCAGTGAGTCCACTGTCTATGTCCCCATCTGAGGATGAGTCGGGAGCTTTCATTTATGAGCCCTGGCTTTGCTCACCATGACTACCCCCAGCCCAACCCCCAGGCCCCCAGGAGTGTTCAGAAAAGCTTGTGTTTCTTTCTGTATGACAATAAACATAGAAAATCATGCTTTAGTTCTATTCACATCCTCTAAAAGATGCACACACACACACACACACACACACACACACACACACACACACACACACGAACCACATCCATGCCATTGAAGGCAGAGTCAGTGGCTCTGCAATTGCTATAAGATGTGGCGGACTGCTTGGGCTTGGGCCCTTTACATATTACGCTGGTCACACAAGCCACCCTCCTCTCTAACCAGTCCTGCTCATGAGGGAAGGATGAGTCAAGGTCACCTTCATGACTAACTATTGTACCCCAAAGCCAAATCTGGCCCTTTGCCTGTGTTTACAAATAAAGTCTTATTGGCACACACCCATGTCCATTTATCTCTGGGTTGTCTGTGGCTGCCTGTGCTAAAATAACAGAACTAAGTAGTTACAATAAATACCAGTTTTTCCACAACGCTGGAAATATTTACCACCTGGCCCTTTACAGAAAACCCCTGTTAACCCCTGCTTTAACACACAGACAGGAAGAGACACCAGCTATTCCCACACATGTGAGGGTTCCTTCTGTCCCCAGCCATGGAAGCTGGATGTGCCATTTCTCTAACAATGGCAGTGATTCGGGAGGCAGCATCCGCCTGTTGATCTCTTAACCCGTTTCACCCACATGGGGAGAAGGAGTGTTGTGCTTGTACACAAGGCTAGGTTCTCACTTCCGGTTGTGGCAGTTGTTGTGGGGACCGGAAGGACAGGTCTGAGGTGGCCCTGTGGCACCACTCAGCCCTCCACAGCAGGAAGGCAGTAATATGGAATCTGTTAACTCCTGTGGGCTGCAGGAATCGTTCTGATTTATTATTTTAATTAAGTGTTTTAATTTCAAAAGTTAAATAAGCTGTCTTTATATGTAAATCAAAGCAAACAAAATTATTGCTCATGAACAGGTGCACCATCATCTGAGGAGAGAGAGCTGGGAGTCCTGCTCCTTAACAGCCCTGAAGCTGTGGTCAGCAGACACTGGGTGGGCACTTGAGCTAACAGCTCAGGTCAGAGGCCCCTGAGAAAGGAGGCAGCCCACGGAACGGCAGTTCTTTGTCAGTCACAGCTGCATCATGGCATGGTGTCACTGGCCTCCACAAACAGTCACAGATCCCAGGAGCCTTTGCTTAGCCCTGCATAGCTGCAGCTCTAGCCGGCTTCATCCTTTCCAGCCAACCTCCCCGCTAAGCTGAGCACATGGCTCTGTGTGTTCCTGAATGGCCACGCCTGCAGGCAGGAGGGCTGGGGGCACTAGCATTGGGGTTCATGTCTTTATGCAGCAATGAGATCCGCTACATCAGGGAGAAACAGCGGGGTCTGCACGGGAGGGCTGCGCAGCCACACCAACGCCCCAAAGGAACAACCCGTGCCTGTACACACCCTGCCTGCCTGTAGGATGCTCAGCTTGAGCAAATGAGGGTCTCTGCGTTGCCCTCCACTGCTCAGCCCCAGCTGCCTCCCACCTGTTCAGGAGACCCTCAGCTCACCTAGGCATGGTGACAAAACAAGCCCTCTTCTGACTGTCCTCCTGCAGCCACCGAGGCCCCCATGCTCAGCCTCCTGTGTGTCAGGGGAAGGTCTGTCGCAGGACTGGATGGGTCTGTCTTGGGGTACCTCACTGAACTGTGAGTGAGCACTAGGCGGCCCAAGCATTCTCCTGGAGACTCGAAGGAATGTCTCAGTGTTTTAGTTTCCTTAAAGCCTTCATTATCACCTCCTGTCCTTCCTGCCTGAGTTCAAGAACCCTTGTTGAGGTACATAGGCATGATGCCATGACAGTCCCTGGCGCTGCCACCGTTCTGACCACCAGCCTCTTCTTATGGAGAACTAACAGAATTTAGTGCTTTCTCATGTCCGTTATTTTTGGATCTTCCAAAGGTTTTGAAAACGTGAGATAGTTTCTGGGACTTCGTTCTTCAGTGTGAACCCAGTGAGGATGAATGGAATTCAACATGGGCAACAGACCAGGAAGGTGGATCACTTGGCAAAGTGCTTGCTATGCACACGGGAGGCTCGATTTTGATCCCCTGCAGCCATGTAAAAAAGCCAGGCGCAGCACACTGAGCTAGAGAGATGAAAATGAGCCTGTGTGGCAAGCCGAATAGGTAGACATTTGCTGGCAAGCCTGACTCCCTGCATTTAGTGAAGGAATAGAACCAACTTCTACAGGTGTCTTCTGACCCAATATGCATGCTGTGGGACACTCATGCATGTGCAAGCGCACACACACACACACACACACACACACACACACACACACACACACACTTGTACAGTAAATATCCGCCCACTTTGTAAGAGTGAGTGTCCTACCAGTTGCCTGCATAATATATGTACTTTTGTGTCTCCCTGAATTGGGAGGGACCACTCTGCATGTGTCTGTGAGACTAGGGAAGACTATTTTGCCATGCCCTGTGTTCTGTGAGAGAGGACGTTGTGGCCTTGAGGTCCTTGGCACCCACAGGGCTCCGTGGGCCCTGAGCGATGGTGCACATTCACACAGTATCGCTACATCACTTTCTAACTCGCTGGCCATTGCCTGCGAGGCCCTAGGGAGTAAGACACCAGGAGAGCAGCTGAGTGAGGTCAGTCTGTCCCGGGAAAAGGTCACTGGGCCCCTCCACAGCTGCATGTTGGACAACTCTGTAAACTTGTCCCACTTTGAGGGGTTCTGCTCTTACCGACAAGTCACTTACCTTGCTCCATGAGTAAACAGGAGTTGGCATCTCACTGCCCCCTCAGTTCCTGCAGACACTGGTGGGACAGCTGGTTTACCTGCCTTGGGAAGGGAAGGGGAAGGAGGGATTTATGTAAATGAGCCCCATTCTGAACTCTGCCCTTCAGTGAGGGAAACAACACTTCACCCTAAATCCCCAGGCACGCCAGTGAAAGATCCTGCTGTGTGGGTCAGCAGGCAAGTTTATTCTCAGCTAAGACATCAAGAAGCAATCTATGAAGGGCAGGGTTGCATGGCTGCCCTGGGGAGCACGCAGGAACTGAGCTTTCTGATCTGTGCTTGGCTGTGACACTATGGTCTCACGTGCTAGTTACCACAGGCCTTCCTTGTTTCCTCCTCCAAGAGCGTTGCCCTCAGTGTGAGGTGGCTGGTATTGTAGACAGGTTCTCCTCTCAGAAAATGTCAGATGGAGCTACCCTCCATGCCGTGGGGAGATAGGCATCATATGGTGGGAGTCTTTACACATTCACGTGGCTACAGCAGAACTTGGCTGCTGCCTCCGCTGTCTGAACAGACAGGTTCTGCGGATCTCGCCGGCGTGCCAGCAGCTGCCCGCACTGCTTGTGTTTGCTGTCTGTGAACAAGGCTTGCGCTCCGTCGTTTCACTCTGTTCTTTTCTGCCGGTGTGCCTGAACTGGAATTTGCATGGGTGTTTCTTTTCCCTGCACCCCTAGCACCCCGTCCTTCATAGAGCGTAAATGCCCACAAGGACATGTTCACTGACACCACAGGGTATGGCCACCATCACCTCAGATGAGTGAACAGTGTTGAAATGCAGCCTGGGGTGTGTGTTCATTCAAGAGGACAGGGGCGGGAGGCGGGTACTGTCAGCAACAAAGCCACCTGCAAGAGGATGATACAAAACCAGATCCAAGTAGGCGTCTGACTCTTGCCCTGTGACCAGAGTGATTTTCTCCGTTTTTATACAAACCTAGAAACGTACAGGGGCATCCTGGACTTAGAGATGAGCCTTACTCCAGACCCTTTGCACATTGGCCTCATTGAGGAGACTTGGTGTGCCCATTCATACCAAGGCCTATGCTTTGGTGCCTAGAAATAGCTAAGACACTCGCTAGGTTGTTGAAAGGAAGTGTTTCTCCTCCAGCCATGGCCCCCTGCCCGCTCTCCTTCTCTTTCTTCCTTTCTACCTGCTTCTCCAGTCTTTCCCAACTTTCTAAAGCCACTCCCAGCAGCCCTACTGAGCTACATGACAGAAGGCCCTAACCCTCACCGCTGGAGTCACCAGCTGCGCCCTGTGTGTGGGCATCCTGGGTGCTTCCATGTTTAAGAGGAAGAAACTGACATGGAGGCAATTGCGGTTCTCCTCAAGACCCTGACCTTCCTAGCCATAGACCGCAGCAAAATGCAACCCCCCCTCCGAATCCATGGCCTCCAAAGAGCAGAGTGGATATGATCAGAAACTGGGGGGGGGGGTGTCTCTGAAGTGAGGGTGGGTCCCCTGTGAGCAGCAGAGATCCATGGGTGCACTTCCCAAACCTTCCCCTCACTTCGCTTCTCCAGGACCCATCTTGCCCAGTCGCCTAGCTGCAGCTGTTTCCTGCACTTCTCACCAAGCACTCGCTGAGCACAGGCACTGCAGGACAGCCCCCCTGTTCCCTTGGGTCACCTAGCACGCACATGAGATTCTGAAGAGCTCCTCACTGCAGCCAGCCAGGGAATATCCTTACCACATACTCTGAGAGAACCCCCGGGCCCTGCGTGGCCAGACACATGTGTTCATGTCATGGGAAACCATGCAGTGCCTGAGGAGTGGCAGTCCAGCGCTCCTATGGCTGCCAGCTCAGCTTAGATTCTCAGACCTACCCTATCTCCTCCTGTCCGCTACTTTTCTTCCCTGTTTGTTAATATCACTGAAACCGTGTGGGTTTTTGTTTAATTATGGAGGAAAACACCTCCTTAGCAAAGAACCAAAACGTGAGAAGTAGTGAATCTCGCCCTGCAGCACAAGATACCCCAAGGCTGCCTGGGGCCTGCACTCCTCAACTGTGCCACAAGAGGGAGCTGCACACACTGCTGCTTCAGGGTCCAGCTCCACCTTTGGAAGGCCAAGGGCGGAATCCAGGATGTGCCCAAGCAGGGGTGACTTAGGTACACCCACACGCAGTGTTCCAGTGAGACAAAAGCAGATGACAGACACTTTGCTGGGGAAAGGCCTTATGGGAAAGAGAAGAAATGGCCAACAGGTAGGTCATTGGCTCATTTCTACAGTAAAGTAGACTTGTACCACATAGATGAGATTCCTGGAAAGTGACAGTACTGTCAAAACCTTGACATTGTCTGGCCATTTCTGTGGCAGTTGGCAGAGTGGCTGAGGTAGAAAAGAAGAAGAGAAATCCAAGCACAGTTTCAGGTATGGCTTGATCAGGCCCTGGCTTTTCTCCACCTCTACTGCCTCCAGCTGAACTGTCTAGCCAAATCACCTCTCATTGAAATGGGCACCCTAAATGTCCCCAAGAATAAGTAAAGTAACAAAGGAGCAAAGGATGTCCCCAGTGTTAGCACAAGCCCCAGGGTGTGGACTCACAGTCCATGCAGAGGCAGTAGGTACCACATGCCAAGAAGATTTGTTGGGTGGGTTCCAGTGGGAGCAGAAAGACCCAGAAATGCCTACACTCGACAGGGCCTCAGTGCTGTCCATCTGGCCCTCTGCCACGTAAAGCTTTCTCTACGTAAAGCTTTATTGGAGCACCGCCATGTCACTGCTCCCATATTGCCAGCAACTGCTGCCTTATTACAACAGCTGAACAGAGTGACAGCAAGAAATACCTCTACACTGAAATGCCCCCTGCCTGGCCCTGCAGAGAATATGGTGCCCAGTCCCGGCTTGGACATACAGTGACAGAACAAGACCCGAGTCGAGGGGCACGGGTGTCCCTGGAGACATGTGGGCAAGGGTTTGGCTCTGAGACATGATGCTCCTTCTAAGATTTGAGTTACAAGTGGGAGTAGAGAAGGACAAACAGGAAGGGGTGGAAAGCTTGAAGAAATGTGGAATGTGTGAGCCCTGGGTGTATACACGTGGGTGTGAGCTCCAGTCCAAGCTGCTGAGTGTGACCCCAGGGCAGGCTTCAGGTTGGCTTTTCCTCTGTTTGGGTGTGCGCGTGTGACAAAGCCCCTACCACACCCGTGTCCTTTGTATCTGATGCATGGAATAGACGAGGCTTTTAGGGCTCGTAGGGTCTGTGGACTTGAACTGAACCTGAAACCTTCACATGGATGCAGAGGCATTTTCCTTCGTGTTGGAGCTCGACTGAGTTGGAGAGCTGGCCTGAGTGTGTGTGCCTTTTGAATGCCAAATGCCCTGCGTCTCCATGTTGCTCTAAAGTGCTCCCAGCCAAAACCACACTTTTTATTTTGTAAAAAAAAAAAAAAAAAAAAAAGGCAAATTAAATTGAGTATCCTTTCTGGTATTTTCTTAACTGACAAATAAATAGCTGTGCATCTGAGATTCTTCCAGAGCCTCCCAGGTAAGCTGTGTCTTTAGCAGCTACCTTAAAACACAGCGCGGGAACTGAAGAGATGGATCAGCATTTAAGAGCGTTTATTGCCCATGTGGACTTGGTTCCTAGCATCCACTTGGTGGCTCACAGCTGCCTGAAACTCTGGTTCCAAGGTATCTTATGACCTCTTCTGGCCACTATGGGCACTGTATGCACACAAGGCACATACACACAAGCAAGCACATAAACAGACACAGTCTTTTTAAAAAGTGTAAAGTTGTAGCCAACTCTTTTACTTATAACACATGTGTTTTTAACTTTCATGTCCTAAGTGCCATGTAATGCCTGTACAACTCAAACCTTTGCTGTTTTGGTAAGAAGTTTCAGATCATGGCAGCAGTAGTACCCAACCAGACTCGAAATCCACTAATTTCTGAGAATGCTCTTACAGAGAGAAACTTGTCTCAAACAACTTCCTGCTGAAGCTGAGACTCTTGTAACAGAAGCTTCTGGCAGCTTTGTTCATAGCACTGATCGTAAAGGATGACTCCCAGGCAGTGGGGATAAGCATCCTAGAAACACATGGTGACATAGTGAGTTCTGAGCCAGAAAGCATGGGGAGCTGAGGTCACCCACCAGGTCATATGTTCTCCACACCGGTTCTCAGCATGTGTACACACACACATACACACACACACACACACACACACACACACACACACACACATACACACACATACACACCTGAGGCTCAGGGGAACCTAGAACCACTTCCAAGTGCTAGAATTGAGGGGAGACAGGTCTGTCCTTTCCTGGTGGGCTCAGAGGTAGCAGAAACCCAGACATGGCCTGTGCTAGTTAGTTCCTATTGCTGCAATGAAACACCATGAACAAAAGCAAGTTGTGGAGGGAAGGGCTTATTTGCCTTATGTATGGACAGGAGTTCAAAGACCAGGAGGCAGGAGGTGATGCAGGAGATGGAGGTGATGCAGGAGATGCAGGAGGTGATGGAGGTGATGTAGGAGGAGATGATGGAGGTGATGCAGGAGGAGATGCAGGAGATGGAGGAGATGCAGGAGGAGATGCAAGAGATGGAGGAGATGATAAAGGAGGTGATGCAGGAGGAGATGCAGGAGATGGAGGTGATAAAAGACGAGATGCAGGAGGTGATGCAGGAGGAGATGCAGGAGGAGGGCTGCTGCTTACAGGCTTGCTCGCCATGCTTATGCCTGTCCAGCCTGCTTTCTTAGAGCACTCAGGACCACCAGCCCAGGGATGACTCCACTCACAGTGGGCAGAGCCCTCCTGCATCAATCATTAAGAAAATGCCCTACAAAGTAGAAGAATCCAGAGGGTCCTAGAAGCCTACAAGTAGAACATTATGATAGGCAGATTTGGGCCCAGGGGTCCCGCTCAAACTAAGGCACCAGCCAAGGACAATACAGGCGGTAAACCTTAAACCCCTACCCAGATCTAGCCAATGGACAGAACATTCTCCACAGGAGAGTGGAGAGTGGGATATTACTTTCTCACATACTCTGGTGCCTCACCTTTGACCATGTCCCCTGGAGGGGGAGACCTGGTGGCACTCAGAGGAAGGACAGCAGGTTACCAAGAAGAGACTTGATACCCTATGAGCATATAGAGGGGGAGGTAATCCCCCTCACGAACAGTCATAGGGGAGGGGAATAAGGGGGAAAGAGGAGGGAGGGAAGAATGGGAGGATGCAAGGGATGGGATAACCATTGAGATGTAACAAGAATAAATTAATAAAGGAAAAAATATTTAAAAAAAAAAGAAAGAAAGAAAGAAAGAAAAGAAAATGCCCTAAAGGTTTGCCTGCAGCCCAATCTCACGGAGGCTTTTTCTCAATTGAGATTCTGCCCCTCAGACTACAGCCAGCACACAACACTGTCCGCACCTCAGCCCAGGTCTCCGGGAGTAGACACCTTGCCATGTGGATGATGCCTTCAAGTGGCAGTGTTTATTATCTTTCATCTCTTGCTCTCAGAAGTCCAAGGCCCATTTCCGTGCCTCCCACCACCTGTTGGTAAGGCTGGGTCCCGTGGAAACTCCTACTGCGCCAGCATCTACAAATCCTCTCTCCCTCACCACCTCCTCATCCCCCTCTGCCTCTCCTGACTCCCTCCCTCAAGGGCCACTCTGCTTGTTTTTTTACCCAGAGGTTCGTCACTTCAGCTCCTCTCTCAAGTCCCTTCTGCCTTCACGGCCATAACCAGCATGCATTGTGTATTCCCCAAATGCCTGGAACCTGGCCTTGTCACCATGATGGGTCTCAGAATGTGCTTGACCAGCTCCTTCCCAAGGGTTGTGCTGTGTGTGGCTGCGTTCTGCGTCCTGTTAGCTGCAATCTTGAGTACATGTCATCCCTGAAGTCAATGGTAGGAAGGCTATAAGGTCTGAGGTAGCCATTTGGAGGTATGTGGAGGACACTGCAGAGCCAGCAAGTAGCCAGCAGGCCAGTGATCGAGGAGACTCAACCAGTGTCCAACAGGAAATGGAAGAAAGCTATGAAGTGGGAAGTTGTTAGCAGCTGGGTTCACACCCATCAGGCTCTCGGGAGCCTGCAGACTCCCTCCCTCCCTGCCCACTCTCTCTTTCTTCTTTTCTTTTCCCTCTCCCTCCCCCTTGCTCTTTCTCTCTGGTGTGAGTGTGTGACTGTGTGTGTGTGTGTGTGTGTGTGTGTGTGTGTGTGTGTGTGTGTGTGTGTGTGTGTAACTCCAGCCTCTCACACTATAGCTAGAAATCCCAGGCCCTAGACAGCTACTCACACAGAGATTCAAAGATTTTGAATGTGGGCATTTAGGGGAGGAAATGATGGCACCACAGAACTTCGGGCTGGGGCTCAGGTAGCTTGCCCCAGAAGCCTCTGGCACCTGTTTTCAGTGCTCCACCTTCGAGTCTCATCCGACAGGCCAGCTCTGGGTTTGCTGCTTGCAGCTGATGTCATCTCCACCCTGCATGGGTCAAGCTCCTGGGCCAGACCACACCAGTGCTGTGGCTACAGGTCACCGAGGTAGCAGTGACATCTTCTCAATGAGGTCAGGTCCAGGTCCAAGTTCCTGCTCAGTCCCTTCCAGTGGCTTCTGCCGCTCCTGGAATCTCACCTCAGCTCCTCACTGAATCCTTACATGAGCCAGCCCTGCCAGCTCTTGTTGCAGCCGCCCCTGAGACACCCACTGGAGGACAGGAATGACAGGAGCAGCTCCTTTCTCCTAGTGCTCTGTCTGCAGTGCACAGCACATTGCCTGGCCACTGCCTAGCTACAGTCTGTGCTTGGGGCAGTTTAGCTAAATCAATACCAGTAGATTTTTTTTCTTAAGGAAGATAATAAAGTGTGTGATTAACCTGGAGGATGTCCTGAGGACGGGTCTATTCCAATGATAGCGATGGTGATGGTGGTGGTGGTGGTGTTTTGGTTTGGTTTGGGAGTTTTTTTTTTTTTTTTTTTTTGTTTTTTGAGGCAAGGTTACTTTGTATAACCTTGGATGTCCCAGAACATACTCTGTTTGGGCTGGCCTTGAACTCATAGATCCACCTGCCTCTGCCTCCCGAGTGCTGGGATTAAAGGTGTGCGCCACCCCTACCCAGCAACAGTGACAGTGTTTACGATAGCAGCAATGATGGTGATGGGGGTGACGGTAAGGCGATGACAGCCAAGGTGGCAGAGATGATAGTGGTGATGCTAGTAGTGGTGATGGAGGTGATGGGGTGATGGGGGTAAAGGGGTGATGGGGGTGATGGGGTGATGGGGGTAAAGGAGTGATGGGGGTGATGGAGTGATGGGGGTGATGGGGTGATGGGGGTGATGGGGTGATGGGGGTGATGGGGTGATGGGGGTGATGGGGTGATGGGGGTGATGGGGTGATGGGGTGATGGGGGTGATGGGGGTGATGGGGTGATGGGGGTGATGGGGTGATGGGGGTGATGGGGGTGATGGGGTGATGGGGTGATGGGGGTGATGGGGGTGATGGGGTGATGGGGGTGATGGGGGTGATGGGGGTGATGGGGGTAAAGGAGTGATGGGGGTGATGGAGTGATGGGGTAATGGGGGTGATGGGGTGGTGCTAATAATGGTAATGAGGATGATAATTGGCACTTGGTCTGAAGGGAGCCACTAGAAGGAATTATAGGGAAAGTCTTCCCACCACAAGGGAAACAGGGATCCAACCCTGCAGGGGCCCAGCACCAGGAGTGAATTGCATGTGGGTCAACACGAGGGCTACTGAGATGAGTAGATTACAAGATGGGGGTGCCCGTAGTGAGCTACGGTATCCCCTGTGCCCTGCACACATGCATACCTGTAGTCAGCTACAGCTGGGCCTGGCTGCATGTGCTTCACGGTCTGTACCTCACAGATAAGAAACGAAGCTGCATAGTATAGGAATCTTGGCTCAGGACACAACAGAGCTGAAGCCCAGGCATGGCTCTGCTTACAAATGCTTCAATAAAATGACTGATGAAAAGCCCTGGCTGCACAGGTGGGCGCCGTGCAGGCAGCTGAGGCTCAAGTCACGGGCTGCTGGCCATTTCCAGCCTCTGCATACACTTTGCAGAAAGTTTCTCAGCCTTTCACTAATCCACCTCTGATTCAAAGCCTGGAAAATGGCTTCTATCTGGGTCTCATTTTTATGGCATTCTGTATTAGGTGATCTATAGCTTTCTGTGTGTGTGATTTTCAAAACACTTTCTATTTATGTGCAGTTTCCTGTGGTGATTTTATTTTTGGAAGAGCTGTTGTTGGCAATATGGGCGAAGGACTGATGGTGATGGTGCTACTCAGAACCTCACATGCTCTATCCCTGAGACACACCCTGCACCTTAGTCTTCAATTGGCAATTCAGAAAGTTTTGTCTTTTTATTTTATCAAATTCAATTTTCAAAGATTTTAAGAATCCATTGTGGGATGCATGAATCCTGGTGGAGCATTAAAGATGATGATGATGGCGGTGATGATGGTGGTGGTGGTGGTGATGGTGGTGGTGATGGTGATTGTGGTGGTGATGGTGATTGTGGTGGTGATGGTGATTGTGGTGGTGGTGGTAGTGATGATGGTGGTGATGATGGTGGTGATGGTGATTGTGGTGGTGATGATGATGCTGCTGGTGGTGGGTGGTGATGGTGATGGTAGTGGTGGTGATGGTGCTAATGGTGATGATGATGGTGATAATGATTGTGATGATGGTGATAATGGTTACAATGATGGTGATAATGGTGAGACAGGATAATGATGATGCTGTTAGTGATATGGATAAGGTAGTGAGAATATTGGTGATAGTAGTAATAGTGATAGGCATGACAGTAACAACAGCTATATCTCACACTCAGTGCTGTTAGGTTACCACACGGTCCTGACACCTTTCTTACATTAACTCATGTGGTGCTCACACCAGCCTTAAGAAGTCTCTTCCTTCTGACAGATGAACTTCTCTTGCAAAGAATTGAAATGATGTCACTGGGGTTCCCAGCCAGTGAGTTGGGGGCAAGTCTGAATACCAGACACCTGGCCCCACAGACCACACTCTGCATCCTTGGAGACCCACTAGCCCATGAGCAGGTGCACCACCCCAAGCACAGCAGTTAGATAACAGTGCAGAAAGTCATCGGGCTGAAGCGCATGTACACGTTCACCTGAGGAGCACTTAGTCTGTGCTGAGCCTGGGATGAGCGCTACAGGCCAGATGGGCCCTGGGTAAGCTCCTGACCTCCCATGGCCCACACTCAGAGGTTGGGGTCATGAGCAGGATTATAATGGGATTCAGGGCTGGAACCGAGCCAGAGGTGGCTCAGGTACACAGCTCCAGAGTCACCATCTGACCCAGAAGACAGAGAGGCGGATTCTCCTGCTGGAACTTGCCTCTGGGCTTATGGCAGGGAGAATGCCAGTGAGGAAGACTGGTGGCTTAAAGTAGGATCCCCAAAGTCCTCATCAGGACAAGATAGATGGATGCTTTGGGGAGTGCCTCCCTCTCTGCAGATCTGCCATTTCATTTCCCAGCAGTCACTCTGCTGGGATTTCAGCTCAGTTTCTAAAGGTCATCACTTTTTTTCTTGTTTATGTCAACCCAAACTGAGAGGCAGAATGATACTGTATGCTAAGAAAACTCCAGACCCTTCATATTTTAGATGTTGGCGATCGAACCCAGGGCCTTGTGTGTATTAGGCAAGTCCTCTTCCACGAGCCACATCCCCAGCCCAGAAAAAGTTTCTGTCTATAAGTCAGTCTCCAAAGTAGGTAAGCAGTGCACTGAAGGGAAACCTTGGGCAGTGGCATTTTCTACAGCCCTGTGACGAGCCATCCTGGTCAGCTGTGTTGGTCATCCTGTGGTCATAAGTGGTGTTCTTGATTCCTGAAGCAAGGCAAAGCCTGGGAGGGGCCACAGGGAAGGTGAGGCTCCTGCCCATAGCAAGGAGCAGAGGGGAGCTGTTCTGGCCCCTCACAGAGGAAACCAGCAGCCAAGACCCCACGTCCACGAATGGCCCCAGACGCACATAAACAGTGCTGACCCAACAGAGGAAACTGAGTCATCCGTTGGCTCTGAAGTGCGTGTGGCCTGGATTCCCTTCTCCCATGCTGCTCCCCACACTGTTATCCTTCTGCCTCTCTCCATAAGCTCCTGCCACTTGGGCTCTTTTGTGGGGGGGTGGACAGGGTTGTGGTGTGTGTACATATGCCATATACATATCCACATGAGAGTGCACACACACGTGCGCAGTTGCACTGAGTAGAAGGACACATCAGCTCTCGACCTCGGCTAGTTCAGCTAGTCCATCTATCCAGCTCGCCACAGTAATTTTCTCTCTGCCTCCCAGAGATTGGGATTACAGGCAGCTGCCATGCTGGGCTTTTATGAGGGTTCTGGCATTCGAACTCTGGTCCCTGTGCTTGCAGAGCCAGCACTTTATCCACTGAGCCACCTCTCCAGGCTCATTTGTATCTTTTACTCAGCGCTCCTCCCAGGAACGCCCTGTCCACGATGCAGTGCTCGGCAGTCACTTGGCCTCCTTTATATGAGCGCCTTTCCCTGGAAAAGCAAAGCAGCCCTTGCACCTCATAAATTTTAACTGCCTTCCGGCTGATGTGTTCCACGTCTGGATCGTTTTATCAGCCTCCCTTTGATTGTGAGCCCGAGGGCTGAGCCCTCATCCCGTCTCGTCTCTGAGCAGCTCCAAGCTCTCACTCTTGGCACGGGGCTTGTAAAGAACCACGAGAAGACAAATACATGCAAACATCTCTAATTGTTTTACTTACAGGGATCTGACAATGGATCAGAGATGTGTGTGTCGTGCCACATCAGAGCCCTGCGTGCTGTTTCTTCACATGCCTTAATCTGCTCCTTGGGTATTAGTGATTTGTAAAGCATGATTTATTTGCTTAGAATTTTCTTCATAGCTTTAAAATTGTGCATGGTGGAAAGGAAAAATTTAATCTCTGATTCCTCGTTAGGTTTTGCCAAGCAGGCTTCCTGGAGTTGGCTCTGTCTGTTCCATAGGAACTTTTCGTTGGTGATGATGACAGTTTGGGGTTGTGGAAGGAAGGGAGGAGGAGAGAGAGGAAGGAAGGAGATGATAGAAAGACAGACAGACAGACGCATTGTGCGGCACACTGGGCTGCATAAGGACATTGTTATACAAACATATAATGTGCTTTGAGCATCTTTCCCCACCCCTATGGCTCTGCCTTCATCTTCCTCTCCCCTTTACCCTCCTTCCTTCCCCTATACAGTCTTGCGCAACACATGCAAATACACTTGATTTTATGGAACTATATAAAATCCAAGATCCATATATAATAGAAAACGTAGGGTGTTTTTCTTCCTGAGTCTGCATTGTTTCACTTACCTTGATGGTCTCCAGCCTCTCCCTTTCCTAAAAACAACATAATTTTGTTCACTTTTATGGCTGAATAAAATTCATTGTGTGTACAAACCACATTTTCTTTATCTCCTCCTCCAAGGCTGGGTGTCTAGGTTGGCTCCATAAGTGCTGTGGGTGGTGCAGTGATGAACAGTAATACCAAGTGCTGCTGACACATGTTGTGTCTGCTGAGCAAACACCAGGCGTGCCATAGCAGGCCGTATTGTGAGAAACCTCCCTACTGGCTTCCCCACAGTGGCTAGACTAGTGTGCATCCCCACAGCAATGCACAGAGTGCCTTCCTCCGCATTTCCTCTAGAATTTGGTATTATTTGTACTCATAATGACTGCCATTCTGCTTGGTGTTTGGTTGGTTGCTTTTGGGTTTTGGGTTTTTGAAATAGGGTCTTGCTCTGTATTCGGGCTGCATAAAGCTCACCATGTAGCCCAGACTGACCTCAAAGGACTCATGGCTGTCGTCTGCTTCCACCTCCTGTGCTGGTATGACACGTGGGAGCCACCATGGCCGGCTCATGTCATGTGTGGCAACCTTTAAGGACTACGCACTTCTTTTAAGACAAAACCCAAGTCTTTCTTCTGCCTGCATGTTACATTGTTAAAACAAAGAATTTCCAAACACACAGCACTTTTATATATACCACACACAGAGACACAGACATGCACATACATGCACACACATATATACACACACAACACAACATATACACACACACCACAGCATACACACACACCACAACACCACAACACACACACACACACACACACACACACACACACACAGGGTCCAGCCACGGGGACTTCCTGACCACTGGGGAGCAGATAACAGTGGCCTAACACCAAGAGCATAAGTATGACGCTGAAGGCTCTGCTGGCTGAAAGACGACTGTGGGAGTGGGGTGGCCAGGAGTGTCCCCGCCCCCAGCAGCAGACACAGGGAAGACAGCAGCCCCTTCTCAGCCCTCAGCTCTCTTGCTCTCCCCTTCCCTGGTTAGCCCTGGCCTGTGACATCCTTCCCTAGCTGGAAACCCTCTGAGTACTATAATTCTCTTAACAGTTTACCAAACCCCAAAGAGCATTTGTGTGTATAACCTCAGTCCACCGCTGTTTAGAGCCAGACGTCAGAGTCAGAACCGCAGCATTGGAAAGCCAGTGTCTGGCTGTCTCTCTTAGCATAAGATGCGCACCACGGGCCAACATAAACTGAGCGAATTATTAAGCTAACTCTGTGTCCCTCAACAAAGCCAGCCGAGTGAGGAGAGGACCTCCCTAGTGCCAGGCTGTTCAGGGAGTGCAGGACTCACCACTGTGTTTGCCCTGGGCCTGTCATCTGGTGGGAATGTGCGAATCCTCGGGGAGGAGTGTTGCATCTCCTCTCCATGGGAATTGTGAGTATTCTTCTGACATCAGATGCTAACACACAGGAGATTCTCATTTTTCAAAAGATATGTTCATGTGGTGTATATGCATGTTCACATGTGTGTGCACAGGTGTGCATGCACATGTATGTACAGGTTCATGGAGGGCTAAAGTTGATATTGGGTGTCTTCCTCATTGCTCTCTGTCTGTTTTTTTTTTTTTTTACTTATTTTTATTTTACCTATTGAAGCAAAGCTTCCTGCTGAACCTGGGGCTCACAGATTCCAGCTTGTCTAGCTAGCCAGCTTGTTCTAGGGAGCCTGTCTCTGTCCCTCCTGGGGAGATGGCGGCTGGGATTACAGATGGCCACCACGCCTGCCTAGCTTTGACAGGAGTTCTGAGGGTCTGCTCTCTGTGCAACAAGCACTTTATTCCCTGAGCTACCTCTGCAGCCCCGGTGAGTGGTGGCTTCTTAAAGGTCGGCTGAGATGTAGCAGTGGACGCCATGCTGGGAGCTCAGCAGAGAGAGGCCCTGTCACCCCCAGCCCCCCCACACACCCCACCCCCGTCTTCTCAGGGCAGCCTCTAACCTGCAGGTGATGGACTCACCATTGGAAACTTGAGATCCTAAGTTAGGTCATTGTTTCCTTGAACAGCAACTTACCCATCAGGCACCAGCACTACCACATGCCTCTGCAGAGCCCCTACAGGTTTGCCACCCCCAGTGTTTCCACGGTTCTTCTACATAAGCAGCAGCAGCAGCAGCAGCAGCAGCAGCAGGCTTCTTCCTTTTTAATCACAGAACCACATCCCATAGCATGGTGTGTGTCCTAGGCTACTTAACCCCTGAAGCCTGCAACCATGCCACTGCCCTCAACTGGAGCCTTTCTGTGTGACTGAGTCAGGAACTCAAGGTTGGGGCAGCGGGTATCTGAGTGGACATTAATAAGATCAAGCTGCAGTCAGAGGCGGAGAGGCCAGTGAGACAAGTCCCCCCAGAAGCTGAATGTGGCCGAGAAGGTTCCCAGGAGTCTGGGCAGGAGTGCGGCCAGGCTGACCCCAGTCAGAATCCTGCCCTCTACAACCGTGCTGCAGTGTGGCAGTGGGGGGGGGGGGATGGCCCCAGACTGCCTTGATCTGTTCTGACAGCAATAAGGTATTCCCTGTTCCGCCTGCGTAGAGGATCACACAAGGCCCCCCAGGGTGTCCCCTTAGCGGACTCCCCATGCCAAGCACCTATCCAGGCTGCCCCAAGGCTCAGAGCCCTCCATGTCCTTCCAGGGATCCTAACCCAGCATCTGTGGTCTAAGAAGCCTGTGTGAGGAAGGGATGCCCATTAGGATGCGTCTCCATGGTGAGACGCCCATGGTAACCTGTGTTTTGTGTCCTGTATGAGCGAAAGTTAAGAAAGACAGAGAAGCGGATATTCTGTGGTTTACCAAGTCTGTGGGGGTTGAGTGGGTTTTGATCAGTTATCTGTTGGTGTGAGGAGAATAGTAAATGACTTTTCTGCCGTGCCCAGGTGGCATGAAAAATATTCTTATATTCCACCAAGGTCCCTGTCCACGCCATATCCTGCATGAAGTCACAGATTATGAGGTCTGTGTTTTCATAGCAAGTTCCTGGGAAAGACAGAACCATAGAGCCAGGCTCTACCGGTCACATGAGGAGTCCTGTGAAGTGGGTGGGTGAGAGCTTTCTCATGCTGGCGTTCCATAAGCCTTTCCCACAACAGCATCTTCCCGTAAAGATGCCAACTCCATCAGCTCCTGGGAGGGGAAGCCCCACAGTTTGATGAGTGTGAACCTACAGGGTAGTATCCTTTAGGATGCCCAGCCAGGACCGACATGTCCCTGGCACAAGTGCAGTCAGTAAGCAATCTCCAACATCAGGAGAAACAGGGTGAAAGCCAGAGCCCCAACAGCTGCCCAGGTGGGACTAGGACTTCAAAGCCCCTGATTGTGTCATCTACTGCAGCCCACCTGCCAGGTGGTGTTGAGTGGGAACCACAGCATCTCTGCCAGGGCACAGTGACCTCATTCACAATGCGAGTAAGAGGGAATAAGGAGATAAACTGGTTCATCACCTAGGTTCAAAGCCCTGCATCCCAAGAGCATCCTGCACACGGGTCCCTGGCGCATGTGGACTTGCACCTCTGCCCTCTCCAGAGCTGGGAGCATGAACGCCCTGCTCTCCTGCCAGAAATTCTGGTGGTGAAGCTTCCTTACTGGTTCTCTTGAGACGTTGGAGAGCAGTGTCCTGTGCCACCAGGCCTGAGCCCCACCCTTTTTTTTATTAACTCATTCATATTACATCTCAATTGTTATCCCATCCCTTCTATCCTCCCATTCCTCCCTTTCTCCCTCCCACTTTCACCCTATTCCCCTCACTTATGACTCTGACTGAGGGGTCCTCCTCCCCCTGTATATGATCATAGGGTATCAAGTCTCTTCTTGGTAGCCTGCTATCCTTTCCCTGAGTGCCACCGGGCCTCCCCATCAAGGGGACGTGATCAAATATGGGGCACCAGAGTTCATGTGAAAGTCAGTTCCCACTCTTCACTCATCTGTGGAGAATGTCCTGTCCATTGGCTAGATCTGGGTAGGGAGTTCAGTGCACCCCTTTCAATCTGAGAGACAGCCATGGGAGCTGGGCCACCCCCACAGTCAAGGCCCAAACATTTCACAAATAACAACTGGCCCCCAATTTCATTTTAGTAGGGGATTCACAAGCGTAGATGCTTCCAGAATGATCCTCCATGCTAGTCACCCCTACATTTTGGGGCAGTTGTGCCCTTCCTGACTCTACAGCTCCACACCGACCTCCTTTACTTTCCTAATGAATCTGCCCCCTGGGCACAATGGCTTGGCTTCCTTTGCAGAGCTCCCAGCAGGGGCGGGCTTCACAGGTCCCCAGAGGGAGTCAGATCCTGAACCGAAGTGACAGGTACACAGGTGTGAGAATCCAGAGAGGAAGAAGGGCTGTTATATTTAAGAGGCATTCTATCTGAGCAGACTGTCTGACTACTCACGGCGTTTATCCTAGTTAGAATGAGCTTGGGCACCTCCGAGAAGGCATGTTGGGTCCCAGGGGAGGGGCCCCACCCTGCTGGTGTGGGCGTGGCTGGGAAACAGCTCTTTCGGGGAAAGCTGAGGAGCTGAGATGGGAACTTGGTCCCTGCATGTGTAAAATCTTAGGTTTGGTCTCCCAGCTCTTAAAACAATAAGGAGGGCCGAGTGGCACTCTTGGCAGCAAAGACACACATCCCCTCCCTCCCCCAACACCCCAGCCCTCCCAACCGCCCCACCCCCTCCCCCTGACCCCATCACCTGCAAGGCTCTTCCTGTAGTGTGAACTCTGAAGGTTCACCTTGGTGCTGAGGAAAACAGCCCTTGCAGCAGCATGGAGCCTGCATAAGTTTATTCCACGTCACTGTGCCTTGGTTCTTGTCCCTGCCATGGAGACCTCATTGTCCTTGTCATAGAGTGCTGTAAGCTCCCAGCCTCACCCCCACCCGCGAGGCACCTGGCTAGTGCCTGCTCAGACAGCACAGGGTACCCTGCCATCACTGTCATCCTCTGGACTTGTTCTAACTCTGCTGGCTTCTTGGTGAGCTCCTAGTCAGGCTTCAAAACCTTCTGAAATTGACCCTCCCAAGGCAGTTTCCCCAACACCCTGGGCCAGTGGCTCTGCCCAGCAGAATCAGCTCACCACACCTTGCTGCTCCCTGGACACGCTGCCCAATCACCTTGATAGTTGTTTTTTTCAGCAGCCTCTTCAGGCCTCCTCCTGCTGGCCTTGTCTGCCTCTCTCTACCCTCTGTGAGCAGCAGTCTCTCCCCCGAACAACTGTGACACACTAGAGCAACTCTGGTGACAGATAGAGAGCGAAGGATCCTGGGCCTTTCTCTGGCACAAATTTAGCCCATGCAGTCCAGCCTCTGATGTATCGGGAACAGCCTGAGCTTGCCCACTGTGGGCATCTGCACGCTGAGCCCAACCCTGCCTGTGCAGTGGCATGGGGTTGGGGGAAGAGTTTGGAGAGGCAGAGCCCAAGATCAGGAAACACTTCTTCTTTGTAGACGTGCAGCACATGTGCAAGCACACATAAACGTACATAAACACGCACACCAACACACACACTTTTATCTCTACCTATGCATGGACATACAGCAGATGTAATGGGCATTCTCTTTGCAAACCCAGCAGGAGCCCACAGTCCCCCGAGAGTCACACTCCGTCTCCTCCAGCAGAGACCATACTGTTAAACAGAATCAGCTCCCCGCCCTACCCACTGATGTCATTGCTTTCTTCCCTATTAACTTTTGTGTCCAAAGCCAAGAAGACAATATTTTTATGCCCTGGAGGAAGGATGCTGAGACAGTGGCTCTCTGGAGAGTACGCGGCCAGGAGCCTTTGTAGCTGGCGCGACGTGAACCTAATCATATAAGCGCTCACCCTGGCGGCAGCTGCTGCGCCTTCCTTTGCTCCTAATGAGCCTTTCTGGACATTGAGGTTGATCTCTGATGAGTTATTGATACTGATTTCCAGCCTGAATAATTGCACCAGGAGCGTTGGGCCTGAGATGGGGACATGTTAGACAGCTGGAGGAATCGTTCTCCGCCTTTGCCCTTCAGTGTAGTCCAGGCAGTGATAAGATGTGTTGGAGGCGATTTCCATGCCTGGGGTCTCAGATAAGCAGGTTTCCATTCTGCATATCAGAGGAACACGCAGGCAATGACAGGAGCCCTGGATAGTCCTTCCCTCAGTGTCAGGTCTCAGCAGTGCACTCCCTTTCCCTTCTTCCTGTATGTGAGCACACATGTGCACATGAGGTGCCCACCCCGTGCCAACACACACACAAACACACACACACACACACACACACACACACACACACACACACACACACACACACACGTTTTCGTGGTCAAGTTATGAAGTGCTCCATGAGTACTGCCGTGGGTACCACTTCAAAGAGACCGGAAATGAGCCACCAACCAGGCTGATGTGGCGTAAGGGGCGAGGGCTGGAAACAAGGCTGGCCCTGAGAGGCCAAGTCCATCTCCCATCATCTGCGCCTCAGCTAGAGCAGGCTGGGTTCAGGCTTGTTGGCGTCCCAGTGGCATTTTGTCATGAGTGATGTCAGAGGCTGGGGCTCTCAGTTGGGTACCACTTGGTACTTTTCCATGGCCTGGGGAAAGATTCAAAAGTCAGCAAGCATGGGGTGGAGATGAGTGGCAAGGTTCAGAAAGGAAGAAGGTCTGTGCTCGATGAAGCCCTGGGAGTACTCTGGGCATGGGGGGGGGGACTGGGAAGAAAGTGCAGGGTCCTGCTGCCCAGAAACAGTGGCCAATGCTGGCCATGCTCCCATCCCCACTACCATGACTGTCCCTGTTTTTCTGCCTCTCTGTCCACCCCCTTGCTGTCTCTTTTGCTCTCTGACTCTCTCCACCTGTCTCTGTCTCTGCCTCTGTCCCTCCCTGACTTTCTCCCTCACAGGCTCCTCCCCAGCTCTCTTTGTCCCTTCTGTCTCTGTCACTCACCTGCCCCTGGACCACCAGCAACATTGCCATTCAACCATGTGATCTGCCAGATGCCGCCCACAAAATGAAGTTTGCACGTGACATTGGCTCCGCACGAACTCAGATCTGGATCCTTGGCCCACTGGGGGAAAGTTTCCCAGTAGCGACTGGTGTGGGGACAAAGAAAAGTCCAGAAAGGGAGTAATCTGGAATAAAGGGTTACTCTTCCCATATGCCAAGGGCCTGGCAGGTGGGTCTAGGCCCAACAGGCCTCCTCAGCCAACCTTGCACTTGGACGCTGTCGCCTCCAAATTGGCTCCCAGGTACCTGCTGTGGTGTCCTAGGAAAGCCATAGTGTTCAGAACTTATTTTTCTGTCCACCCTGTGGGAATTGGGGCCAGAGGTCTAAGACCACCTGGAAGTAAGAGAGAAGGGCCATAGCCACCCGCCTGTCCCTTACGGGAGACAGACATTTACATGTTTCCTGGTCTATTAACCTTTATGGTCTTGTTTGAACAATTTGAATCTGCCTTCACCACATTGTACCTGAAATCCAGATGCCAAGCCACATATGCAAACCATGAGGAAAAAAACACGCGCTTCCCCATCCTACCCCCGTTACAGGGAGACTGGACCCTTAGTGTGCACAGGGCTCCAGGCAGAGCTGTCTCCTGCCAGAATGCATCAGCCACGAGGGTTTCCTTCCAGTGTTTGTTGGTTTTTTTCACCTCATGAAATCAGTAATGCCATGGCCTTTTGGAATGCAAAGTGGCTCATTAAAAACCCCCCAAAGCATTTTATACCACTTAAGAAGAGAGGCAGAAGCAGAATGTGATGTGTACTCATGTTTCTGGGAGAGGCCTAAGGAGGACACGGGGGTTCTGCTCTTACTTTGCACCGTATTCCTTGAGGACAGTCTCTCTGGACCTGGAGCTCGCCATTACAGCTAGACTGGCTGGGCCGCAAGCTATCAGGTTCAGACTGTCTTCTCCCTCCCGTGCAGAGGGGGTAAAGGCACATATGACTGTGCCTGGGTCTTATGTAGGTGCTGGGGATTGAGCCACCTTCCCAGTCTAATTTATAACAACAACAAAAATCAGATGTAAAACTTGGCTTGTTCATGCCAAAAGGAATAATGTGGCAGTCCAGGAGAGAGGTGGTCATGTGACAGGATGTGATGACACCCTAAGGAGGTTTGCCTGTACACAGACTCCTAGCAGCATATGAGGTCTGAGATGAAAAAGGATCAGTTCTGGGGAACCTGAATCAGAGCACAGGCTCCCCTGGGCCAGGGGTCTCTACCTGGGACAGCGTTCTCGCAGATGCCACCCAGGCTCCTGGCTGCATTTTGGCACACTCAGTTCAAGGGTCATCTGGGAAGGTTTTCGTTAAGAGGAAGAGATGAGGAGACTGAAACAGAAAGAACATGGTGGAGATTTTCACAAGTAGCCAGTTTAAAGAGGCAAGCCTGCCTGGTTCTGCTCCAGTGTAACACGGTTTGGTCTCCTGCCTGCAGCTTACTTCATCCTTGGCACTTAGACACACAGTTCTCTTCACCTCCCCTGCCTTTCCCAACACCCCCTCCCAAACCCCCGTGTCTCCTGATCCTCCAATTAAAGCTGGGCCTGTCTTTCCCTTTCCCTCTTCCTGTGCCCTGCATCCAGTGCTGCTAGGTAGATCAGACCAAGTCTGAAAAACAAGGGCAAAACAGCCAGTGGTCTCCTGAATGCCATCATTTGATGAGCCCGTTCACCTGTCTCCCAAGCCTCTGAAAGCAGTTGATCTTTCTGAGGTGGTGCCCTCCACACTTCCCTTGTTACCTTTCATGGGGTTTTATGACAGACCATCACCCCGTGCTGGCCCTACCACCCCTCTGCTCGGTGCTGCCTGCCTGTCCCAGATGAAAGCCAACGTGAGTCCAAGCCACACAGGCTGGTCTAGAAAGCATGAACCATGTGTTCACCCACTATCACCAAATGAGGATAACAGCTGTCACTGCGAGAGCAGAGGAGAAGGGCCTGCCCTTACTTAACTTCTCACAAGTTATCTTTCCTTGGCCACAACACTGGCCTTTTTATTGGCCACATGGAGCTGCTGTGATGCCAGGTAGTGCCTGCCAACCCAAGCCCTGCAATAGGAGAGCCGTTGTCAGGACCCTGGACAGAGCTTCCTGGAGCCTTGCTGCTCTCTGTCCTTTATCCATTCGGCTGTGCCCTATACTATGGGGACATTAGACACAGCCAGGAGCACAGCCTGTGATCGTGGCCTCATTCCCTCACCGTATCTAGGGAACTCTGCACCCCGTTCTGCACTGGTTCACAGGAGGCAGGCATCTCAATTACAAGGGTCCCTAGAGGCTTTTGCCAATGGAAGCATCTCAAGATCAACCAAGTGCAAGGCCGAGCACGACCTCCTGGGTCACAGAGCAGATGTCCACGCTCCACAAAGCCCGCCAGCCAGGCCCTTCGAGCCAGCTGCAGCATTCATTGTCTAACACCCACAGCTAGACGTCCATGCCGACGCCAGGCTGAGTGGCCTTCTGTTTCTGGCAGCACGAGGGTAGCTGCACACACAAAGGCCCAGCTCTTCCATCTGCGGCTGAGTGACAGGCCAGTTTCCCTATCTGGCATTGGGGTTGTGTGATACCCTCCAGCATCATATCATTAGTGCAATCAGACCCCTATGCTGTCTCTGTGTTGTGCCCTCTAAGGCAAGTGCAGGTGGATGTTAAACCCAGCTGTGTTGGTCACACATGACCCTGTGACTGTTGGACCAGACACCAGCCAGGCCTTTTTTTGACTTGGACTTCCTGCTGGGGGAGGGGGTCCCCTCCAGGCTTCCTTTGCCTGGTGCTCTTATCGAGATCATATGACAGTCCTCATCTTGTGCCAGCCCAGACAGCCTCTGCCCTGTATGAGAGTCTGCTGGAGAGGAGGGATGGGAGATGGGGTTGGGAACAAAGAGTGGGTCCCAGCACACGTGGTAAATCCCCTGTGGGATTCCAGGAGACCTGAGTGGCTCTCACCCTCCATGAAAACAATATGTGGCACACGGCCACTTTCAGTCACCTCCGATTTCCTCTGCTCAAGCGCCCTTCCTGGCGCTTTCAACATAGTTTTCCTTGTAGTCTTGCAAAGCTTTCCTGGTTGTTCCGCACGTTGATTCTGACAGGGAGCAAGCCCCCGTCTGGCTGTCACTGACTGTCAATCATGGACCTACAAGGGCAAAGTGCTTCATCCCATCCTTAGCCTCCAAAGTCTCATTCAAAGACTCCTCCTGCCTGCATCACCAACAGCGTCTCGGAGCCTTGGTCTGTTACCATCTCACATGTTGCTCTCGGGTCTCTAACTGGCTTTACCACGGTTGGGCATGAGGCAGGGATTACACACATTTCTCAACTCTCTGATTTCCTCAGGAGGCTTGTGGATCCTTGGCCATTTCTTCTGCTTAGTGTCTACTGCAGAGAACATAGCTCTGAAGAAGCGGCTGCCATCACATATGCTGCCCGTATAGAGCAGAGAAGTCTGCTCTGTGTACAGAGTTCGTGGCCATGAGCTAGTGGCCACCATGCCAGGCCACCATTACAGGTGAGACAAGAGGCTCCTGTTTGCAACAAGAAGAGGCCACACAGCACCACATTTCACACACCTTCTGGAATATTCCTTCTTTCCCCTGTCTTCATCTCTTCTCACCTGTAAGCATCTCCTTGAGAAACCAGGGTGAGGTTTTTACTCTTCCTCTGTCCTGCTCTTGGTCTCTGTTTCACACTCCCAATTCCCTTAACAGCCTCAAGTCTTCACCCAAGTTCTTCAAGAAGCAAATATACCTTCAGAGTCATTTACAAGGAGAGACAGCCTAGAAAGACACCACTGCCCTCCAGGCACAATGGGCCCTAGGCATTATTCAAGGATCCCAGAGGCTGATCTGAAGACAAAGCAGACACTGTCCCCTCATTACAGAGCTCCCGGGGCCTGTTTGCATGTGTCAGTTGGTAGGAGAAATCTCCAGAGCCAGGCAGAAACATTCACACCTTTTAATATTTCCCAGGAACTACAGAAACCTTCCTGATCTCTGTGTTTTGTCAGCCACTATCATTTCTAGGCTGTCCATCTCTGTGTGGGATTCAGTATGTTTAAATAAAAGAAAAATCCAGGAGAAGGGCTTCAAAAGGAAAAAAAACATCTAGTGAGCTAGATGCCCAAACCACCAGGGAAATAATTAATTCCAAGATATTAAAAGAACATCGCAGCTGCATCCGCTGTCTTTCTGTCTACTTCTGCCTCCTAAGCCCCAGCCTGAAGCAGAGTCCCCATCAACCCTTCTGAGGGGGAGGCGCTTGGCTCCGCAGGCTTCCACTCTTTGCAGATTTTCTTTGGCACCCTTGAAGCTCCAATAAGGGAACTTAGGAGACCAGATCGTCTGTCTGTCCCAGCCTCTGATAATGTCCCATACATCACAGAGACAGGCCAGGGTGCAGAGGCAGGCACGGGAGCAATTGACAGGACTGTGGCACCATGAGGAACACAGCTGACCAACCCCCGGCACAGGACGCCTAAACTTCTTGGGACTTCCTGAACACCCTGTGTCTTTTGTTACTCATTAGTAGCCCTTTCCTGCCATGCCTAGGTTGGTGACTCAGATTGAGGCAGCCAGACAGCGGCAGGGGAAGTAAGGCTGGTCACCTGGAAGACTGGGAGCCTTGTGATGTCATCAGCCCATGTGCTGACTAGAGCATAAGGGGGAGAGTAAGCGCCAGACCAACTCTTGAAGGTGAAGTTCAGAGAGAGAGCTTCCTGTGATCCGACACAGAGGTGCAGGGAGGGTGTCACACGGCGTGGCTGGGGAGTCACATTGTGTGCCTCTTGCTCTGCATGTCTCCTGTGTGTTCTCGGTAATCATGGAAGCTGAAAGTGGTTCATCAGGGCCCCCCAGGTCACAGCCAGTCAGAGCAACTGGACTGAGACTCAGGACCGATCTGAAGCAGGGTGGTCTCACAGGAGTGAGTCCTAGAGTGTGCAGCCACGTAGGTGGTTGTGTCAGAACTTAGCTGTGTGACGAGCACACTAACGTTGGGTATTGCCTTGTGAGAGGTGTTAGAGAGAACAGCGCAGTAGATCTTAGAGAGAGAACACTGGGAAAACGAAAGCCATGTTTCCGTAGATAGCCATGGCTAGCCTCCTTTTGTAGACGTTAGCAGTTGACTTATCCTCAGACTGCCTGAAGACTGGAAACAGGAGCCACCCACTCAGGTACCAACTTCCTTTCGCCCCTGCACTTCTTCTCCCACACTGTTTGCAAGTTTCTTAGGACACCATTGAGTTCAGCCCACCCAGAGCCTCAGGAGGCGGGAGAAGCCCTGGGAGAAGCCCACTTTTGCCACCATTATGAAAGTCCGTACTTTGAACTCAACTCCCATGTTTTACATGGCTTTTTTTTTTATAAGGGAGCAGCATTCCATGATAAAACCATTTATAATCAGTTAAGCCCCGTAGTGTTCCAGTGCAGCTTATTTATGGACTTGTAAGCCTCTTAGATTCATATTTTATAAAGGAAAATGAATTAACGGCTGGTGGGTAACCAGAAATGTGTACTAAATATACTGCCTGATGCCTCTGGCGAGTCACAGTTTGGCTTTCCCTCATGTCTCTTTGAAGCATCTCAAGGAAAAACCATAGACCTGGGCTCTCGACAACAGCGAGGTTATTAAGTGTAAGGCTTAAGAGTTAGCAGAATTGATTATTTCAAGTCGGAGTGTGCACAAAAGAAGAAGCTGCTGAATCTTCCCCTTCCGGATGCCGGGATCGTGACAACAAGTGCAGCTGGGGACAGTGCGCCGACGGGCACAGACACTCTACATAATCGGAGGCCCCACGGAGGGACCCGGTGGAGGGGCCTCAGGTGTGGAGAAAGGATTGGGCTATTGAAAACCCAGGGTCCGTCCCTGGGATGTGTCGACTGTGGCCTGGCCTCTCTCTCAGAGCCACTGTGGGATTGAGAGGCGCCCTTCCCAGCTGGCTCCAGCTAAGGATCCTATGCCCTCTGCCCTGTTTGTGGGATCCCTGGCAGCCCTCTGCTGGATGTGGAGTTGAAGATTATAATGTGGTATCTAGAGCTAGGATATCCGGAGAGGAGAGACCCGGGGCCCAGCGGCCCTTCTGTCTGACATCATCAGGGGTCGGTGCTGCCGTGTGCACTTCAAAGGGACATAACTAGGAGAGACTCCTCAGCAGGATCATATGATGAAGCTGGTTCTGCAGCCCTCCCTTGGGTAGGAGTGGTCCAGCACACAGAGGCTACACAGGCATTCCAATATGTGCCTTGTCGGTGCATCTGAGCTGACCCTGATGCTGGTGAGAGACAAGTCCCCACAAGTGACTTAGAAGAACCATGCAGTGATATATTTCCCAAGGACAGAGCTTGTAGACACCTGAAGATAAAAATCTATAAGCTTTGGGGAGGATGCCTGCCCCCCCAAGAATGTCCCCATTGGTTACCTCCACCTCTTAATTCTGGAAATCAGAGTCTGCCTCAGGATATGAGTTCCCTCAGGTTAGATGCAATGCATGCTTGAGCAACAAAAATGGATGTCAGGAGAACTGCAATTCCTCCCCAGGAAGTGCCAGGAAAGGTCACATCACCCCATCTGCCCTGCACTGTGGGGCTCTGATAGATGGCTACTTGCAGGGGGCCCACAGGCACGCTCAGATTATAGAACATGTCATTAGAGCCCAGATGTAGGTATCTTTCTAAGGGTTTGATACAGGAGGAAGAAAGATGTGGGGAGAGGGTTGTGAGCCAGATGCAGCAGCCGGGTAAAATCTCAAGGATGAATGAAGGTGGGGAACAGAGAAGAAAGGCTGCTGCTGGTGGTGTAAGTGGACAGAGACCAGCACCAACAAGGCAGCATGGTTTGGGGGCTTTTCAGCCTCTGTGTCTCTCCCTTTACTTGAGCCTGTCTCATCTGTATCATATCTGCCTCCTCAGAGAAACTATATCTTAATATCTCCAGGACACCCTCTGCTAAAGAGATACAGACGGACCAGTCATGTTGGTGTGTCTTTCTGTCTTTATCGATTATAATGTAGCCACCATAAACAAAGACGGATATTACACAGAACATACAAGGCTAGACGGACCAGACTATAAATGGGTGGATGATAACTCAGTGAGATGTGGGTGGATAGATAGATAGATGGATGATAAGTAGATAGATAGATAGATAGATAGATAGATAGATAGATAATAGAGAGATAGAGATATAGAGAGATGTATTGATGATTGATAGATTGATTTATTGATGTTTTGATGATAAATAGATGGATAGATAAGCAGATTCATTGATGATAGATTGATTGGTGTTTAGATGATAGATTGATAGAAGATAGAGAGATGATAGATAGATAGATAGATAGATAGATAGATAGATTATTGATGATAGGTAGATGATGTAGATAGATAAATGATAGCTAGAGACATTAAGAGATAACTGCATCTCCTTGCTATATACATAGTGAAAGCAGAAGTGAGAACTGTTATTTGCCAACAGACTCCATAATTCATTAACAAAGATGTTTAAATTACTTTAATTACAGTTCACTTAATTGAAAGCAACATCTTTTATTTCCTTCTGTGTCCCCTGGAGAGGATCGGTTGGTTAGTGGTTCCATAGGCATACAGTAAAAGCTCTCCTCCCTGGTGTGCCACACTGGCTTACCCACAGGAGTTTCTCTCTCTCTCTCTCTCTCTCTCTCTCTCTCTCTCTCTTTCTCTCTCTCTCTCTCTCTCTCTCTCTCTCTCTCTCTCTCACACACACACACACACACACACACACACACACACACACACACACTCCTCCAGCCCTCACTGGAGAGCTCAGGCCAGGCAGGGCCAAGTGCTGCATCTCTGACTCATTTTAGTCAGATAATTGTTCTCCATCTGTGCTCTGTGACCCATAGGGACGTCTCCCCAGCACTCAGGATCCCGTGGCCCACACTTCTGTTCTCCACCACACTGCTGATACCCATGCCAGGGTGTTCTCACGACTGCCCCGTTAGTGCTGCTCAGTCAAAGATCCTGCGCTATCCCCATTGCTCCCGCATGGCTTTACCGGCAGCTTCCCTGGATGCTGCGCTGCTGCTGTGTAACGTCTTGTAACTGTCTCCAGAGCAGCCTGCCTCAGAAGAAAGTTCTTTAGTGTGTTGAAAGATCTCGACTAATTGCAAAGCTGGTACCACACTGTCAAGTTCATATTCCATCTGGGCATGAACACAGTCATAAAGATTTTTTTTTGGACAGGTTAATTTGCCTAAAATACCATGCAGTCAATCAGAGTAACAAAGTTGTTGATGCCCGCATCTGTCAGGCGGCCTTCCATCAATACTGACCTTCCTCTAAAGCATCCTGGCTTGCAGGCGCTGGCAGTGAGACAGAACCAAGAGCCCAGCTGCAGAGGAAGGCCCCGATGTGGAGTGCCAAGCAGCTGGGCGTTGTAAACTGAGGGCGGCTGGTGTAGTTCAGTCCTTTCTGGAGGTAAAATGTAGCCATTAAGATAGAAGGCGGCAGTAACCATTCAGTCAGATGGCTGGTCTTACTTACATTTGTTACTTTTACATTTTTCTTAATTTATAACAGATAATCACCCTCTTTAGGATGGAGTTCCCTGTGCTTCTATCTGAAGATTCTAATACACATAGGTGTTTCCTTTAAAAGTAAAAGTAGCTTAAGTGTATAAACTATAATTATGGAAATTAGGGCCCCCAGCAGAGCCGCACGGTCCCAGGAGCACTGGAGGCACCTCTGCTAGCCTTCTGTCTGGAGCTGGTCATTTGTGACAGCTGATTGAAGTACTGTTTAAGGACTGGGCCCTGTCTGTCTCTAGCCTTTAGACCTGCTTGAGGCAGGAATTTGTAGGAAGGAAGAACTCTACCACAGAGGTCTAGCCCTGGGATTACAAAGCTCAGGGGTGCTGGGAACACCTGTCATGTCCAGCCCCTCTCATGTACTTAAAGGAGAAAATGCCTAGTAAGCAAACCAGGGAGGTCACAGAAATGTACATACTATGGCCATCCCATTTTTCTTCACAAATCTGAGAACGAGCAAGGTGTGGTAGCACACATCTGTAATCCCAACACACAAGAGACTGAAAATGACGGAGAAAGTCTTAACATGAAACTACAGCCAGGCAGTGGTGGTGCACGCCTTTAGTCCCAGCACTTGGCGGGCAGAGGCAGGTGGATCACTGTGAGTTCTAGGCCAGCCTGGTCTACAAAAGCGAGTCCAGGGCAGTCAAGGCTACACAGAGAAACCCTGTCTCGGAAAAACAAAAACAAAAACAAACCCTACAGAAAAGCGTAGGTCTGCTGTTCACAGGACCTTTCTTTGCTAGCTGGAGGGGCTAAATGCAGCCTGGGATGGGATGGCGGGAACTGCAGGCAGCCATAGGTCAAGCTATGATGGTCCATGTCCCCAGTACCAACATGAGATGGAAAGTTTCATTAGTTGGCCTCGTTCTACAGACGTCTTGGGCCTTGCTGTAGGAATCTATCCTAGAACCCCATACCAGAGAAACTTGACAAGAGGTGCAGGCAGCTACGGGAACAGCTTCCTGACCTCTGCACACAAGACTATTCAGTAAGGCTATTGTGTCTCACCCCTGACTCTAGCCAGAAGACACCAGCAACACCTGCGCACCCAGTTGTCACAACTGACTTGACTCAAGACGCTGCCGCACACTCCCTGCGGAGACACACTGCATCGAGTTAGAAGAACGCTGAGTCACAGCATACTGAGGCAACCTTGAGCGGCTTTGGGTGCCTGATCAGTGGTCACTACAGTGCCTGGGATGATGGGAGGGGTAAGATACCCTGTGGACCACAGCCAGGGCTCCGATATCCTCAGCTGAACAGATGACAGCCGGTCTGCCTTGAAGGTTATTTCCATGTCAGTTAATGACATGAAACATTTGGCTTCAGGTTTGATGCCTGGAAGTAGCTTTGAGGCAGAGGGCTTTGCCTGAGAGTGGAACCGGCCTGGCTTCCTGTTCCTGCCTGCCACGTGCAACAGAGAGGCTACAGGAAGGTGACTGGCCATCTCTGCTGTAAGGAGAAATGAAAACAGATCTGTCAGAGCTGGCAGGGCTGCCTCTGCAGATGTGATGGGAGGCATGGGGGAGGGCCGTCAGCATCAGCACCCATGGTGTGCCAGAGTGTCGACAATATAGGGTTGAGATCAGCGGTTTAGTCAACTGCCTGCTCCATAGCTGCACGGTGGCCAAAGCAGAGCACATTCCTTTGGGCAGCACCCAGGCTGATTTCCGATGCACACTGGAAATGTTGCTTGACATTGCATGCTGTGGCCCCAGATTCTCAGCATCACCGGTTCTGTCATCAGAAGGCAGCTGCTGCTTTCCTGGGTGTGAAACCCACTGGTTGTTCCCCAGCTGGGAACCCTTTCAACTCCCTTCCAAACAGACCCTGAAGGTGTGAACTGCACATGGTCTGGGTACAGATCACACCTTGCATCAGAGCTCTTGGCAACACTGCCATAGCAGAAATAATTGCAAAAACAAATCTAACACCCAAAGAAGTCTGACAGGGAACTAATAAAGCCACGTAGAGACGGCCTGATGACTGACTAAGAGCCAGGCCCAACAGCCATGCAATCTTCCACACACCGGCCTCCTATGATGAAAGTGTAGCACAGCAGGACTTCAGGTGGGGCTCTAGGGAACCGTCCAAAAGACATGTCATTAGATTCAGGGTATTTTTATAGTCAGACATAAAATCTTCATAAAATCTAAACCAGAAACAGCCCCCCAAAAAGGAACACCCACCCTCTTCGGAGCTGCCTGACTGGCCCAGGCACCAGGGTGGAGATTTAGAAAGGAGGGACTGTCGGGCAGACCCAGCACCTTGGACAAGCACCTTTCTGGGGCTGTTTCTGCAATCAGATGACTGTCCTTGCATTGAAGGTTGCTGTATCCTAAGCCTAGGATCCCCTCAGGAGTCAGGATGAGGCAGCCTCACTGAGAGAAGTCCATCAGCCGCCACAGTGCCTCTCCCCGGGTGCCAGTCAGTGGACAAAGCACACCATTGGCCAGACGCTGACTCTAGGCTCCTGGCTTTGCCTCCTCAGTTCACAGAAGCCTGGCGATGCAGGCTCTCTCCATCCTTCCCTCCTGGGAAGGTGATCCCAGCAGGCATGGAGTCTGACTTGATCTGTGCCCCTCAAATGGAATCCAGGGTGAACAGTGACGGCTTCATGGTAAAACTGGGCAGGGGAGAATCGGCCGTCTCCTTTTCTTCTATTATTTGTTATTGGAAAATTGTTCATGTAGTATATTTTTATCATATTTTCTGTTCCCCAAACTCCTCTCAGATTCTTCCCACCTCCCTACCCACCTTACTTCATTTTCTCTCTCTCTCTCTCTCTCTCTCTCTCTCTCTCTCTCTCTCTCTCTCTCTCTCAACACCAAAAAAAGACAAGAAAAACAAAATGAAAATCAAAAGAAGCAAGTGAAAAACCAATAAGACCAAAAAAAAAATGCAGAAACAAAGCAAAATGAAACAAAAAGTCCACAAAAATACCATTGAGTTTGCTTTGTGATGGCCAGCTACTCCTGGGCATGAATCTGTCCCTGGAGGGTGGTTTATAGACCCAGCGGCACTGCACTGGAGAAATTTTATATTCCCTTTGCCAATGGGTATTAACTACAGACAGTGTCTTGGTTAAGGATGGGCCCCGTCTACGTCTCCCTCTCAGTACTGGCACCCTCTCTGACTTGAACCTGAGAGGGCCTTGTGTGTGCTGTCATGGTCTCTGTGAGTTCGTGTGTGCATCAGACCCTGCTGTGTGTGGAAGGTAGTTTCCTTGGGGCCCACCACCTCTTGCTCTTATAATCTTTACGCCTCCTCTTTCACACAGATTCCGAGCCTTAAATGGATGGGCTTGAGGAAGACATCCCATCAAGGACCGAGGGCTCCCAAGTCTCTCACTTTCTATACATTGTCCAGTCATGGGTCTGTGTGTTCCTGTCTACTGCAAGAATATTTTCTGATGTGGGCTGAGCAAGGCACTGATATATGGGTATAGCAACATATCATTAGGAGTTATTTTATTACTATGACCCTTTAGCAGAATAACAACATTAGGTTTTACCACTCTAAGGCCATGACCAAACTATTCTCAAGTTCTCGGCCACTTTAGCAGTGTCAAATATAGGTTCCATCCCATAGCATGAGCCTTAAATCTAATCAGAAAGTGGTTGGTTACTCCTATAACATCTGTGCCACAATTGCACCAGTAAGTACATCTTGCAGGCAGGTCACTGTTGTAGGCCACAGGGTTTGTAGCTGGGTGATAATAATGGTCACCTGTTTTCTCCATGGACACCAGGCAGTAGGGGGTGCGGCTTCTGGTTAGGCCCCAGATAAACTTTTCCTTGTTCAGTGGCACATGCTTGTGCTGTCTCTATCAATAAGGCCTTGCCTGCCGTTAGGTTGTAGAGCACAACCAATAGCCGTGGAAATAGCCTGAGGTGCTTGAGGGGTTTTCTGGTGCCCCTTTGGACAACAACTCAAAACAGTGTAACCCGTTGCTGGCACTGAAGGTTTTACTTGGTGGCATAAGGTGTCTAGTTGAGACTCGGTCTCACCTAGAATTGGACAACTCTACTTAGATTCCTTTCATATGTGTGTGTATGTTTTAGGAAGCTTCTACAGTAGTAAATTTCCATGTGGTTTTCGAGTGGCCTTTAGTGTTAGTGCCCCCCCCCCATATTCCCTCTTTGAACCTTCTCTCCAACCCTCCTCCTTACTTAATCCTCCAATCCTAGTTTTCCCTTTGTCTCTCCATAGCGCTGTACGCTCTTCTCCCTTCTGTGGGAGAGTCTCCCCTCCCCCATGCCTGGACGTCACACTTGTTCCCTACTAGGTTCCTGCTGTTATTTGAATTGTAATACGTATACTGAAAGCTTGGACGCTAATATCCACATATAAGAGAAAATATATGATGTTTGTCTTTGGGTGGTTCAGGCTACCTCACTCAGGATGATTTTTGCGAGCTCCATCCGTTTCCCTGAAAGTTTCATAATTTAATTTCCTTAATGGGTAAGTAATATTCTATTGTGTGATTGCACCACATTTTCATTATCCACTCTTCATAATAGCCAGGAACTGGAAACAGCCTAGAATCAATATTCTTGGTGGTGATGATGGGACAAAGGGAAGGAAAGTATGTCGGTTATAAGGGAGTAAAGGCCTCTGAGCGACTGCCCATGCACAGCAGGGGTTCCCTAGGGAGGAGGTGAGAAGCCCAGATGGAGCCACAGGGAGCCACAGAGAGCCACAGGGAGCCACTGGGAACAGGGGAATTGTGAACACAGGTCTGGAGGGGAAAGATCAGTCTTGTGAGAATGAAAGGGTGTCATCTGGGAGAGTGACTCAGTGAGGATGGTCCCTGCAGGAGCTCCCACGAGCCCTGTAGTTAGCGGTTCCCTCGCAGATGTAGCTGTGTATGTCTGTGTGTGTCTGACCCGGCTGGCTGTGGACACAGTACTCATGCGTGCCTTTGCGGTCACAGATAGGCAGCAAGGCCCTGCCTGGGGAGCTGCTTCTGCCTCTGCGACATGGGTCTGGAGACTTCCCAACTTTGGTTCATTAGTCCATTGCTTGGCTTGCTTATTTGACTTGAGGCAAGGTTTTGTGTGCAGAATGGACAGACCTGGAACTCACTATGTAGCCGAGGTTAGCCCTGGGCTCCTGATGCTCCTCCCTCTGCCCCCCAAGTTCTGGGATGGCAAGTGCACACCGGCAGACAAAGCCACCCTTTGACACTCTCTATATAGAATCACTAGACTGCAACACACCGGGAGAGGTCCGAGGGTAGAGTCTGTCCTAGCTGCTACCAAGACCTCTTTAGGACAGGATCAAGCCCCAACGACTGCCCCGCCCCCGCCCCCGCCCCTAAACCCTGCTGACTCTGCAGTCTGGGAGTAAAGAGAAGAACTGTGGGCAGATTTGTGTTGGCCTGTGTATTTAATTAGCACATTCGTCCACCATTCAAATATTTAATGAGATTGTTTTTCTCCTCTTGACATCAGGCATTCTGACGTTTGCTGAACCAACTTGGCATCTTAATTAAGGATTCGTCTCGATGATTCTTTGTTCCCGAAAGATTGTGTGGGAGTCAGAAGCCTGAGAAGCAGGCTGTGTTGGGGTCAGAAATAACGATCATCGACTTAGCATGGGAACCAAGCACCAGCAGGTCCACACAGACAAGCCTGGCAGCCGCGGCAGCTGCAGCAGCAGCATTGCTAAAATACAGTTGGGCATTGCTTGGCTCTGGTGTTCGAGGTTCTGCGTGCTGGCTTCTGTATGCTTGGCTTTTGTCTGCAGGAGCTTGTTCAAGGGCTTGCAGACTCCTTGATGGACTTGAGAGAGCAACGCCGGTGTACACACCTCCAAGCTATAACCAACTACAGTGACATTGATCCTCTTATCAATCAGCCAGGAGGCCGAGGCTTAGGGAGCTTGTAACCTAGTACGGTCCTATAGCTAAGCTGTAGCATGCCCCCCAGGTCTTCATAACACCCCCATAGTTTCAGCTTCTCTTTCCACTCCTCTGCGTTGCCATGGGGATGAGGCAGGGCAGTGTATGTCAAAGCTGTCGGTCCCTCAGAGAGCCCATGCAAGCATGCACGTTCTGCAGAAAGGTGGGGCTGCTGAGCTTCAGCCACTGGGGCAGTGCAGAAGGGCACCATCTGTTCCACAGTGTTTGGCACTTCCTGGGGGTCACACAAACTCTTGGGTACAGGAAAACATGAACAACCAAGAAGTGTATTGCTGGTCAAGAAACCAGTGCTTCAGAAACAAGAGGTGGGCTGGAGAGGGTCAGCTGCGGAGGAGTTTTCAGGGCAGAGGAGACTGTGCACATTGGATCCTGCTCCCTTTCAGAACACAGATCCTGGGTCCCACTGCGGTCTGTGCAGTCTCCTGAGCCTTTCGTCTGACCTTAGGGTGTTCCCATGTTGTTTCAGTCATGACCCCAGAGTGTGTGCATGTCTGCAGGTGCAGATGTTCACCTATGACCTTCCTCCAGGGTGTGAGCTGGTACAAGCCAGCGTGGGAGGGAACCCGGAAGGGCTAAAAAAAAAAAAAAAAAAGAGTATGGGCTTTGCTTAATGACATAGCTCAGAAGTGCTCCTCTGAGGTGCAAGGTCAGCAAGGCTAAACTTCTGAGACCTCTGGCCTTATTGGTTCAGATGGTCCCCCTTACAGGTGTCCCCTTGTTCAGGGGCCTCAACGCCCACCACAAAACATCGAGGACCTGGAGAGTGTTTGCCAGCTGCTGGGCAAGGAAAAAAATAACGCAGACCCCATCCGCCTGGCCTGTGTTCAGGTTTATAGGTAAAGATCTGCAACTCAAACTCTTTCTAACCTTACCCAAAGAGAAATCTAAGCTCAGGCCAGAAAACGAGTGCTATAGAGAAATAATGGTGGGTATTCAAGCCTGCTTTCCTAGCTGTTGGGTAACCACTCCTAGTCAAGGCTTCTGAGATCTCCTTATGCAAGATGGGTGACGTAATGAGCTGCAGGATGGTACATGGTGAGGGGGAGTCTGCCCTGGGGGGTTACTGAAGAAACCCCTATGAGCATGACCATCATGTGGTCCTAGCTCTTCACACTGCCTCCCTTTTCGTATGTGTGCCACTCGTGAGGCCCAGAAACTCGTTCTCCCTCACATCTCCCTGTAGGCTGGACACCTGTCCCCTGCTCCTTTGTGTCCTTCCAGGGATGTCTGTCTCCCTCTCTACACTGCACCCCAGAGAGTGTGCCTTACCAGATGTTACTTCCAGGGACCTCCAGTCATCCTCTGGTGTAGGGATTCAGCTAAGGAGGGACCAGTTTGCTTCTGGCATTCCAGGCCGTTCCCCCTGGCAACCACGCCCTCGTGTGCCGCAGCCTTCGTGTATGTGTGTCCCTGGCCCACAACCGTAGACTGCTGTGTCAGCCCTCTGTACATAGAGACGGTGCCTGTCGCTGCCTATGTCATGATGTGGCCTTCCTCCATTCCCAACCCTCATGCATCCTGAGTCTGGCATCTTCCCAGGCTGCAGCCTGGATCTCCCGGCTGTGACAGCAGCTCCTCCAGAATGGCTGCTGTGCCTCAGGTGTCCCCACTGCTCGTTTTGCAGCTCCTGCACTGGAATGTGTAATGAGCCCTATGAATTCATATTCTATCTGTGTTTGCTGAAGGAGAACAAGTTTTCTGCCCTGGTGGGAGCCCGCGCCCCCTCTGAGTGCAGGAGACCACCGTCTTCAGGGCAGTTGTGGGCCAGGCATCCTGGGTAGACAGCTTCCTCCCTCTGGTCCTATGTGGGATGGCTGTGTACCCCTGTGAGTGAGCATGCTGGAGTGTGGCTGCTAGGCCCAAGGCCCTCCGCTGGAATAAAGCACAAAATCACAGCTATGTCTGAGAACTACACACAGTTGAGGAATCAGTGCTATATAGATGGTCTCATCTTTGTATCTCAGATTCCATATTAATATCAGCTCCCAAGCAGGGGGAATGAAGTAGAAGCTCCTACCCTGCCTGCAGCTACACGTGCCTCCATGGCAGGCTGGGGTCTCAGACCTTTTCAGCTTTACATCGCCGTCTCTGACGGTGACACTGCATACAGTAGGGACTTTATACGTGCTTAGAGGGCCTTTGCCGGCAAGTCCCTCTTAACTGAGGTGTCTTGTAAACTTCCCTAGATCTCTCTGCAGGGCACATCTGACCCACAGCAGGCTGACAGGAGTCTGCCTCAGCCAGCTCAGCCACTGGCCCTGTTGGCCACCTGCCCTATTTATAGGACCCAGGGCTACTAGGAAGGTGGCTCTTGTCTTTTGATGCTGGCGAGAAAAGACCACCATACACACAGGTAGGCACAAAATGGAGAGCCCCTTGGTGGCTTTCAGTGCCTGTCTTACCACCCCCCACAGGAGCTAGCTGTGTCCCCCAGGAGCTGCTGCCAGGGAGGGCTGTGCACAGGATGCTCTGGGCACTCACTGATGCCAAAAATGAAATAAAAAATAATAATTAAGAGCTTGGACTCCAAAGGTTGAGGGATTAAAAATCCCCAAGGCAAAAATGAGCCACAATCAAAGAGACCAGGGCTGTTATCTGCCCTCCACACATGCTGTCCTGCCCCATGCAGTTGCCTTTAATTATTGGTATTTCTTTTTAAGTTAAAGATGAATTTGAGACAGCAGTGAACTTGGAAGGTTTATCTTCCAATTACAGGGAACCTGTTCATAATGATCACTTAGAGTGGCTGTGGCTTTTCCCGTCAGTCAGTGAGGAGGCTGGGAACCGTGTGGGAAAGCAGAGAAGCCACCACATCCTAGATAAACCACGTGCCTGCCACATCTATCCCTGTGTCATCCCCACCAAGTGACCAAGCAGCGATGCTTCACAGCATCTGGACCACTACGCTCTGGGAATGAGTCTGCTGAGACCACTGGGATCCCTCCTTCACACCCTCCCCAGCCCAGCTCACCCCGCCACCAGGCACCCACTGGACGCCAGTCACCCTCACCGCTGGCACTAACTGCCCTGATCCCTACCCTTCTTTGACGCATGATCATACTCAGTGTGATAGTGAAATTTTAGTTAGGGGGTTTTGCCAAGCATACACTCACCACACCACCTGGGCCAGGGTGCCTAGGGAGCACAGCCCACAGGGACGGAGGAGGTAAGGACCTAGGCTCCTCGGTAGTAGGTGCCCATGACCATAGCCTGGCACAGGAAAGCTAAGCTTACAGTAGTGACTCTGATTGACAGTTGCCAACAAGGTTGCAGTAGGGTGTGTGCAGAATTCTCAGCCACTGTCTCTGCCCTGGTGCCTCTCTCATCCCTGTTTGAAAGGAGGCTACACTTTCTGGAAAGTGATTTATATTATAACTTACAATTCCCCCAAGAGTCCATCGCACTCTCCTCTCACTGGGTTAGAGAGTGCAGGAGCCAACTGACTGATCCGATCGTAGCTCTGCGGTCTGCTCAGGGTTCCTGACAATCCGATCAAAGCAGAAGTGAACAAGTGGGCACAGTGGGCGGGAAGTGAAGTGCAGTTATTCATTCAGCAAACACTGTCAGGACCTTTGTGTATGTGGGTGCAAGGCTACAGCCGAGCATGCCTCTCTGCCTCTCCAGCTCTGTGTGTCTCTCTCTCCTTCCCTCTGCACTTTCTTCTTCTTCTTTTTTTTTAAGCGATTTTTTAAACTCAACTCTCCTGGGTTAAATCTTTTTTTTCCAAGAGCCGTCTCTCCCACGTGCACCCTGTCCCTCATGACTCTTTCTCAGAGCATCCACAATCTTTAAAGAGGCTTGCACACTGAGGGGCATGCACACTGCCAAGATTGCATAACCACCAGCTTGACTATCCAAAAGAGGCAGGGCAGGTGCTTACCAGACAGTAGATGGAAAGGAAATGCAGTCGTACTAGGGTTACTCCTACAGGAGGGAAGGCAACAGTATGGCCAAGGGTGGGAGCAGACCTGAGCGTTAGTGACCTCCGCTGAGCCTAGGAAGGGCTATAGACTGTCTGCTATTCAGCCATGTGTTTTCCAGGGCTCAGAAGGCCCTGCCTCTCTCTGGCAGAGCGCCTAGTGCCCACCACCTACAGTGCACTGCCCACACCCCCCTTCCTTGTAGCTACAGGGCTTCTTTGGTCACAGTCTACTAGGATTTGGATCCAGTTGGGAGGTATGAAGTCAGGGGACAGGAAGAGGTGTCCTCCTCTCAGGCGCATGAATAGTGGGGACTTGGGGACATGTGGAGCTGGAGCTACCTGCCACCTGTGGGCCCATGCTCAAGATTCTTGAACAGGCATTCCTTCCCAGCAGCTGGCCCTCCCCTCTCTTGCCTTTTGTTTGGCTGGTCAGAGATAGCACCACCCACTCAGGCCCAGGCCAGGCTGAGATGTACCCCTCTGCCAGCCTTCTGGGAGCACTGTACCCCTGCCACTTCCACTTCCTGTGCCAGGACCGGAACTCCACAGAGAGAACGTTGCCTCCACAGCCTACACCTCTGAAATTCACTCAGCCCCGGCAAGCTAGAGGAATGGTGGAGGCCAGATGTGAGACAGAATCCATGCTGGACTTACCTTCTCTGATGTCTTAGTTAGGGTTTCTATTCCTATGAAGAGACACCATGACCACAGCAACTCTAATAAAGGAAAGCATTTAACTGGGGCTGGCTTACAGTTTCAGAGGTTTAGTCCATTATCATCATGGTGGGAAACATGGCAGTGTCTAGACAGACATGGTGCTGGAGAAGAAGCTGAGAGTTCTACATCTGGATCTGTAGGCAGCAGGCAGTGAACACCACAGTGGGTGTGGCTTGAGCATCTAAGACCTCAAAGCCTGCTCGCAATGGCACACCTGCTCCAGCAAAGCCACACCCACTCCAACAAAGCCACACCTACTACATCAAAGCCACATCACCTAATAGTGCTGCTCCCTTTGGGCCTATGAGGGCCATTCTTATTCATCCACCACACCTGCCTTGCTCTGGGCAGCCTGGAGCAGCTGGTCTCTGGCCCACATGGTCCTCTATGATTTCTTGCTGTAGGGAGATCACTGGAGCCCTATTCTGCCCCTTCCTGGCCAGCATGGATATCTGGGCCCAGTATGGCAGTTGACCACATTTGTTTTTTTTTTTTTCATTTTTCTTCTCTTCAAATAATTTTACCCTTTTGTGTTAAAATTTATAAATATAGATTCATAGGAAGATACATGGACAGAGTCACTTCTTCCCTGCCCCCAATCTTCTCATTGGTCACATTGTGTGTGTCACTCATGTGGATTATGTCACAGGATTGGCTTCCACAGATATGTCCCTAGTGTCAATGTTACATGGCTGTGAAAAGATATCATGAGCGTGGCAGCTTTTAGAAGATAAATCATTTAATTGGGGTCTTGCTTATAGTTTCAGAGGTATAGTCCACTATCATCGCATGGTAGTGAGGAGCCTGGCAGCAGGTGTGGCAGGTAAGGTACTAGAGAAGTGGTTGAGAGCTGCATCCTGATCTGCAGACAGTGGGAGGAGAGAGAGAGAGGGAGAGAGAGAGGGAGAGAGAGAGAGAGAGAGAGAGGGAGGGAGGGAGGGAGGGAGGGAGAGACAGACAGACAGACAGACAGACAGACAGACAGACAGACAGACAGACAGGGTGGTCTGACATGGGCTTTTGAAATGTCAAAGCCGCCCCCCCCTCAGTGACACACTTCCTCCAACAAAGCCACACCTCCCAATCCTTCTAATCCTCTCAAACAGTTCCACTCCCTAGTGACTGAGCATTCAAATATGTGACTCACTGAGTGCCGTTCTTACTCAAACCACCACATCTGTCTAACAGAACTCTGCAGTCCAACCCCAGGGCCATCCAAGGAAGATGGTGTCACCTGGCAGCTCAGTCCCAGCCTAGACTCCTACATGGTAAATGCACTGTGCACCCAGCCTCCTGGTTTGAATTAGGGAAGCTGCATTTTAGACTTCACCTTCCTCCTCTTTCATGGGGAGCAATGGTACCCTCACAGACTCTCCAGTCTCAGTAATAATTCTGCACCTCCCTGTCATCTTCCTTGCTACTCTGCCTCCCTCCTCCCCACTGCCCTGCCTGGACTCCTCTATGACCGACCTCATATGTTCCCTTGTGATTTTTTTTTTTGTGCCTCTTCTTTCCTTCCTCTCACCATGCCCCTATTCTCCCCACCAAGACTTTATAAAATATTAGCTGCATTGCATCTCAGTCTAAAGTACCCATGACCTTGTAAGAATAATGGTATAGGAGTAACTGTCATGTTTATTGAATTCACGTTGGTGTAAAAGCAAGACTCTTCTGTGCTAGGAAGACTGGAGGAGCAACTGGCTAGAAAGCTAGATTACAAGGCTGGGAGCAGCAGTGGGCAGCTTCACTGTGAGCACCGCACACTCTCAGTTCTTCAGCCTTCTGAGCCCCCATCTCCCTAGCTGCCTCCGACTCACCTAAGTGCGTACCTCAGCAGGATGTAGAGTAGAGTTTCCAGCCTGAGCAGCAGCAGCAGCCAACTTTTTGGGGTTTGATTTTTGTTTCTCCATGCATGTATGAATTCTCAGGGATATTATTTTTTAAACCTAAAGTGAGTCTTGGAAGACTGTCCATGACTTGGGTAGAGTCATGCTGTCTGGTGCTTTGTCATTCTCTACCCACAACTCTGTGAGCTGGTTTTGAGTGCCTTTCTTATGACACCAAAGATGCTGTATAGGTCATATGCCATGGACCAAAAATATATATAAATAAATGTGTGATTGTTGCTGCCAAGGGCAGCAGGTTCCGTTTTAGAGTATTCCTACACTGAAGTCATGAGAAAGAACAAGAAGCCTCTCAGGAGACAGGAAGAGTCACATAAGGCATAGCCCCTGCAGAAGGAGAGGTAGGAGAAGTGATTGGCCAGTGGAGTGTAAAGGAAGAAAGAATCATCCACCAAGCACCAGGTCCCTCGTCCAGGGAGTGATGTGCTGGGGGAGGGGCTTAAAGCGGAGGGCAAAGAGTTTGAAATAAGGTGAGCAGAGACCAGTGAAAGGAGCTGAAGGGAGAGACAATGAAGTATCTGGATACAGCGGTGAGGAGACAGGCAGGCATGGTCTGGTGGAGCCTCATGTCTAGTGAGGAGAGACTGCTGACATGGGGAGAAGAAAAAAGGAAGGAAGGGAAGATGATGGATGAATGGTTAGATGAGATAGGACGGATGGGTGTGTGGGTGGGTGGGTGGATGGGTGGGTGGATGGATGGGTGAGTGAGTGGATGGATGTGTGGGTGGGTAGATGGATGGATTTGTGGGTGGGTGGATTGATGGATAGGTGGGTGGATAGATGGGTGGGTGGATAGATGGATATGAGGGTGGATAGGTGGATGGGTGGATGGATCAATGGATGGATGGGTGGGTGGGTAGGTAGATGGATGAATGGATGAGTGGATGGATGATGGATGGGTGGGTGAATGGATGGATGGATGGATGGATGGATGGATGGATGAGTGGATGGATGATGGATGGGTGGGTGAATGGATGGATGGATGGATGGATGGATGGATGGATGGATGAGTGGATGGGTAATGGATGGATGGGTGAATGGATGGATGGATAGATGGATGGATGGATGGATGGGATATATGGGACAACAGATGATGGGATGGATAAGATGATAGATGGATGGATGGGATTGAATGAACAAAAGGATGGATGGACAGACAGGATGGATGGAAAAGGAGAGAAAGTAAGGTTAGAGATGTGAAATTAAGTTATGAAACACTTAAATATACAGGAAAAGAACAGTTCCACAGATAAATGAAGAGGCTAGTGCCAGAGTGGGCAGGCAGACCCTACACGTCAGCATTGGTTTGTGTACCTCATGGCATCATAGTGTCCAGCACTATACTGCAAGGTCAAGAGAAAATCCTTCCAAGGAATATTGGAAAGGGACACAGTGAGGATAGAGCAGAGCTGTGGGGTGCCCAGGTGCTATGGGGCGCCCAGGTGCTATGGGGCGCCCAGGTGCTATGGCAGACATGAATCTTTAGGAGTTGACAGGGGTCTGCAGTGGCGGATTTATTAAACATTGTTGCACACATACATGTTTCTCCTACTAACAGAAAATTTCTTTCATCCTCCAGCAAACTCAGGGGAGATCAATTAGGCATGAGACGTTGATTACCTTTAGGAGAGTGCTGGCATTTGGGGCGTGCCTCGGGTCATTTTCAGGCCCATTTCTACTGATCACTCCTTAGTATTGCTCCAGGTTAGCCAAAGCAAGTGGTTGTCCACAGCAGGACAGAATGGTGCAGCCTTCCCAAGTGCTCAGTCTGAGTTTCCCAGGAGATGGCTGGTGGCCATGTTGGTGGCACCATGCGGTCCAAGTTCTGTGAGGCATTCGATTCCTTAGGTGGTGTTCTGGCTCCTGGTCTACTTTCTGTCAGCTATGAGGTGGCAGGAAGAGGACCCCAGTGAGCACTGCAGGATTTGAGGGGAGCCTCTGGGAAACAGGAGGCAGCTCACGGGGCACAGGCCTGAACAGGCTTGGACACAGCTTCACCTCAGCTCCACAGTCCCGCCTCCCCATCCCAGACGACCAGGCCGCCTCTAACAGTCTCCAGGCCTCACTAGCCTCCATTTGTTGTGCTTGTGTGGCTAAGCTTAAGCAACATTTATTTAGCACAGGTTTGGAGCCATCTACTGGGAGCCTGGTGTCAGCATAAAGGACAAAAGCGGCACACCGAAGCTCCTCATATGCTGTGGCCCTCAGGGCCCCCAAGGCATACAAAGGACCTGAAAATATTATATTATTTTTAAATCGGGAAGGAAAAGTCACCCTAAGCTACATTATGGTTTGGTTTGGTTTGGTTTTTATCAATACAGTGGTAGATTGTTATTCTTATGCTTTTGAGGAAGGTGGATTAGGCAGAGTCATAGGAGGCCAGGGTGGGCCTGAGGTCTGGTAAGGAGATAGGCAGGCAGCTAGCAAACGGTAGCTACCTGGGGTACAGTTCAACAGGCTGGGAGGGAGGCCACCAAGGCAGATTGTCATAGGTGACCAAAAGGGGAGGTCGCATGCAAGAAGAATGGAATGAGCCAGGAGATGTGTGGTAGAAGAGCGGCCGAAGCTGAACGACAGATCATCTGCCGTAACCACAGACACGGTCCTTTGCTGTGGGGATGGGTGACTTTGAGCTCAGTGGTTGAACGTGCGAACGCATCATCTCCCAGCTCTGCTGGTGGGAAACACCACAGGGCAGAATCCACTCCCACGCCTTATTTGGGGTCTGGAGACCCCTGTGTCCCTTGGCTGTGACCTCCACCCTGTGAGCCAGCAGCCATGTCTTGCTGACCTCTGCTTACGTCATCTCTCCGTCCTAAATCCCTATTCAGTGCCAGAGACCCCCTGTTCTCACCTCAGGTGAGGAAGGCCGTCTGAGGCCATTCATCTGCACCGTACACCCGTGGTGTGGTGCCCTAGCGCGTCAGAAAAACACCCCATCACTCTTTCACCTTCTATGTTGCACACATGTTAAGGACTGAAATGCTGAGAGCAAGGCCACCTCACCGGCCCAGAGCCTACCCTGCTGCCGTACGCAGTGGGCTTGGTGAGGGTAGTGCTTCTGTTTGTCTTTGGATCTTGGCATGTCTGTTCTGGCCCAACCTTTTTCCTGTTCCTTCACCCTGTGCTGTCTGTGGGCAGTGGAGAGCGCTGTCCCTCTGTCAGGCTGCTGCTGTGCGGCCGGGGCTGGGGGGGTGGGGGGGTGGAGTAACTGACACTAGATAGGAAGATGCCCTTGGCGACTCTGGTAGAGAGACACTAAACTTCACTAAGCACAGGAAAGATCAACCAACCGGCTGTGTGCCAGGAGGCGTCAGGATGGAAAACTCCTAAGAAGAGCTTGATGGAATGGGGAGGTCTCACCCTGACTGAATGGGATTCTCAGTAAAAAGGAGAAGTGGGAATGAGAGGCCCGGCTATGTGGCAGGGCGTCACGGCAAACTAAGTTAGTTGGGTCATTGCTAAAACTGGGTGGGGAGGTCAAAGTGGAAGTGGCCATACAGAGGGCTTGCTAGGCCTAGATCTCTAGTGGCTCAAAGGAAAGTCTGGCCATGGTACATAGTGGTCTCTAGAAAAACCCCTGGGAATTGTCATGGGTAGCCCCAGTGGGCATGCAGACAGCACTAAGCCCATGAAGATCAGGGGCTGGACTAGCCTGAGCTGCCAGCACTGGACCCTTGCTCACTGTCTGGCCTGTCGCAGCTCCCAACAGCTCTGCTTATGATAAGGGAAAGTGCTTTGGACAATGTGGACTAGCTAAGCACCAGAAGAAGAGAGGCTGAAGGTCACCAGAGTGCAGAGGTACCCAGGCTACCCGGGCCCCCTCGCTGCCTATGAATGCTGGTGCCCTGAGCGGGAGCGGGAGCTAACTTCAGTAGCTGCCATTGTTCCCAGGGCACTTGATCCTCTGCGAGGTTCCAAAATACTCTGTGCAGAGGCAGCAGCGGGAGAGATCGGCCTCCCATGCCCACAAGAGCTCGAGTAAACAGTGCTGTTTCCCGGGAGCCAGGGAGGTGTACGCTCAGGAAGGGGCCCTGGCAATGAGCATTGCAAGAATTTCAGACTCTAGCTGTACAGACACCGGGTAGCCAACTACCCGGACTTAGGATCCACCAGGTGTAAACCTGTGTGGCTATGAGGGGGAAATCAAGACATCTAGTGACATTTCTTAGAGGCTTTTAAACAGAAGCATTGCCTTTGAGAGTCCCTTGTTATACAGATTACCCTGTGTGGAAGAGTTCCTGATTACAGTGTCCTGGCCACCTATAGCTGTCACCACTAATCATGTGTCAGAGGCAGGGACAGTTTCAGGAGTTCCTGGGATGTTGCCTTCCTCAGGAGTCTCTAGTCCTGAGGGACTCTGAGTCACATTACAGCCACATACCAGCCGGATGAGTGTGATCAAGCATATATTATCTTTAAATGTAAATGAGTATATGAATAAAATAATTAGCAAACAGATTAATTCAGAGGCATGTGTTGCAGTGTTGGGGACCAAACATAAGGCATGCTTATCAAATGCTGTACCACTGAACTGCACCCCAGTCCCTATAACTGGCTTTAAGAAAATTCAATCCATATATAAATAGACTTGCGAGATGGATGCACTGTGGGGATTTTTGTTTGTTTGTTTATCACGCTATACAAACAGAGCCCTCCTTGTCCGAGTGTCGGGGTGCAGCAACAGACCGGCACAGGCTGGAAGACTTAACATGAGTCACGTAACCAATGTCTGCGATCAAGCCACTGGCCTCTCCCTGTTCAGGGACTGCCACCTCTGTGTGTGCATGCAGCCAGAAGCAAAGAGCAGACCCCATGCAGTCTGGCCTCCGGGGACACCAGTCCTCTGGGAGGAGGGACTACCTCCCCCAGGAGCCTCCCTGCTTGCTCCACACACAGCCCCTCCTGCATTGCTCTCCCTAGGGCTTGTCCTAGCCATGGTAACAGCGATCTCTCTGGATGAGGTAGGGAGGGCTACAGACATGGCCCAGGGCCCCCCTCCTACCCCCACCACTCATCCACATCCCAGGACCCCCAAGCGTTCCAAACATAGTGCTGGAAGAGTCTGCCAAACACTTCAGTAAGGACATGAATTGGATAACGGAAGAGAAGCTTCTTGAAGGAATTGGAGCTGATCCAACCTCAAACATTTTGTTAGAACAACATTTTCTGATTCCAAAGTACTGGGGTAGTTAACTTCTGTGTCAGCTCCAAACTGCAGGTGTGGGCTATAAAAAAGAAGAAGAAAAGGAAGAAGAAAAAAGAAGTTACTCGAGAATGCTTTAAAAATGACAGCCCAGTGGACGCACTCGTGCTGGTGCTTGGCCAGCGCTCAGTTCACAGCAGCTCATTCATTCTCAATGAGTTGACAACACTGAGCAAGGGGGAAGGGAAGGTCCCCATCTGCCTGTGTCCTGTGACCACAGGATGGTTAGGAACAGAAAGGCAGCCTGAGCGGGCGCACATATATCTCCTCCGCATGCAGGGTCCCCGCTAAAAAGGTCTTACCTAAGGCTCTTTGCGTGGCACCTGGTTGTCTACACAGAGGCATCGTCTTGCTCTCGGCGCTCACACTGCCTCCCTTTCTCAAGCATCGCAATCTCCCAAATCTCCGGAGGCAGCAGTGAGAATTCTAGAAATATGGATCATATATAGCTGCAAAACAAGTGAGGCTAGGAGGGTGGTTGGCAAATAGCTAAAGTATGCTTTATATCTTTCTACCTCAAAATGAGATCGCGTGGGGTCATCTAATAGGGAAAAGAGATATATGCATACAGACAAATGCCTATATATGCATGCATGGCATACATTGCACATAGGCACACAGACATACATGCAAACACTGACATGAGCATACGTGCAGGCATGAAAATACCTACTGTTTGACTTTAGAAGATCTGGGAGTCCAAAGCACATAATAACACCCTGTCCTAGCTGGTTGTGACCTGGAAGGCAGGAGCTGTTTGCCGAAGGTGGAGAGGGCCCAAGGATAGAGTTCCATGTCTGTGATACCCCCACACCGCTTCTGGAGAGGAGGCAACCATGTGGCCCACCTGCAACAGGATTGTACCCTCCCAAGGACAGTTAAATAGCAGCCAGTACTAAAAGTCCATCACCAAAAGAGTGGCCCAGGCTGCCCCTGTCATCTTGGCCATGTGATTTAACGCTGCCACCATGCAGTGGGCTCCCGTCCCTCAGCTGCATTTTTGTGTCAGACTGAAGCAGAGGACACTCCAGTCAGGAATGCCACTTGCTTCAGGTGGGTGAGCCACAGCCATCTCCTCCTACCATCCTCCGAGGACCACAGATACAGACAACACAGCCACCTTCACTCACCTTCAACTAACCGAGCAAGCATCTTATGTAACAGAATAGGAAGGTAAACACTGATCTTGATGCCTCTTGTCAAGCATGAGATGTCACAGCATGAAAGCTAGGTGAATGTAGGTGGGGCCTACAGACAGAATCCAGGTCGCTGGCAAAGCACCATGGGTAGAAGGAGAGGAGTGGCCTGGGCTTAAGAGCCACCTACAAGCATTGATTTGGAGTACTTAACCTACCTCTAGCATTTGTCGTAGCTGTAAGGACCGGCTCCACTAGGCAGGTGGGCTCCTCTGTTGGGATCCAAGGGCTGGCCACATGGCAGCAAGCAAGGTCCAACCGCATCTGGCCCCTCTTGGCTTCCCAGCTCAAAGCCTTCATCTGTAAGACGTAGGCCTGGCATGGTGAGACCCTGGTATAACTTCTTTATGCTTTCTTTCCAATTTCTGTTTCCCAAGTGTTGCTCCTGCCGTGTCTGCGAACGTCATTGTCGTTACTTTGAAGTGGTGTCTCCGGGTCGCGATTTGTAGGTTGTCATGGGTTTGCATCAAGAGTACAACTGATGTTCTCACCTGCACTGGGCACAGGAGAGGAAAAGCTCAGTGCTGATCACATGAAAGATGCCCTGCAGGGAGAGAGATAGCAGCTTCCAAGAGAAAGGTTTGGGGCCATGCTTGTGTGGTGAAGTGGGCTCAGCTTTGGAAGACTGGGTATCTGGAAACTTCAGGAGAAAGTTACAGGGAATGGCCAACTGTGACAAGTTTGCAAACAAAGCAGCTTCTAGCAACTTCTGTCACCCTTTGGGGGCTCCAGGCCTCACACTCGGCAGGGGTTCCCAAGTCTGAGACACCCCAGGAGAATTCCTGCAAGTACCTCATTAGACTCTGTCTTGTCCAGATACACCCATGGCCTGGCTGAGGAGCAGGCTCACGGGAGTCACAGAAATGTCAGACCCATTGCATACACCTGGTGACTTGAGACAAGGAAGCTGCCACTGCCCCTCCTGCTACCACTGAGTCAGTGTGGCACCAGCAGCTGCTTCCTCAAGGGAAGAGCACTCCCTAGCTGAATAGTCCTCAGCTAGCCCAGTTTCCATACGGTTCTTCCTTGCTCTCTCAGTCTATTCCCCTGCATGTAGCTGTTGCCAATAGATACTTTTTTTTTCTTTTTTCTTTCTTTTTTTTTTCCTTTCTTTTTTTTTTTTTTTTTTACAAAAACAAGATCATGTCAGCTTTTTACTTCCAGTCCATCAATGGCTGTGGTCACATTTAGAATAGAACTCATCTGTGTGGCCCTCAATGATCTGTCCACTGCTGACCCCACTGCTATCCTGGGGGACTTAGTCTCCAAGCGGTCATTACATGTGGACCTTCTCTGGCTTTTTAAATACTTTCAAGCACTTCCTGGTCCACAGGTTTGTGGTAATGGGGGTGCCACTCCCCTGCACTTTGCCTAAGCAGCGGTCTCTTCCTGCACAGCCTCCTCCCCATACGTGAGGCTTGGCCACCTCCACCTGAGCTCCAGGCAGATGCCTTCTCCGTCCTCGGATCTCTTGCAGCCCAGTCCGCCGACAGTCACTTCTCTGTTTTTTGCGTGCTCTATGAAGGGGCCGGGGTTTTGTGCACTAGTAAGCTCCTAATGGTTGTCTCAAAGCCAGGCACAGAGTTAGCAGAGCCTACGCATGGTGGATGGCTACTGTGTGCAGTCTCTGTGGTGAAGATGTCTGCATGTGCTTAGAGCCACACTGTGCAGAGCACTCTGGAGTGTGTAGCTGCAGTGTGTCCTGGGAGCACGGGCCCACAGTGACTGACACTGTTAACAAAGCAGTCACAGCACGACCCAGGAAGCACTGCTAACACGTGTGTTGTCCTTCTGGAAAGTGAGAGCTGAGCACCTACTGGAGGAGGAGGAGTGAGCATGCGCTAACCACTGAGTGTCTCATAAGACAGAGAGTAACCAACATCTTCACCAGCAAGGAAACCAGACTTTAGCATCGAGATCTAAGGTCACCCACAGGCAGTGTTTACCTTGCATTCAAAAGATTTATTTCCATTCTTAAAGGAAATAATAATAATAATTACAGGCCTTTGGTGGTGGCAATTCACAAATAAGTGGTATTTAGTTAGGTTTTTCTAAGTGCTAACGGTTGGCCTCGCCTTTCTTACTGGTGAGATTTACTTCACTTAGACGTCAGCCAGGGTTTTAATCAATGTGTCCCTGTGTGGGCCATCTGGGTAATTATGGTTGTTTTCACCTCGGCTGACATCACCCCCTAACTGAAGGCTGAGCACAGAGGACAGCAGACAGCTGAGTCTGTGTACACGAGGGTTGGGGATGGCGCATTCTGATCACAGGTACTCGCAAAGGGTATATAGTCCTACCTGCCACCAAAAGGTGCCTTCTCTAGGCGCACAGCCCCACCCCCACCCTTGGAAGCACAGTGATGCTGCCAAGGAGTCTCCTGTGGCCACCAGGAGGCCTGGCCACGCTCAGCACACTGGCTAGCATGTGGCCACCTAAGAGCCATGTGTTCTCCACAGACAGCCCCACCATGCAGGTAGACGGAGGGCCACTTGGTTAGCCCTGCTAAGATGGCGTCACACCCATCTCATCTTCTCCAACTTAACGGAGACCCAACTTTCCAAATCTACATTCATTTCTTTTCCAGTGAGTCAGTGGGATTAGGGCCTCTCTGGGGGTGGGGGTGGGAGTTCTGTCTCCTCAATAGACTAAGAATTTCCTTCAGCTCCATCGGCTTTCAGACTGGGATGGCAGAGATAAAAAATGGGGTCCAGTGAAGGGCCCCAGCTTGTACAAAGGGAGGCAGCCCTTCAAATTGTGCTGCTGCTGCTGAAGGGAAGGAAGGAGTCCCACAGAAAGCGGATGGTGGGGGACCAAGAGCTACCGTTTCTCCTCAGCACACAGCCTGTGCTAGCATGTGATGGGTGGAGTCAGCAGCCCGCAGCCACCAGGAAGAGGGAGGAGCTGCAAAGACAGCCCCGGAACCATCTTGCAATGCCGTTTCTCGAACCTTCCGAAAAAATAGCACATGCTGTTACAGTAGAGAACACACAGGATGCTGCAGCTGTGCATGGCCTGGCCTGGCCTGGTCCTTCCGTGATTCTCCTTGTGGCCATGCACGTATACACGTATGTGTTGCAGTTTGCCGTGACATCAAGATTCAGTACCTAATGGCCTGCATATTCACCAGGCTGTTGGATACACGTCGTCATGACTGTATACGTCTGAAAGCCACGATGGAGACACAGTCTCCTCAACTGGCCTTCTGTGGCTTACATCCAGGCTGTTTCTAATATTTTTCAGTATTGTAAGTACCATAATGAATGCTCTTAATCTTTTCTCATTCGCCAATTATTTCCTTTGGTAAATTCTTAAGACTGTCAGGTCCCAATGAGAAGACATTTGCCATGCTTTTAATAAATAGTACATATAGCCCTTCAGGACAATTGATTGCATATATTCACCATTAGTACTCGAGAAAATCTACTAAAACCTTTAGGCTTTGAAATGTAATTTTACCCAATTACAGTCTCAGAGATAACACTAGTGACATTCATTCTTTTTTTTTCCATTGGAAAAAATGCATTTTCATTCCTCATAATGACAAGCAAATTTCAAAAAGGACAAAAATTTTCATTGATTAGTTGTGTATTTATGTTGCATGAGAAGCCCTATGGCTTGAAAAAACAGTCATGAACAAGACTGTTTCATCTTGTAATTTATCACACAGCTTTTTAAATTTGTTAAGTGTGTCGCTCTTTCTGGGACTCTTCAGCATCCATGTGCTTAAGACACGGACTGGATCCAGGGCAACCTGTCTGAACCCCATTGGTGGATTCCTAATCTAGTGGACTTATGGGAGGTGGGGTGTGATGGGGGAAGTAGACTGTCCCCAGGAACAGCCTCTGAAGGCCTCTTCGGTGTCTCTCAGCTTCATGAGCACCATAACTGAGCCCTCACCACATCTCCACCGTGATCCCCGCCTCACTGCAGACCCCAAATCAAAGAGACGTGCGACTACGGCTTGAAATCTTGGCAATCATAAAACCTTTTCTTTCTTGAATTGTTCACCTTGAGTATTTGGTCACACTAGACAAGAGCTAACTTGGTATCACCAGCACTACTTCAGGTGTATTATGAAGGAGCAGGTGGCATCGGGTGGCCTGGAGGTGACATTGAACCATGAAAGCAGAGCAGGAGATTCTTCGGGGGGGCGGGGGGCAGCAGCTCCTGAATGGGACCACGGCATAGGCCAACTCAGAAAGCAATGGATGCCCACCCGCATGCTTCCACAGAGAGGGAATGGGCAGGCTGTGCAGGCTGAGCCAAGCTCTGAGCAGTTTGGCAGTCAGAACAAGAGGAGGCATCCTTGGCTCCCCATCAGGTGGCCATGACAGAATGTCAGCTGGCAAGGAGGCGCATTTCCTGAGCACAGGTTCAAGTCCTGTATCAGCTCCTGCAGCAACCAGACACCATGACCAGGGTGACTTACAGAAACAAGGTTAACTTCGGCTTACAGTTGCACAGAGTTAGAGGCCATGGTGGCAGAGCAGTGGTGGCAGGTGCAGGCAGCTGGGGCAGCTGCCACATCTCACACCTCACACTACAACCCGGAAGTGGAGAGAGCTGACTTGAAATGACCAATCCTTCTGAAACCTCAAAGCCCACCTTTAGTGACACACTTCCTCCAGTGAGGCGGAGCCTCCTAGTCCTCCTCAGACAGCACCTAAGTAGGACCGAGTATTCAAATGCTCAAAACTTGTGGGAGGCATATCATTCAACCTCCACACATTGTTTCTTCATTCTTCATTCAATTCTGCCTGCATGTTACCCCTGGGCACCACGTGAACGCAGTGTCTTCACAGGCCAGAAGAGGGCATCAGAGTCTCCTGAAAACAAAGTTACTGATGAGAGTCACTTGTGTGGGTGCTGGGAATGGACCCTGGGCCCTCTGGAAGAGCAGCGGTGTTCTCAGCTGCCGAGCCATCTCTCCAGCCACCTCTCCGCTCCTGTGACAGGGTTTCATTAAATAGCTCAGACTGCCCTAGAACTAGTTACCCTCCCACCTCTGGCCCTGACTGCTGGGTTACAGCAGCAGCCACCACACCTGGCTCCTGATCATTCGGGCAGCAGGACTTTAGCGCCTCTCTGAAACTTTCAGCTTCCTACTCTTTCTGACTCTCCAGTTAACGCTGTTCCAAAGAACCTAAGGGTAAAGCAGGGCCTTGGGTCTCCAGATTTTCCAGATTAGGACACTGCGAGGCTGAGGATTCGGAGTCTCTTTCAAGGTTACCGTGGAGGGGAAGGAGTGGGCTGGGCTTGAGTATCCACTCTCCTTCAGTGTTTCACTAAAGGAAGTCGATGAAGATGAAGATATCTTCAGGATCCTTAACAATGTCAGCACAAGGCTCTCTCTGTAGTGAAATGGGCTACACAGGATTTGTGATAGGCCAAAATCAATAGCGGCAGATCCACGTCGGTAAAGGGACCTAATCCTTCCAGAGACTTAACCGATTAGCCTCTCTGTGGCTTCCTCCACGTGTGTATCTGGGGAGCATCTCTGGGAGAAGTAAGAAGGTGCCTGGCAGGGGGAAGGGGATACGGTGCTGCGTCTGTGTTACATCTGTTGCGATCCGTCTGCTAGAGTGAATTAAGTGAGCTGCTGAGCCCCGCTAGCTAGGATAAGGCACAGAACTCATGAGCTGTCTCAGGCTGGGCACGGGTAATTCTGGGGTTCACTCGGTGGCTGAACTCCGCTGTGCTTTCCTTTGCACTCGGTCCACATGAACCTCTCTACTGGGGTTCCAGTGTGTGTACCGTCCCCAGGGTGTCTCCTCCTGAGTGCACAGGTGCATGAAATGCACTTCCTTCTCCTGAAGGGTGCCCCAGCTTAAGGGGCAGGTCCCCCTGACGCATGGTATCTTTATTACTGTAAGGAAAAACCTGATATGAGAAATATGTGAAGACAAGTGGTCTCTGTGCCTTAAAATTTTGGAAACTTAAATTCCCAAAAGCCTCACTCCACAAGAACCACACCATCATGACAAGATAGAAATCACATGGGGAGACAGAAGCCAGAAAGAGAGAGAGGGGATAAACTTTGGATGTCCATCTGGGCCCCACTTCTTAAGTGGCCCACCACTTCCCAAAATCCCCACACTAGTGACCAGGCTCCCAACACCTTAGGGGGGGCTCCAAGCCATTCTGAATCCATGGCAGCCTCTCAGGTTTTCTTACTTCAGGTCAGGAGAGATGACTGACGGGAGGGAAGGAGAAGGTACAACGTGCCCTCTAGCCACGGCCACGGCAACATCTAGCTGTTGATTTGTAAGCAAGTGAGGGGCTTGGGGGGACAGTGTCAAGGCCTGGTGTCCCTATGAGCCCTGCTCCACCAACCCCACTCAGGGCAGAGAAGCCAGAGAGCGTCTGAGGGAGCAGAAGGGCCAGGAAGGAGCCTCCCAAGAGAAGAATCCTCAGAGCTCCCTGTGTTCCTGACACTCTCTGGACCGCCCTGGCACAAAGGGTGGTCCTGTCTGCAGCCCCTGCCAGCACAGGGGAGCTTTGGGATCAGTGGAGTCTCCCAGAAGAGCTGGGAGACTCCAGAACGGATGTGAGCTGCTCCCACTCCCAGCGCTGCTGTGTGCTTACTGTCCTGCTCTTGGCGATCCTGAAGGCAGCCACCACCAGCTCACACACTCACTTGCTGATGCCTCAGAATCACAGACTGGCTCTCTAGTGACCAGTCTGGTAAGACAGTGGGACACACCAAAGGCAAAAGACAAAGAAGGAAGCCCCAGGGAGCCATTACAAGATTATGACGGTTTGATGTGAGATGTTCCCCCACACTGCTCCTGGGGAGATACGAACAAACATCTGCTCACAGCAGCCCGAGGTTCAGCTACACCAAGTTCCGGTTGGTGAGCCGGCAAGTTTTATTAGGTTTACTTAAAGGTCTATGGTGAGGAGTTACAGGAACAGAAGTGACTCAAAGGCAGTTATATCACCAATGCCCACCCCAGCACGGTGACAACTCGAAAACACTAGAAACCTGGAGCACGCTGCACAGCCCGCAGGCAGCTCAACAGGTTGCAGTGTCCTTTCTAGGCTGCCCAGTTGGTCTCTGCTTCTTCTGGGCAGCTGAGCGGGTCTAAGAACATCGCTTCGTACAGTCTTATATATGCTGGGGGAGGGAGGAGATTAGTGACTCTGGTCCAATTCCTGAAGGCGTTAAATCCTTTGCTTCCTGAGCTTAAGGAGCTTCCCTGTGAGGTGGAATGTTTCGCCTCTCCTTAGAACATCCAGTGTTTTGAGGAGCTTTCTTCAAAGACAGAAGGTTTTGGTCTCAGGAAATTAATACGCAATAACGTGTTCAAACACTTGGTCCTAAGTTGGTGATCCATGCTGGTATTCTGTGACACGTAGGAACTGAAGCCTCAAGGCTTACAGAGGCCAGCCCCTCTTCCTGTCCACTCTCTGCTTCCTGTTCTGTGGAAATAAGAAGAAGCATTGAGTCACAAATGCTCTTCCACAGCCCTGAGCTGCTTGCCACCATGCCTCCTTCCCTCCGTGACAGTCTATTTCCTCTCAAACCTTGAGCTCAGAGCAACCCCTCCTTCATGTGGCCTTGGGACAGAGTGTGAACAGGCACCTCCTTATCTATAAGGGTAGTCTGCATGTGTGGGGCAGAGCGGACCAGCCGTGAGTAGCATCTGACAGGAAGATGAACGGTGCAAACTCAATATTCTCTAGGACATCTCTTTAGTCCAACCAGGGTTCTGCTAGTGTCTGGACTAGGGTGACAGGCTGTCCATATATGGCGGTCTGTTCCTGAGTAATTGCTAGATCCTAGGGGGCTGACTGGAGAGTCTGTGCAAGTGCTGCCTGTAGGAAAGGGAGCAACCCAACTCCTCCTTACACTCTGGGCCCGCCCTGCTCCCAAGGCCTGTCCCTGTTGCACACAGCTCAGCACCGAACAGTGACATCAAAAAGCAATAGCCTCCTGAATGAGCCATTACATCCTAAAAGGCCACAAAACTCAAAACTAAGCAATAAAAGCCTCTGGCTGCATCTTTCATTTTAAGGATCCAGCTTATAACAGCTTTGTTCCTTCTGGGCTTCGGGGAGTCTCAGTCATGCTGAGCACGCAGGCTTCTCCGTGGGGCAAGGAAGCCCGTTCATCACGTCCCAGGGTGGGGACTGCCAGGATGGGAGCCATGTGCCACAGGACCCCATAAAGCTAGGAGGACTTGAATCCAGAGCAAGGGGAAAGAGTAGCCACATGGCTGCAAGCACAGATGTGACCCCTGAACAGAGACCCTCCCAGCATACCTGCCCTGGGGACTGATGTCCCAGGCTGGGACTCGGGGACACCTGGAGAGTGGCTTCTCAGTTCCTCTGTGCAGACTTCTTATCCATGAATATTTAGGTCTCAGCCAGAGCATAGCGTAGAGGGCAGCTGACAGGTTGAGGAGTCGCAGAACTTCTCTGAGCCAAACCAGGCCTGGAATATTCGTATCTTCTCCCCCAGTGTTCTCTGGCAGCAGCCCCACCCAACCCCACCCATCCTGTGGAGCGCTCCTCCCTGCCCCCCCACCTTCCACATCTATCCCACCCATCCCTCATCTTTCTCTCCCCACATTTGTGTGAGCACCTGAGCTGTTAACCCTGTTTCCGATGAAAAATAATCAAAGCTGTACCAGCCCCACGCGGCTCGGTACCCTGCAGGCTTACATAACTAACTTCTCAAATTCCAGGAAACCAGCCTATAAAGATGCATATTTTTCCAAAAAAAAAAGGAACTGAGATTCCAAAGGGTGCAAGATCTCCCAGTAGAAGACCTGCTGAACGTTAACTTAGACCCCAGCTCCTAAAGGCAGCAAGGTCCAGGGCCTGCTCAGCCTTCCTTCTGTCTCCTGGGGCAGCCTGGCCACCTTCCTCTCTGTCCATAGCCAACAGCTCCGCCTGCCCTGGAGACAGAGGCCACGCCCTTACCGTGTCTCTATCCTGTCTCTGTCACTCTGAGCTGAGCTGAGCGCCCCTGGCCTCCAACTAGAACAGGAAGGCCTGCGGGCATGTGTTCTGTCCTCATTAAACAAGCAGCGTTTAATAACCATAATTAATTCACTGTGCTGTTCCCGTAAATCAGACACATTAGACAGAAGTCAGCAGACGCTGTGATAAAGTCACCAGGCATCGCAATCATTAGAGACTTGCGGTGGGAGGATTCTCCACACCTGGTCCTGACTTCCTCTGCCCTTCTTCTCTGGGGTTCTACAGAGCGTCAGGCTACCCAGTGCCACAGAACTTTCTGAACACGGACTTGTGTTTGTGGGGTCTCCAAGGGCCACATGGAGTTCACCAATGTTTTGTATGATCTCTTAACTGGGTGTCAGCATTTGAACCTCGGGAGCTCCCATGGACGTGAAGATGCCCACACATAGTGTCTGGGAGCGGGAGCTAGTAGTCCCCTTTGTTACCCTCTCTGCATTCCCTGCAGCCCAGTCAGGCACCTGTGCCTCCACTTAGCACGGCCCAGACGTGGTCCCTTCTTCCCCTCCAAGGGCCTCTAGGGCCTCTAAGCGGTGGATTTTACAGGAGAATCACAGGTAAAGGAACAAGGGAGGGAATGAGTGGATGGAAGTAATGAGGGAGCTTCATACAGCCAGTCTTCCAAGCCCTGGCGCAATCTCTGCTTTCCTGCCGAGTCTCCTCAGCCCTAGGGGACGAGGAGGGAAACATACAGATGAGCAGCCCCAGTGCTCCTGCAGGCTCAGCCCCTGCTCCACCCTGGCCATCACAGTGAGAATGATGGCAGCTTGCACTGCCCAGCCCTGCCCTTCCTCTGTGCTGGAGCCAGTGGGGACACACCGTCAGTCTGCTGACTCCCTCCATCTCACAGATGACAAAGGGGAGACACAGAGAGATGATGGAGCTTGTCCAAAGTCACACAGCAGAAAAGCTTGGGAACAGAATGTCAGCCAGGCTCTCTGGACCCATGCACACACTGGTTCGGGAAGAGCTCAGGTGTGTGTGTGTGTGTGTGTGTGTGTGTGTGTGTGTGTGTGTGTGTGTGTGTAGCCTGGAGACTCTTCTGGAAGTTTCTCTGAGTTCTCTACTCTTGGCACTTTGAGCAGAAGTGCCAGTTATAAGGTCACTCAGCTCCCAGGTCGATATGGGGGAGCAGCACCCTGACTGAGACCATCACACAGCAGCCCACCTGGACTCCAACTAGACAGCCGTTTTGGGGTCTGTGTGTACGTACATATGGCAGAGCCATAGGCAGCAGTGTGGAGGTCCCTTGACTGTTCCTAGTCATGGCTCACACAGCCCCCCTTCCCCTCCTCTCTCCACAACCTGCTTAGAGAGCCGAGACCAAGACTGGGGAAACCGATCCAGAAGAGGAACAGGAGCCGTCGCCGACTCTCTCTCTATGATGTGACTGCTCGGTGCCCAGCCCAGATGATGTACTTATTAAATCATTCCTTAGGGCAAGGAGTGTTCACAGCTCAATGAACGTCCACCTTCCCTGTCACCGGCCAGTGGGAGCTGGGGAGCCTACCACAGACGAGGCAGCAGCAGGGTGACTAAGATGACGGATGAAGAGGGGTATATGTCAGCGGTGTGTGTGATGGGGAACAGCTTGGCAGAACCCCGGGGGCTCTGCCCACAGCAACATGGCTCTAAAACCAGAATCAGTCTGTAGAGGCACAGCACTCCAGACAGGTTTGTAATGTGTGCCACTTGGTGGCTGCAGCGTTAGCCAAGACACGCAGTCGCCATGGTCATTCTAAGTCAGGAGCTGGCAGCGTGGCCTTGGCATATTTGTAAGAGCCGAGCTTGGCTGCCTGGGACGTGGACCAGGAAGGAGGCTGGGGAGAGCTGGAGTCATCTTTCCAGGCAGGAGCTGATTGCCCAGACAGACTGGCGTCCCTGAAGATGGCCAGACAAGGAGGGACCCACAAAGCAAGAGAGCAGCGTGTGCTGACAGCTGTGGGCGTCAGAGGCGGAGGCACACAGCCCCATCATTCTGGTTAGGCTCAGGATACAGCAGTGGTCCCTGAATAAGCAGATCGTTTCTACCCCACAGCCTCCACCCTGATACCCTAGATACCGCCGGCACCAGGCCTAGCATTGTGTCACAGTGCTCTTGAGAGCGACAGTGCTGCGTCTGTATGTCCAGCCTGTCCGTCAGGGGTATCTGTTGTTCTTGCATTGTGAAGACAGGGCATGACGACATCAACTAAGGACCAAGGAGAAAGGGCAGGCAGAGCTTATCCCCAGAGAGACAGTGTGACTTAGTGACACAGTATAGAGACAATGTAGGCTTAGTGATAGTAAGAGCTCCGTGGCGCCTGTGTGTGGAATGTGTGGAGCACCTGCCGGGGGCTGAGCCTGGAAGATCTGCCAGTCTCACTACACTGCGTATGATCCCTGGCGGGAACGGCTCCCAGCTCACGGTTATTAATTTTATTCGTTTTTGATGAGGTGTGTGCACAGCCACAGGCCGCCACCCGACCTTACAATGCACTAGGGTGTCAAAATGTTAGATTTATCTCTGACCTTCGGCTCCCTGCAAGCGACTGGTGGCCTCGTGGGCAAAGTTTGCATAAGTCTCAGCCTGAGCCGCAACTTCCATTCTCTGCCATCTGGGACTCTGTCACAGGGTTTCCATCTGAAAAACCAACCAGAAAAACCAGAATGAGGGCACAGGAACTAAGGGACCACCTGAAAGCCCTCCCCAGCCTCTCCCAGCAGATGCTGGCCAGTGAACCACCATAGGGATGGATGCTGCCTCCACCCACTGGCCACTGCCTCCTGGCCAGGCCCTTCTTGATGGTGCTCCAATTCTGGAGAGCCCATCTACGGAGGTCCCAGCAGCCCAGAGACAGAACCAGGACTCCTGAGTGGCACGCTACCTGCCCCCGTTGGCCTCTGCCCTGTACCTCAGGTACCATGCCTGGTGCCATGTTCTCAGGCAGTAAGGTACAAAGTGGTTATGGACACAGCATGGGGATGGAGTTCTGGGAGCACTCAGAGCATTATGGGTGGGGAGAACAGGTCAACAGAGAGCTAGAGCCAAGGCCAACTGGAGCGATGGTGACGAGGGCTGGCATACTGCACCCTGCACGACACGCTGTCAACACAAAAGCCCAGTGCAGGGCGAGGCTCTGTGTGCCTAGGCAGACAAACCTGGTTGCTAATGATGGTTGGGCTGAGGCTAGAGGGAACTGGTGGGCCCTGGCAGAGCATGCTGGAAGCTTTATTCTGAGACCACTGGGCAGCCACTACAGGCTTTAGTGGGAGGGCAGCGCGTGAATTTGACTGAAATTCAGTGTTCTACACTAAGGCTCCTATTTCCAAGGAGGAAAAGGTGTCAAGAAAAGCAAGGAAGAGGCCTCATATCCTGTCAGAGGCTAGTCCACTCGCAATGCAACCTCCAAAAAGCCATCTCCCAAAAACTCCTATCTACCACTGAGTCAGAGCAACCTTTCTTCCAAAATCTTCTTCCTCTGCCAGCAGAGAGGAAGGTCCTGCCTCCTCATCGTCTTAGCCCTGAGCTTCAATGAAAATAACTTCCAAGTAGCTGTGGTTTCAAGGGTCCAGTGCAGGTGTGTTTTGCCTTCTCGGTATCAATAAAACATGTAGCGACACAGGAAGTGCTGTGAGCTTGAAGCTTGAGAGCGGATTTTACTTCTAGGGGTCAGCGGCAGACCCGAGCTGGGAGGGCCAGGAAGAGCCAAGTCATGAACACCTCAGGCCACCTGAAGCTGCCACCTTTAAACATCCACTCCCTTTTCAGCCTCAGTAAAGGAGGCAGGGTGGATAGGACAACAAAGCACAGCCCTGAGTAGCCCCACAAGCAAAAACCTGGACTTTAGGAATGTCTAGACCCGGGGGGCTGAGTGACCAGGTCAGGAAGATGTCACAGCCTCTCTGCATTGACTGGGTTTCTGCCTTTCACCATCCCGTGTGGGTCCTCAGTGGCGTGCAGAGTGGCTGCCCCCTCCCTCTCAGTCGCAGAAAACTGTAAAGAGTGAGAGCCAATGACCCAGTCATTGTGGTGTGATGACCCCTGACCTGTTCCTGAGGGTTTAGGTCCGTGTATTGGCTCGACTAGGATCACATGTCCTCCAAGGGGGGCTAAGGATGAGGTCAACCCACCCACCAAACGGACTAAGAAGTGACATGGGAGGCCCCTACAGAACTCAGAGTCACTGTCAACTTGAGGAAGGAGGAGGCATCAAAATCAAGTGCCCGCCCCACCCCACCCCCAAAGAGGTATGGCATGCAGGTCTGGGTGCAGGAGGCTGAAGAAAGCCATTCAGACAAGGCAATGCTTAAGTAGCCTTTCAGGGTTCCTGTCACCCTGTGGCCATCCCAACGGTGTGAAAAGCTAGACCTGATTCCCTTTGGCGATGTGGGATAGCACATCATGGATAGACGTGGTGGGTCACGTCTGCAAGGTAAAGAGCCACAGACGGATTTGCTGCAGCTTGCCCTGTGGCTCCTTCCACCAGGGGACAGGCTTCTAGGAGATAAGAAGTGAGAATGAACTTAGCTTACGTGCGTTTGATGCTAACCATGACCCCTTCAAATCCAGGTGCAGAGCCAGCATTGAGGTGCTGCTGGCGGTAGGGAGTTGAAGAGATACAAGTGTGATGGATTGAGAGGTGGAGATTGGATGATTGATTGACATGGGCTATGTCATGGGTACATGGATGCATTGATGGATCGATGGCAAGTGAGAGGGTGGGTACATGGATGTGGAGAAGGGTAGGTGGAAAAAGGATGGAAGATAGGTGGGTGGGCAGATGGATGGAGATGGACAGGCAGCACGAGTGGGTGGGTGAGTAGATAGATGGATGGTTAGACTGATGATGGATGATGGCCAGTTGCCTGAATGAAGAAGGAAGGATGGAAGGAAGGACAGGTATGTGGGAAGGACAGGTAGGTGGGAGGACAGATAGACAGACGGTATGTCTCCCAGGACATATCAGTGTCCCTTCGATACATGATAAGAATACACATAAGGTTTTGTACCTGTCCTGGAAATCCCAAGATGAATTAAGCAAAATCCATCCCATCAAGAGCCCTTCACAGCCTGAGAAACAGACCTAGTCATATGCCCTGTGAGACCATGAACATCTGTGAAATGGCTTGGCCAGCTCTTGCATCTGGCACTGCAGCTGAACGATCAAGTGTGGCCCCAGGCAAGGCAACCCCGAAGCCATGGTGTGTTCTGAGCAGATGCTGTCTGGAGACGGATGGTGAAAACTCCTGCCGTGAGTGCAAGGGTGCTGAGCAGGTCCTTGGGTCACTAGCAAGGAGACTGGAATATTAGTGGGGGAAAATGAAAAAAAAAAAGAGTGAGGCAGCCCTGAGAGCAGGTGTGACTGAAGCTGTCCTATGTCTCTGCAGACAGCATTGTCTAAGAAGGGACTAGAGACAGCACAGGGCAGAGGAAGTGGGAGACAGCAGCCAAGGACAGAATGAGTGGTTGGCCCCTGGTTCTGGTATGAAGTAGGAACCTCAAGAGAAGTGTGAGTGAGGTCTGGAATGGCCTGCAGAACAAGACCAAAGGCAGTATGATGGTGGGGTTGTGGGGGCGGCCGTTGCTAGCGTGTAGCGGAGTGCATGAGCCTGAAGTGAAGGTTGCCTATTTGGTCCAGGGCAAAATACTTCCTGACCTGGACTAGGAACTAGAAACCCCCAGAGTGGGTCTCAGCACTGCACTCCAATGCTCCCAGCTGGTGTGGTGGGAAGATGCCATGCCCCTGGGTGGGAATGTATATATACAGCCTCGCGTGCTCTAAGCACATCCGAGCTGTCCTTGTGAGAGAAGGGAGAGACGCAGAGCACAACCAGCGATATGAGGTCAGAAGGAGAAGCCCACGGGAAATGGGGAGGTAAGAGATGCTCCCCTAAACCACTGAGAGAAGACAGGAGCTCTACCCACCTTAATTGACACCCTGGAGACTTTCTCTGACCTCTGACCCCTGAGCAGAATGACGGTGCTCTGATGCTCCCAGCCCTGGACCAGTGACTGTGTGTTAGTGTAGCCACAGGTACTTTAAGAGCCTCTGAGCCTCTGGTCATGGCTGCATTACCTTCTCTGAGGTACTCACCTAAAGGAACGTAGACAAAAATCCAGGCATAGCATGCTCCTCATATGCCGTCTTTCCCTATCTCCTTTTTGAAAGCTCCACAGTAAAGAGATCATGTGAGAGGGAGTGGTCCAGACAGGTCTGCATTCATCATCCCTGGCAAACAGAGGTCATGGGAAGTCTAGCAAATCTCACTTCACAAGGGAGGCAGGATTGCTGTTCCTGTGGACAGCTTCGCCCTAGCCAGGGTTTAACTATGCAGTGTGTGCGCAAGCCTGAGACCTCTGTTCTTCAGTACTCGGTGTCTCCCACAGGCAGGGAGGGCCAGCCCGGCGGATTCTCTACCCTGTTCGCATGTCTTTGGTTCTTAGTGCTCTCGGGGCACATCCTAAAATGAATTCAGGGCTGTGGAGCTACCCACAGAGCAAATAACACACTCAGGTTACCCCACTGCTAAGGAAAAACTAAGAATGAGGTCTCTCCTGGACCACGCGACAACACGACACGGTGGGACAGAAGGTAGAGAGAATGCCCTTCAGGGATTTCAAGTCACATGGCCGTCTTGCCCAGTGGCCTGCTCACAGCTCACACTTCTCAAGCTTAATCTACACCTTAACAGGAATGAGGGAAGCCATCCAAGGAATGGCTGGAGCCAGGCTCACGAGGTGAGAGGTACGGACGGCTCTGGGGAGCAGGCAGAAGATGCCTGGTCTCTGGGCTGCTTCCCTCTCCAGGCCTCAGTCGGTTCAGATAAGCTTCTCCTTGATACTGCAGGGCTAACACAGGCAGCACAGATAACTGGAGCAGAGGGAGGGACAACCAGAAGAGGGATAAGAGGACCCCAGGAGGTGAGAGTGCCTTCTAGAAGGAAGAGGATGCTACAGAGCTGGAGGAGGTTCCAGCCAGCCCCCTGGGAGAAGAGCATTTGGATTAAAAGGATAAGTGTGGGGGCTGGAGAGATGGCTCAGAGGTTAAGAGCACTGTCTGCACTTCCAAAGGTCCTGAGTTCAATTCCCAGGAACCACATGGTGGCTCACAACCATCTATAGTGAAATCTGGTGCCCTCTTCTGGCATGCAGGTGTACATGCGGGCAGAGTACTGTATACATAATGAATAAATATTTTTTTTAAAAAGGGGGGGATAAGTGTGAGCTAGAAGGCTGGGGATGAGGACAAAGGGTCGTATGTAAGGTAGATGAGCTTGTGCCAGTCGCTGGGAGCAAGAGATGCAACCCCAGGAACAGGAGTGCGATCAGGACAGGCAAGCTCTGAGAGCCGTTTGCCTGCCATCAGCTCACAGAGATGGTATATTTTTCCATCCACATGTGCTGCCCCTAGCACCCTGAGCAGTTAAAAGATTACACTAATCAGAAAGGGTTCATTCTAACACTGCGTTTTACTTAATTCAGTGGGTTTGAAATGCAGCCTCGGTGTATACTGCTGTTCATGAGCGTGTGACACTTGTGAGGTCTGCAGAGCCCCTGTGTGTGCTCCACATGGTGTGACCTCCCAAAGTTGCAATCCTGGCGCTCTCTGCACCACACACACACACACACACACAGGCAGCTTAAAGGGTCAGTGTCTCCTCCCTGGCTACTCTTTGCTGCTCTTATAGCCTTGGGAGGGCGATGCACAATCCTACATATTGTGACTTTTCCAATCTTATTAGTAGGCTGTCTTCCTGAGTCTTGTGAGCCTCTGCGCTCCCTCTAGGAGGGAGTGTTTCAACTTGGAGGTAGTTGCTGTACAACAGAGTGCTAGCCAGTTTCGTTGGCTCTGGAGCACCACATAGCAAGAGGACCGGTGTCACCTTGGACCCCAATTCAGGATTGGAGGTGCACTAAGGCACTTTAGATCTGCCCCCCGCCCTGCCCTGCTGCCTGTTTGCTTTAGTCAGTTTTGGCTGGCACACAGCCACACCTTCATTGAGCTGTTGCCTATGGCTTTTACCTTTGGGTGAACTGAGTGAGCAGTTTCAAGGAGCCACAGAGCCTGGCAGCCTGAGATTGTCCTGCCAGGTCCTTCGGAAAAGTCCATGCTGTCCACCAAGACAAAGGGATAGGGATCTGGCCAGGGGTAATGGGCTACCGTCTCAGAGTCTCTCTACCCGTTTCCAGTTTCTGGGTATCCTGTGTGGGGTGATGGGGCAGCTCTGCAACATGCCCCCACCCACACCTCCTGCCGCTTAGGAGAAGGAAACAGCCATCCTGTAGGGATTTTGACTTGGCTCAGCTCACCTCTGACCCCTCAAGTTTGGAGTCAGGACCTTCTTTACAGAGCTTTCCAAGTTGTCTCTTACCCGCCTTGGCCAGCCAGCGCCTGTCTGAAGTCCCCTGCCCTCAGCCACCGTCCCCTCCTCCAGAGCAGTACAGGCTCCTCATGCTGCCTGGACTCACCCCGCAGATGCCTCTAGATGTACCAGGGTCTGCTTGTGTGGCCAGGAGGCACCAACAGCTCGAGGCCTGATTGACGTATTCAAGAGTCTGGACAAGGCAAAAGTGCAGGCCAGGCTGCAGAGCATACAGCCTGGACAAGAGCCCTGGACATCAGGCTAGCGAAGAGCACCCAGGGAAGTGCTCAAGGAAGAGAGAGGGAAAGTGGGGTGGTTCCCACATCTGGCACGAGTGAGGAGAGGTTCTCTCAGGCCAAATCCTTATAGCTGGCCAGAGCAAAGCAAAAGCAGGACCCCCACCCCACCACACCACACCCCACCTCACCCCACCCCGCACCCGTACCCACTGAAGGGAGGGGCGAGAAAGGGGCACGTAACCTACTTAAAAGGACGACCTGCATATGATCCATTAACAGCACCATTTGCTGGCTGAGAATGTGCTAAGTGAGCAATACCAAGGAAATGTAAGGAGAGAGCCAGATCTGTCTTTTCATTGGGGCCTTTCAGGCACACCACTCAACAACACCCAGCACACTTTGGGGTTTTGTTAATGTGTGATAGTTGGCGCTAATGCATGGGCTTGAAAATATACAGCTTGAAGAAAAAAAATCAACAGCTCTTCACACGTTGTTTTCCCCTACCAGTTCAGACAGGCTTTTTCTGTGCAGGTTTTTCCCACGTCCAAGCATAGAGAGGTTGGTATGACCCGGGAGATGGCAGTGGGCTATGGAAAAGTACAGGTGGTAGGGAGGGCAGTCCACACAGACAGACAGGGCACAGTGACAGGTATGTAGGCAGTAGACACATGTTTGCATCGTGTTAGATACATACCACTCACAGATGAGAGCTAAGTACACAGATGCAGATGGTCGGACATGGATAGAGACCTATCATTTCTGCACGTTGAGATTTGCTTAGTTACTTCAGAGTCCTTGCAGGAGAAGGTGGGCAGGAGAGCCATAATCATGGTTGCAGACATCATGACCGTTACCAGGAAGCCCTATTTAGCATCGGCTAGTCGCAGTCAAGAGCAAATGACCACCAAGTCGGAGGCTTCAAACATTCCTGGGATCCAAAATTTGAAATCAAAGTATCGTTGGAGTTAGTTCCTCTAGGGCACTCTGGGCATCTGTTCCAGATCTTTGTGCAGCTTCTGGTGGCTCTGAAAACTCTTGAGTCTCTTGTCTTGCAAAAGTGCTGCCCCCTCCCAGCTCTGGTTTCTTGTGGCCTCTTCTCCACCTGCCTGAGTTCTTGTCTTGCCTCCTAAGGATGCTCTCCTTGATTGACAGCCCGCCCTGGTCCAGCACAGCTTCACTGCTGTTGCTTAGACACCCCTGCACATAATGGGTAGGGAGGTAGCTCAGAAGGCTTGTGCTTTTGTCACGAAAGCACAAGGACCCGAGTTTGACCCACTGTGTCAACGACTCAAAAAGTCAGGTACAATTGTGTGCACCTGTGACCCGCAGCACTGGTAAGGCAGAAGCAGGAGGATCCCTCCTGGAACTCACTGGCCAACCAGCCAAACTGAATCTGTGAGCTCCAGGTTCAAAGTAAAGGAGAGAGAGTTTGAGGAAGACAGCAATGTGGACCCCTTCCATGCATGAGCACACACGCGTATGCACACACAAACGCACACATCCACACACCACCATCACACCACGTATATATGCATGTATGCATGCATACATACATACATGCAGGCACAATTTTAGCAGTCAAACCCCTAGCAAGTCTCCATACAGGCCCAGCTATTTTGGACTCCCTGTCTTACCAACGATGGGAGGAGACGGGTTCTGCTCTCTACAGAAGGGCTTATGTCTCCTGGAGATCTGGCTGCATCTCCAAGGGGCTAGGTTCTCTTGGATCGGGGAGGGCTGGAGTGGCCATTTTTCTTCCCTCTCTTCCCACCCACTGCTCCCTGGGGGAGAACGAGATGACGCCCACCGAGGAAGGCATGCTTTAAGCAGCTTCAGAAGAATGCTCAGCCCATGCCGTGTGTGTCCATTAACAAACCCAGCAATGGTGTCACTGAAGGGAGTGTCCGTGGGCCCGCTAATATCCCAGTATCCCAGGATTCCTCTCAGCGGGGGAAACACCCACCTCCTATGCTAACAGCTTTTTCCCTCTTTCAGCCACATAAACCTGAGGCATAATTTAATGTGAATTACCTACAAATTGTATACAGTGCTTTGCAGCTAAGAAGCTTTTTGCAGGGCTCGGTATAAATTTTCTCCTTTGTCCAAATCCTATGAAATCCTCTTTCTGAATTGTTAAGATTTTCTGCCATGCATAAAAATGAGGCTTAAATCACCCAAAAGGTGACAGAAATGCATTAGACAGCCCTTGGAGCTTCACAACAGAGCCTGCATTCTGAGGCAAGTCAGCTTCAGGCCTTAACCAAGCGGATGGGAATGTTCAGCCTTGGCCAGTGGGCAGGAGAGAATGGTAGCCATGGCAGAAACCTAAATCCTCAGCGACAGGCCCAGAGCACAGGCTGCCCCCTACAGGCTAAGATGGGTACCCCTGAACTGTGCCTCAGGAAGCCCTGTAGAGATGTCAGCAAATAGTCCCCATGATTCATCTCACACACCATCAGCCTCCTGGACAGAGGAACACAATGGAGAGTGTTTTTTCGTGTTTGCACTGAGGAGTGGCGTGCTGTGGGCTAGAGAGAGGCATTCCAGAAGTGGCCCCAGGGTTTCAGCTGCTAAGTGCTTCCAGTAACTTTTACCAACATCAAACTGCTGATTATCCGCCTCCATTCTAAGTCTGCAATCTGGGAGGTCCCAACCTTTATCTAGGATGGACTCATGGACAAATGCATTTGATCTCAGCCAAAATAAGAAGCAATGGATGAGTAAAGTGGATGGATAGATGGATACACGAGGCTGTGATGAGAAGGAAGGAAGAAAGGAAGTATGGATGGATGGATGGATGGATGGATAGATGCATGCATGGATGGATGGATAGATGGATACACGAGGCTGTGATGAGAAGGAAGGAAGAAAGGAAGTATGGATGGATGGATGGATGGATGGATGGATGGATAGATGCATGCATGGATGGATGGATAGATGGATACACAAGGTTGTGATGAGAAGGAAGGATGGATGGATGGATGGATGGATGGATGGATGGATGGATAGATGCATGCATGGATGGATAGATGGATACACGAGGTTGTGATGAAAGGGAAGGATGAACGGACAGATGGATGGATGGATGGATGGATAGATCAGTGGTGAGTAAATGGGCGGATGGGTAGACAGATAAATGTACATGTGTAAATAAATGTGTGGGTGGATACGTGGATGGATGAGTGTGTGGATCGATAAATGGATAAATAGATGAGTGGGTGGGTAGGTGGATGATAGATAAAGAAATGGGGAGATGGGTGCATAGCTGGGTGAATATATCAATGAATAAATGGCGTGGAGAAAGGGATTCATTGCTGATAAACAGCAACTGGAGGAAGTGTGCACATCACCTGCACCGCCCCTTCCCCCTCCCCAGCTCACCGACTGGAGAATGCCTGGCAGTTCTGGTCTAGTCAGGAGAAAGCATGGAGACCCCCAGGAGGGGATGCCAGATTACCCTCAGATTTACAGACAAACAAAGTTTGCTATGCGACAGGGCTTGGGACACCCAAGTGACTCTAGAAAGAACACCTTGGCTTTCCACCCTCCCAGCACTACTCTTTCTTCAGGAAAACTCCCCACAAGAAAACAAGCATTTAAAACGCACTGTGAATGGCCTCCCTTGCCTACTCTTCAAAAAACCTAACACCTTCTTATAAAGATAAAAATGACAGACTAGAGTCTATTAAAGAAAACATAAAGTCACCGTGTCATTCGAGGCTGGCAACGGGAGCTTGCTTCGTATGACTTTGACACAATATTTTCTTGCAGAAATGTGTTGGTGTGAATTTATACTCTGGGACCAAACGTGCAGGGAGTGACTAAGTACACACAGCTGTATTTCCACATCGACACAGCACAGGGCATATGATAAATCTCAAGATCCATATGTTTGTCTTATAAAATTCTGATCTTTACAAATAGAAAGAACAGATGTCTGAGTGGCAGAGGAGAAGTAACCACCAGAGGCAAGAATGTGCTTTGGAGACTGTCTGCCGGCAAAGTTCTGTCCAGCCCGTCCAATCTTCCACGCAGAAGTCGCTTTCTCAGAGTTGCAGCTGGGCACCTTGGGCCCGCATCTGGAAGGTGATAGCACATGCCCTCAGGGGCATAGCTAAGTGGGCGAAGACTGAAAGATCATGCTAAGCTGCTAGTCCCTGCCGTCTAGGGACCCTAAAATTAAGGGCCACCTTTTAGTAAGGTGCCGACATAGTGCAATATATCCTGGACCTGCTGAAAATGATGTCGAAATTAAATGTTATGCTGCATTTGGCTTTTCCGTGGCATAAAAGCCAGTGGCACTGTAGAGATGGCCCAGTGGTTCTCAGTGAAGAACTAGCTACTCTTTCAGAAGACCCAGGTTCAATTCCCAGCACTTACAAAGAGGCTCACAACTGTCTATAACTCCAGTTCCAGGGGAACCTGATAGCCTCTCCTTGCCACTGTGGGCACTATACACACACATCATGCACAGATGTACATGCAGAGAAAACACCCACATACAAAAAACAGTGATGTAATTCAGATACAATTTACTGTCCTGTCACCTGGAGTCAGCCTTGAACTGTGATCACAAGTGAACCCTGCTTGCATGTGCAGTGTCTGGTGTGCACCTGCCGGGTCTGGTGTGAGTGGTGCCTCCGGGTTCAGCCTTAGCAGAGGAGAGATCTAGCAGTGAGGCACTCCCCACAGCCTGATTTCAGAGCTTTTGTGTTGCCCAAGTTAACGTTCACACTGTCCTCCCACTGTTGCCCATCCCCAGCTGGCCTAGCCACCGCTAATCCATTCCTTGTCTGTTTTTCTTTCTGTCTCAGAGCTTTGCCTCTTCTGAATATTTCATACTAATAAGTCATACAACCCAGGGCTTCTGGTTTTCGGTCTTCCTCCACTCATCAGTCTCTGAAGAGTCTTAGGCTTATGACCCAGTGTGCAAAGTGGGGTGACAGGTCCCCTACAGGCCTACTATGGGCATGAAGCAACAAGTCTGGCACCAAGCCATTCTTCCTATGCTAGCCTCGTAGTTAACACTGGTGACATGCCATCCCTCTTGCCAGTCCAAGCCAGCCTCTCGGGCTGCTCTCACCAGTTCTGGCCGTTACCACCATGGGTCTTGTCTAGTCACAGTGAACATCTTGCTTTTAGCTCAACACTTGTCACTCATAGGAGTTACCCCTACCTAACTGCTCTCCTAACTTGGGGAACCAAGAAATATGTCTCTTCTTAAGAGCCACAAGACTCCAGTCCTCACTGAAGGACCACCTAGCAAGTGGATGTGCCCTCCAGAAGTCTGGAGCGCCCTTTATGTATACTCCTCCATGTATATGGCAGGCAGGACACAGCAGCCTGTGGAGTCTCTGCACATTGCACCCTCATCCACTTGACATTCCAGATGGTCTGGTCTTCCCAAGCCATTTCCTTTCTCTCATCAGAGGAGAAATGCTGAAGAGTCTGATGCACAGGTATGCTGACCACTGCAGCACCCTCAGATGCACAGGCATGCTGACCACTGCAGCACCCTCAGATGCACAGGCATGCTGACCACTGCAGCACCCTCAGATGCACAGGCATGCTGACCACTGTACCCTCAGATGCACAGGCATACTGAGCACTGCACCCTCAGATGCACAGCCATGCTGACCACTGCACCATCAGATGCACAGGCATGCTGACCACTGCACCCTCAGATGCACAGCCATGCTGACCACTGCAACACCCTCAGATGCACAGGCATGCTGACCACTGCAACACCCTCAGATGCACAGGCATGCTGATCACTGCAGCACCCTCAGATGCACAGGCATGCTGACCACTGCACCCTCAGATGCACAGGCATGCTGACCACTGCACCCTCAGATGCACAGGCATGCTGACCACTGCAGCACCCTCAGATGCACAGCCATGCTGACCACTGCACCATCAGATGCACAGCCATGCTGACCACTGCACCATGTTCAGATGTGGAGAAATGATTTTCTTCTGGTTAAAATAGACCAGTGGAGTATTCACATATCCAAGTATATACATCTCTGCCAAGAGAATGTGAGTCTTGCCAGCTTTTCCTACAGGAGTCAGAATTTTTGTGAAGCTCCTGGAATTCTGCAAACTGCCTTGAATCAGATGACAGGCAGTGTCCATCTGCCCCCTGCTGTGTGTGTGTGTGTGTGTGTGTGTGTGTGTGTGTGAGAGAGAGAGAGAGAGAGAGAGAGAGAGAGAGAGAGAGAGAGAGAGAAGAGAGAGAGAGAGACAGAGAGAGAGACAGAGAGAGACAGAGACAGAGAGACAGAGAGAGACAGAGACAGAGAGAGAGGGAGGGAGGGAGGGAGGGAGAGAGAAGGTCCAGAAGCAAGCAGCAGTCCCAGAATGAGTGTGTCTGGTTATATGTGTTTACACATTTGTGAGCATAAATTTATATGTGATGGGAGGTCCAAGGCCAAGCAGGAGTTCCTAAGTATGTATATATGTGGTGTGTGTGTGTGTGTGTGTATGTGTGTGTGTAGGATACATGTGCACGTATGAATGCATGTGCACGTAATGAGAACTCCAGAGGTAAGTAGGAGCTCTGAGTGTGTGTTCACATGTGCACATGTGTGTGAGTGTGTGCACATGAGCACTGACAGAGGGTGATTGGCTCCCTAGAGAATTCCCCAAAGCAAGGTGTAGTTTTCCCTAAAGCTGCAATGACTGTACTCCTTTGATTGACAAGTTGTCTTGTTATCCTACTGTGTGTCTTATCAACCCTGGAGTTCACTGGAAATCACAGGTACCCCTCCAACCCCGACCAGCCCCAGCATATTTCTTATTTTTGTTTTTGTAACCCAAAGGACCAAAACGGTCCTTCTTTTTCTTCTTTTGATGTGATTTGTGGAGAACAGTTCGCTGGGGAGGTGCGTCCTTCCATCAGTGACTGTCCTCAGAGGCCACTGAGTGTCAGAAGTAGGAAGGCACGTGATAGGGCTGCTCTGAATGGTGTGGCCTCCTCCCTCTTTGAGCACTGTGACTTGCTGACTCAAGCAGAGGTTCGATTGGTGAGTTGTTTTAATTCCGTGATACAAGCCAGGGAGATATTTTAGGAGCAGCTTAAAGCACAGAGAACTTTATTTAAAAATAGACCTGGCAGTGTAAAATCGGCCAGGTTCCCTCCCCAGTACACAAGCCACGCAAAGGAGCTTCTGCTCCCAGGCAAATCACTTGGAAATGCTTCGCCCTAAAGGCTCATGGGAGGGAAGTCTCAACAGGTAGCATTTGTTGCAGAAACACCTGCTAGTCCATGTGTGGGTCCATGAGGCAAAATTTTCTTTTTAAAACACAGAAACTCAACCATGGCCCAGAGCCCATCTCAAACCACAAGGGAAGTTTCTGTCCTGGGTTTTCACAACTAAAGGTCTGTGGGCTTACCTAGGTATCTACCATGGATTTTATTAGTTCAGTTGTCCTTAGCTGAGTGATGGAGTCGGTGGGACATAAGGCAGCTCGTTGGCAGGACAAGTGCAACATGACATAGAAGCATCTCACAGTCTTCTGGAGTCACCTCCAGGACACTCAACCCTAATCCTGACACTAGGAAAGCTGTGTCTGTATGTAACCAACTATGCTGTGCAGTTAGGAGGACTAATATCACCCCCCCAAAAAAAAAACAGTCTGTGCATGCTCAACAAACATGCAGTTCTTAAAATACCTCCAGTCCTGGCTGGTGAGTGCTGGACATGAAACCCAGGTTCCGGGGAAACCACGGCACTTCATTCTGATCATGGTTTAAAGGGGAGCTGGTCAAGCACGTTAGTTAGTTCAGTTAGCTTAAGAGGCTAAGTCAGTGGCTAAATGAGCTCCATTAGCTAAGTTAGGCCGAGAAGCCCCATTAAGCTTGTACGTTCACTAGCTCAGTCCAGCATAGCAGCCATGTCCAGGGTGTGTCAGTTGGGAGTTGACAGAGCTGACTGAGGCGGAGTGTGACAACTACTCCTTCACAGGCACAGCTCCAGAGCTGCCTCTGAGTGAGTCAGCAGCAGGGCCCTCCCTCCGTGTTCTTGTTCTGATCCCAGCCTCACACTAGTCAACACTGTTGCCTTTCCCACAAGCTCACCAGCCAGACCTGAGGAGACAGTGTCTGTTGAGGGAAGCATCCCCACCAGCCGTTGCTCTATCAGTGGTGGAAGCCATAGCGACCTCTGCCCATGCTTGACATTGACTTGTGTGGTCGGCAGTGCTCACTCAGTCTCTGCTGCGAGGGAGATCGTTGCTTCTGGTGACATTTTGCAGAGGTGTGTGGAAACTGAGGCACGGAGCAAACACACTCAGTGTGTCTGAACTCCTCCTGACCATACGGAGCTGCGCTTTTGGCTTCAGGCCTGCTGTGTTCCCAACACATCTCTTACCTAAACTGTGGCCGGGCTTCAGTCACATGCCTAGGTCCTCACATCGATACTAGGATCACATGCTTCCAAGGAACCGACTCCACTTTTTAATTTCAGTCCCTTTGCCTGCTAACAAAACTCATATGTAGAAAAGTTTCAAACCCACAACTGTATGACAGCAGTTGGCAAACGTTCTGGTAATTGAGCCACTAAGTGAGTCCCCACACACACATACCAAGTGTTCTTTGTCTAGAGTCAAAAAAACGTGTGCATGTAATATGTAAGGATATTCCAGAACTAAATTTATGCTACCTTTGCAACCAGCTTCCTCCTCCCAGCATGCCATGAGAACACGTCCTGCCCATCACTGGATGACTTTCTCCTGCCTGTGGGTGCTGTGACACACACTGAGTTCAACCAGAGCAATGGAGGTCGGGGACAACACTGTGGTCATTTAGTCACAGGAGCATGTGACAGGAGGAAGTAGGGTGTGTACATTGACTGGAGCTGAGTGAGCTCTGGGAAGCTGGGACCCAGGGTCAGCAGTGTTGGGTCCAGAGGCAGCTGTGTCCTCTCGGCTACTCATGCTCTCCTCCTGCTAGAGGCTGCATTTCTTCTTCACAGGGCCTGAGTGAGCTGTGGTGAGGCTTGGTGGCGGCTCTACCTCGAGGTATTCTGGCTTTTGGTTTTGGTTATCACAGTCCCTGGCACAGATGACTATGGAGAGGAAAGAGTGGTTTTTGGCTCCGAGTTTCTGAGCTGGGAGAGCACAGTAAATCAGTCCATATAACAACTGGCCGAGAGGCTGAGAAAGAGAATGCTGATAGCCTCTGGTTTCCCATTAGTCCACTCAGGCCAGCAGCCCAGCTATGGCAGCACCCGTGCTCAGGCCCAGTCTCTCGCTTTAATCACCCAGGAGATGCCTCACAGGCGGGCAAGCAGTAAGCCACACTCTATTAAAATATCTAAGTCCAGTCATGCTGACCACAAGGACTACCACCACACACCTATCTCGGACCCAGAACAGAGCTGCTACTGTGCCCAAGTCTTCCATGGCTTCTAAACACACAGCCCTTTCTTTGATAAGAGGAAGGGACAGACCCGTCTGGAGTGAGACAGCTCCATGGGTAAAGCACTTGCCTCCAAGCCCGATTGATGACTTAAGTTCAACCCAAAGACATCACATAGTATAAGGGGAAAACAGACTGTCAAAAACGTGTCCTCTGGCCTAGAAACACACACACACACACACACACACACACACACACACACACACACACACGGCAAATGCATGCCCAAAATGCACATATAATTGATCAATCGATGTAATAAAAAAAACATTTTAAAGCATGGCATATGGCTGGAGAGATGGCTCAGCAGTTAAGAACACTGGCTGCTCTTCCAGAAGACCCAGGCTCAGTTCCCGGAACCCAAATAGGACTAATAATCATCTGTGTCTCCGGTTCCAGAGGATCTGATGCCCTCTTCTGACGGTGCACCCATGTGATGCACGGACATGATGCATGCAGGCAAAAATACCCACATACACAAAATAAAAATAAAACTAATCTTATTTACAATTAAAACAAAGAGACACCTTTTAAGCATGGGGCCTTTTCCTCCTGAGGCGCTCCGCCTCTAACACCTCAGTGAGTGGATGGCAGCCAGAGCTGCTCTCCCATGATTCACTCCTAGGCCAAATCCCTCAAAACTCTTTCACTTGCATTCTCTGCCCAGAAACCTCCACGTGCAGAGGTCAGCAGCCCAGCACTCTGGATGGACAGGCAGGGGGAGATTTTAGTACACATGAATGCCTGTGTGGTGCATAGGTACAGACATCAGGCGAGCTTATGTGTGTGCATGTAGGCATAGGCACAGATCTGAGATGTTCACTACAAATGTGCACATATAGAAACAAGGATGACTGGTGTACAATGTATGTATCTATATGCAGATATCAGGTGTACGTGTGTAGTTGCACGTGAATATCCACGGTTATAAATATTAAGTAAATGTTTGTGTGCACATTTGTTCATAAATTTAGATAGTTTGATGTACTATGTATATGTTTCCCTGTGTGTGTGTATAGATCCAAATATGCATTTGTGCACACACATATGGATCCAGACATTAGGTGTATTGATGTGTGCATCTCTATAGGTATAGATAGTGTGTTAGATCTATGAAGTCATTTATTTATTTATTTGTGTTTGCACGTGTTTGTGCACATGTGTGGTGACGGACACACCTGTGTCCACATGCAGAAGCTAAGAAAGGGTCTTCTCTATCAGTCCCTGTCTACTCCTTTGAGACACGGTGTCTCCATGAACGTGGAGTCTGCACTTTCTCAGCTAGGACGGAAGACAACAAACCCCATGGTCCTTTTGTCCCCAGGCCACAGCCCTGCACAGACCACCCAGCTCGCTACACAGGCACTGGAATTCAAACTCCAAGGGCTCGCGGTTGCACACAAAGCACTCTTAACTCCATCCCTCTAGGCTTTGTCTTTGTACAAGGAAACATGTAAACAGAAAAGTCTGGTGAGAGGTAAAGGCGTGTGCAAGGGGGTGTGAGGGATGAAGAGGCAGGAGCCGGTGTGGGCGTGTGAGCAGGTGTGTATGATGTATGCGTGTGACTTAGTTTTATGTTTGTTTTCAGCACCTATGTCCTTAGATTCAATTAAGGAGCTTATCAGAGGAGCGTTTGCTTACTCCTGAGACACTGAGACGTTTCTTTCCATCCTGGCCAGCGTCTTCCTGAAAGAGTCTGTTTTAGAGAGCCAGACCTGGGGCTAATCTCAGTTTAGGTTAAAGGGGAGAAATCAGAGGAGGAGAAAGCTTGAGCATCTAAGCTCTTCCGCACGTGCTGCTGGGGACGTGTGAGCCACACTTCTTAATAAGCATTTATCGATCGAGCAGGAAATTTTCTCAGATCTGCATCCGTGTCTGCAAGTCCCTCCGGTGCTGAAGGGAGGGGGCGGGGCGTGTTTATAACGACTCTCCACCATCACAGAGCCCATCTGTGTGCTGCATGACTCAATTTGCAGCCACTTACATACATCTCCGCAGCAATTGATCAGAAAAATTGATTCAGATTCTACTTTAATACCCTATTTTCTACCAACAGTGAGTGTCTTTTGCAAATGCCAGCTAGGACCTCATAAATGCCCATGTGGATTTTGTCAAAACTTAGCACTTTTTTTTTTCTGAAAGCCTTTGAGCTAATAGTGTTGGAAGGCTTACTAAGAGAGCTTTGGTTTCCCCCCCCCCCTTTGTTTGTTTGTTTGTTTTCCTTGGTGATCCAATAAAAATGATCCATGAGTTTTAGGCCCCAGGAGGGAGTCTGGGGAAAACACCACTTGGGGTTGGAATGGCTCATTTGGGGATCCGGAAGTTCTCTTTGCCCATCACCTGAGTGGCTGTTTATTGCTAAACCTGGCGACTGCCATAGTGGCCATCATTGTTGGACCTACCAGGATGTGATAGGATATTTTGGTTGAAAGTTAGCACATGTCCCTAATGGTGGGGATGAGACAGGTTAGAGAGAACAGCAGCCTGTCCCTGGTCTCGCCTTTCGCAGGGTCAGGGTGATGGTGGAAAGGTGACCATGCAACAGGAGAAACACAGAGGTCTTAAGTACTGAAACCATCTCACCCGCCAGCCAGCATGGACCACGGTGCTTCTGGTTGAGAGCCCCTGAGACACTGATAGTGAGGCAGAGGGGGCAGCCCAGGATCTGCATCAACACAGGTACCAGCCTGTGGCCTTGTGAGAGCATCAGTGTCGGCATCCCAGGAGGAGGAGGAGCAGCTACTCTCTGTAGACAGTCGGGGGGGGGGCAGCACAGACATTGCCCCGTCATTGTCAGTGGGTGAGGCACAGGAGACGGAGGGAAAGGAGAGGCAGAGTTAAGGCCTCCATGCCTTCAGAGACTGACAGCCAAATCCTTCATTCCTTCGGTGCCCGACATATGGCATGAAGTAGGGTGTGAAAGATAAATTTCTTTGGATAGGTGCGGAAAATCTGTGTGGCATTCTTACCGCTTGGCTGCATGGGAAGATGGAAACAGACGTTTCCGAGCACAGAATTTTAATGCCTCAAAGCCCAGCCTCAAGATTGGCCTTGCTAGTGTAGGACTAATGCCTGCTTAGTGGTGAGAGTAGGAGGGGCGGGGAGGCCACATGAGGGAGAGCCTCAAGCAGTTGTGCCTAACCTTTGGCGCTGTAACATGCCACTGTCGCTTGCTCAAGAATGATTTGGCTAAGTTACCAAAAAAAAAAAAAAATCTTAAAATGTTTTACGTAAGATTTCCTGTTGGGCCTCATTCATAGCCATCATGGGCCACACACAGCCTCAAGACCATGGATTGAACACAACTGGGCAGAGGAAGCCAACAGCTAAGGAGTGTTGATTAGACAGTGACCAGCCTGGCTTAGCAGGGCTCTGGAAGGCCATTTCCCTCCAAATGTGGCTGGCCATGTACCACCAGCACAAAGTTTCTACAATTCCTCTGCAGGACTAGGCCTGCCTGCATGAGTGAGTCCAGATGTGGACCTAGGCCTACCTAGATGAGTCCAGATGTGGGGCTAGACCTGCTTAGATGAGTCCAGATGCAGGGAAAGAGATGGGCAGTAGCCAGGGACGTCTCCTTCTTGGCCTCTCCACCATCTTACTAGCTTGCTGGGGACCGTGCTGTAGCACAGATCCAGCAGGCTCTCAGCTCTGACAGGCTCTTGGCTCCGACAGGCTCTTGGCTCCAGTGGGCTCTCAGCTCTCCAACTTCAGCCCAGAGCAGGGTGTTTCTCCTTCTTCCTGAACTGTGAGTCAGTGCTGGCCCTGAGCTTGGCATGAGTGTGAAGCTATGATGGAGGTGAGGCTGTAGGCGTAGAACTATGACCTTCCCTACACACACACACACACACACACACACACACACACACACACACACACACACTCACTCACTCATAGGGGCCACTGAGTGCCTTGAAGAAACATAAGGAAAGGAGACAAGAAGTGTGCATGCATGCACACATGTGCATGCATGCACGCACGCACACACACACTCAAAGAATGAAATCCATTTGCACAAGACTTGCATGAGAACAGTGCCTGGGGTCCACACCACTCCACAGCTTTTGGGCACCCACTGTCCTCAGTCCCCCTTGGAAGGAATGGGAGTATGAGCAGCGCTACTGCTGAGATGGGCAAAGGACCCATGGGAGACGCCAGCACAGTCTAAGCAGCAAGCCCACTGTTTGCAGTACTATCCTGGGGAGAAGGCCTTCCCAGTCTTCCTTGCAGGAAGATGGCCACTGGGTCCTGCTAGGACTGTCATATCAAACTTTCCTATATGGCCTGATTTGGAGAGATGACCCCTTTGGCCCCCTTCCAGCCTGCCCACAGTGTGTGCAGGGACTTACTTTAAACTGTGTGGTGGTGGCCAGGCTGTACAAACACAAGGATCTGAGTTCAGATCCTAGTACTCACATAAAAAAGGCAGGTGAGGCGGCACACTCTTGAATGCCCCACACTGGGAGGCACGGACAGGAGGATCCTCAAGCTGGCCTGCCTGCCAGTCTAGCCAAGCTGGTCAGCTCCAGGTTCACCAAGAGACTCTATCTCAAGGACAGTAAGATGGTGTGATGTGATGGCTTGTGCCTTTAATTCCGGCACCTGAGAGGCACAAACAGGTAGAGCTTTGTTAGTTCGAGTCCAGCATAGTTAACATAGTAAGTTGTAGGGTAGCTAGGAATACCTGGAGAAACACTCAAAAGAAAAAAAAAACCACTGTTGACCTCTGCCCTTCACACACATGTGCACACACATGCATGCACACCATGAACATGCACATACATATACCATGAAAAAAAGAAAACAGTGTCTCATGGTCACTCACTCTGTGGCCCTATAGAATAGGCCCCAAGGACTGGAACCAGACAAGAATGGGTGTCCAGATGACATAGTAAAATGGTGCAAAGTGACCCTGGAGGCCCCAGTCTTTGAAGTAAAGCCCTGAAGACTCTCACCTTGGAGAGGAAAGTGAGAGCCACCCTCCCTTGTACAGCCTGCTCCCCTGGGTGCAGTGCGTTCTGATCCTCTCTCCAGCCTGGCAGCACGATAGCAATGCAGTTATTTTGCTTTATGGGAAAGCTGAGCATGCAGCCTTGGTTCAGAGCCACTGACGTGCAAGTGAGGCCAAGCCACTGCTTGTAATTGTACACAATTTTATTTATCGTCACACACGCCACTTGAGCTGCAGCTTCAGGGGTGCTCCGTAGATCCAATTATTAGTGGTGCCACCTTCAGAGAAGATGCAGGGTTTTTGTGTTGAGTTCATGATGTTATTTTCTTTCCAGAGTACTTTGAAAGGTTTTTGCAATTAATCTGCTGTTCTATTTGATTGAAACTTAGAGTTTTTGACCTGTGTCACCTTCCTGCAAAGCAGACAGAGCCAAGTGTGCCTGACAGTCTGCTTTGGTGAGGTGGGGCCTTGCAGAGCTTGCAGGGGCCATCGAGTGCTGTGAGCACAGCGTACATGCTGCCAATCAGAGAGGGATGCTGGGACAAGCTGAATCCACTCTTCTCTGTCTACCTGAATATGAGCTCCAACTTCAAGCTGAAGTCCACTCTGTGTGTAGATGCTAGCACCATAGAGCTTGTGCTAGTGTAAAAACACAGGCCAAGTGGCAAGTGGCAGCAAGCATCCTGAGAAAGTGGGTGTGGTGCCTATTTCCATGAAGGAGGGCACAGCGTGGCTGGAATTAGGGCTGAACGAGGCTTTGCAACATTGACTTGGTAGGAGAGGAAGACTGATTCCCAAGCCTAAGGAGAACTCTACAGAGAACGATGTTCAATTGTCTGTGGCCATCTGGTAGACCCAAGAGAGCTATGTAGCCCTTGATGGCACTTTAGGGCCAGAGCCGAGACTGTGCCCTCACAGTACCTACCCCTGCCCTCCCAGCTCACTCCCCAACTTGTCCTTTTTCGTTTTAATGTTAAGCACTTTGGATTTTTAAACAATATTTACTCAGAGATACTTCATCTTGTATTTTTCATTTGAAGATATTAATAATGACCTTTCATAACTTCCAATTAAACTTTTCAATAAATGGGAAGGCGAATGAGAGGAGATTGGGCAGACTAAGTGTGCTGACATTACTACTATTCTTAGGGGGGCTGAGCTTAGACCTGAAAGAATCGAAAAACCTGGTTCCTGTCCTCAAGTGGGCAAAATACACCTTTGGGTAGGAAGGCGAGGTGTGCATGCTTCCTTTGGGCCTCTTCCCAGACTGAAGGATTTGGTAGGGTATCTTCCTCTGCTTCTAGAAAAAGGCCAGCCTTTCTGCACACCTAGCCAGTGCACCCTAGGGCAGAGAGTACCCTAAGACAGGATGCTCAGCTCAGTGTGGAGGCGGCACAGAAGGAGAAGGGTGGTGTCTGGGTGGTCATGGTCACCTCCCATCTCCATCTGTTGTCTGGATCAAGCAGTCCAGGGAAATAAGCTTTTAACCCTTTTTATGGGATGAAATATGGACTGTTTGGTTTGGTTTGTCCTATCTTGCTCTGCTCTGCCCTGCCTTGCTTCAGGACCCCTGTTATATATTGACTCCCAATACAGAGAGGGGGGAGAAGAAACAGAGACAGAGAAGGAGAGAGAGAGAGAGAGAGAGAGAGAGAGAGAGAGAGAATATTGTTTAGACAGACTTTGAGGGACATGGAAGTAGAAAGGACCAGGTCAAATGTCAGTTCTTTGAAATAAGGGCACCGTTGAATACTAAGACCAGGCCCCTACAGCCAATGGAGCAAGTGGTGTGTGAGTGTGAGGCTCCCCTGAGACCATCTTTTTTGTAGCATGACCCACATCCCCAGAGCCTTCTGTGTGGAACCAGGCAACTCTAGGGCTGACCCCAGGGATTGCAATGGCTACAGGTACTCCAGGGATCTCTGGGAAACATTGCTCTATATCTTACAGTCCTAGTTTAGGGCTGTTTGGAGAGCAGCAACAGCTGTGCTCCCTCTCACCACTTCCAAGGACCCTAAGGTGGGGGCTGGGTGGCAAAAGCAGACCCATCGAGATTTGCCTGAAGGCTCCCAACCCTGGCTGCCCGCATATAAGCTCCAGCAGTCCCCTTGCTCTGCTGACAAAATCTCTGAGCCGGAACCTAGGGAAGGTTTAAATTGGGAGTTGAGGGAGCGGAGACTAGCCAGGAGGCTCTGGTTGTAAGGCATTGGCTGGGTTCTTCTGCACGCTGTGTGTCAACAGTGAAAAATTACATCACTAACAGCCAAGTCAAATACCCCAGTTGTGTCAAGTTTCCCTAGATGTGATGTGAGGAGTAGGAGCCTCTTGAAAATGCCACATTGCTTCCATGTAATGCCTGCAATTTCTCTAGAAGGGCACTGGGTATGATGCCCACATTTGCATTCAGAGTTGGCATTCCTGCTCCTCTCCTTGGGCACAACAACCCCCACTGCGCTCATGCTCAGAGCATGGCAAACCCAGAGGATAGTAGAGAGGGGAGCCCCTTGCATCCTCCCCTCCTCTCTCAGATCTTCCTCTCTCTCTCTCTCTCTCTCTCTCTCTCTCTCTCTCTCTCTCTCTCTCTCTCTCTCTCTCTCTCAGTGGCCCCATGGTTTTGAGTCATGTTGGCACAGCAGTCAAGCTGCCTTTGAGTATGTTGATTGGAGAGGGCTTAGCAGAACCAATGGGGGATAATTAGGGACTCAAAGAACCCCAGCTGTCCCCAACCTCCACCTCTGAAATCCTGACTACTGGTCAGGAATTGCTGCTTGCCTTACTATAGGAAACCCTCACTTCTCATGGTAATACTGGGAACAGTTGTAATCAGCATGGTGAGCAGAGTGCATGAAAGAAGTGCAGATGGAACCTCTGGACCACGTGGGTTCCCCAATAACACCACGTCAGGGGCTGTAGGGTCTCCCAGCAGAGGTGAAAGAAGTCTGCATCGTGGGTTCTCCACAGCTGAAAAGGCTCCCTGCCAGCTCCAAGCCATGTCCCCACAGGGGCTGTGAGTGGCCCACTGGCACCCTGGGTATCTCAGGAGCATGGGGTACGTCTGCCGTAAGTAAGGAGGATCAAGCTGGTGGCTGTCAGCCTCTGACGTTCACTGTAAGCACGCCGTCATGCAGCTATGTGGTGAGGTATACTTCCAGCAAGGGCTAAAGGGAGGCCTGAGAGACACATGGGAGGTGTGTGCTGATGAGTCCCCGACTGACAGACATGGCTTGCCTTTCCATCTGGTGCACAGGAGCCTGCACAGGCCACTTCACAAACACTGATGAGAGTAATGATTAAGCTTCTGTCCAGTTGGTCCATGGGATCTACGCTCCATGCTCCCTGGCCATCTAAAGAGGATGGCTACCGGGACCCAGAAGCCTGCCAAGCATTCCCACCCTCTCTGCCCCCTCAACTTTGAGGGACATGAGAATAAAATCATTGCAAATGGAGGCTGGTTGAGAGGCTGCTGTGGGCCTCAGTCCTCTTCTGGGCTCTTGTCCACCAAGAGAAGCAGGGAGGAGAGGGTGTGGGTGCTAGGTGATTGCCCCTCCCCATGCTCCTCAGCTGAGACTTCCTGCTCTAGGGCTCCCACTTCCTCAGCTGCAAAGGGCAGTCAACATACATGTCTCACTGGTCGGCTAGGAACACTCCCTAGTGAACAACCAACAGATTACAGCCAACACCAGAAGCAGCACCCACACCACACTCAAGGGAGCAGCCAGGCCCTGCCCAGAACGAGGCTGGCTGCCCCAGGGAGCCCCTATAATAGCCATCCCCCAGCCTCACAGAGCTAGGCAGGGAGCCAAGCATCAATTTGGTGAAAATCTCCTCCCCAGGAACAAAGAATCTGAACCTTGAGACTAATTCCAGAAACATCCTGTATTCCTCCATCACCAGAGCCCATGATGCTCTCTCCACACTCACCATTGGGGACACCCCTATCTGGGGACATCACTCTGAGACTTTATCCTGGCTGCTCAGGATGACACAGGGACATGAGTGAGAGCGTTCTGGTGGGGCCATGCACTGAGCATTTAGGGACCATGTCACACCCTTGTGCCAACAGCTTCTCAGGCCCTTGAGGCATATCCACAACACGGACAAGGCAGTTAGAGGGCTGCAGTAGGACCCTTCTGCATCCACCATCTCCTGCCTCCAAGGATGTGACTTCTGACTGAACACAAGCCTAGGGGCAGAAGCCAGTCTGGTCAGCATCCAAGTCCTGAGGATCTTTCCATCTCCTGGTAACTGTGGTCCCTATCCAGCACCCCCTGGGTCCCACCGCAAGCCTGGCTGATGATGGAGAAGTGGCTCACTCATATACCCCACCTGGCAGAAGTAGGTCATCACTGCCAGTATCTGGGCCTCTGCTTTCTTGGAAGATGCTGCTTGCTCCTGTTACGGAGGCTGAGAGGGTCAACTCCAGGTGACCCGTCAGTCTGTGCTCCCAGGGACATGGCAGGCTGCTCTTGAAGGGTCTAAGAGGCATCAGAGCAGTGAGGATGAGGCTGGAGACACACTTCCACCCCTACTGAAGGTCAAGCACTTAGTGTCTCCTCTGGGTCATGAATGTGGTGCAGGGTGTCATCATTAGCAAAGCCCGCTGCTGGGTCTGAACCTTGAGGCACACCCTCTGCCCCATGTAACCTCCACTGCTCAGAATCTGCCTCAGCATCTCTCTCAGGTTGCTCCTTACTGCCCTGGGTCAGCCAGGTAGCCCTAGGAAATCACTAGGATCAGGGGTACTGCCCGGCACGTCCCATCATAGCTCACTCGTCCTATACACGGAAGATTATTGTGTAAAATTCAGATGCTGATCTCTGCACACACACACCCCCGTTCCATGTCTGGTTGCAAGCCTTGTGCTGAGAATCTCTTATCTCAATGTTATATAAACTCTGCTTCCCAATTGTCCCCTTGTACGCCAGTAAAGCAGCTTACAGCCACTTGCTGAGCAGGGGAGATAGTAGGGCTGGACTTCTTGACAGCCAGGGGAGGAGGAGTTAGAAGATTCAGGAAGGGATTCAACCACAGGCAGAGATACAGGAGAGATGGAGAAGATTCAGCTGGAGCAAAGAAATAACTAAAAAAGCAAGTAACTTGGGGGTTTTGGAAAAGATGGAGGCACAATAACATAAGGAGTTAAGAACAGACTTAAACTGCTCAAGAATGTGTTGTAAAGTTTTATAAACAAATATAAAAGAGCCTCGGTTATTTGTGTGGTTGCCAGGTTAAGAGAGAAACTAAGAGAAGTAAACGTAGTTATATAAAATAACTTCCACGTCATCATGGCTCCTGCCTATAACTGTGTACAGCAACAAGTTAAGCGGCTGGGCCCCTGCCCCGCCCTCCTCTGTGGGTAAATCAGCTGTTACACGTGTAATTCCAAGTACACTGAGGCTAGCAAGAGGAAACGTGGTGAAAATGAGATGTGAAGCCAAGCACCGCCTGTTCTGAAGTGCCATGTTAGGGCATAGGAGGAACGCCCCTCAGTGCTGTTCTACAGACCTGTGAGCTACCTCTCGCTAAACTGGTGATGGTTGATGGATTGGGTGCTTTGCTGTCTTGGTAGTACCTGCTTTTAATGGAAGTGGCGTCACGCTGTCAGACCGTCGGCTCAGTGGGGAGTCTGGCTGATTCAGGAGGGCAGCAGCTGGCACTGAGTTTGAATGCCATACATTCTAGTAAGATGGGGGTCTCTGCAACATGGAGACTTATGGCCTGGCTCAGGAAGGGGTCGGACTACAGGCAGTTGTGGTCCTGTGGGGACTGGGGCAGCAAGGCCCTAGTGAGGGGAGAGCCCCCGGGCTGGCTGGTGGGCTATATGGAAGTGCCTTAAGCTGGGACGGCTCTTGGTTGCTCCCCTTTCTTCTTCAAGGCATCGTAGCTTCTGGAACTGTTACCAGGGATCTGCACACAACTCCCTCCCAACCTGAAGAAGAGGGTCCCAGAGCTCTGCCTCAGCTCACCCAAACCCCCCAGCTCTGGCAGTCGCATGCAGTTCTCCAGCAGGGGGGCATTATGGTGGGATGGGTGACTGGTGATGCCGTGCACTGCCACTGTCCCTGGACCTCTGTGAGGCGGGGACCCTGACAGGAATGGGCACAAGAGCTGAGTGCTCCCCTGACAATACCCTAGGGCAGCCCCAGGAGGGAGAGGAAGGGAGTAGGCCTGCTGGCCCCTTCCTCAGCTGTGCCTCTGGCCTTGTCCATCACTCCTGCCTGGCCCACAGCACAGGAATGGACAGCTCTAGGACCCACAGGGGCCGCCCAGAGGAGGCAAGTGGCTGCCGTCAGCGCAGAGGGAGCGAGCAGGAATGTGGGAACAGACATACAGAAGCTCCTCCCAGTGCAAGATGCCAAGCTAAGCTCTTACTACAAGGCGGAGACATGGCTTTCTCAGCCCTGAATCCTTGGGCCTGGGAAGTTACCTTGTATTGTGATGAAATAGCCAACCAGTTCCCTCACAGTGGCTCAGAAGCACTAAGTGTTTGCCACCTTGCTGCTCTGCAGCTCAGGAGTGTACCTCGTCCCGAGCAAGCTGGTCCTGAAGGCTCTGGTGGCGACAGGTTGCAGACCCACTTTCCGTGATGGCCTCGGCTCTTCCTATGTGGATTCACAACTCGTGCTCCTTAGTAGGGACACTCTTTATTGCCATCCCTCATCTGAGAACCTGTCCCCTGTCCCCTGTCCCCTGTCCCCTGTCCCCCAGGGCCAGGCTCCTCCTGGGTCCTGACCTACAGGTGTATGTGTGGTGTGTTTGTTCCCACGATGGCACTCCCTGATGTGGATACCGGGGAAGGTGGCAGTGCTGGCACTCTGAGGCTTTCTGTCTCACAGTGTCTTGTCTATCTGTCTGTCTGTCTGCCCTCTGTCTGAGCTTGGCCTTTGTGTGTGTCCAGGCCTCTGCCTGGCTTTCTTCCCAGCAGAATGGAGTGCACATTTTCAACCTTATCCAGCGCTGGCCCAGACTCCCTCTCAACACACTTCCGTCTCTTCTACCTCCTACTAGCTTGGCATGAAGCCCCCCTTCCCAACCTGGGCCCCCTTGACTAGGACTGAAGCCACCACCAGCCACCATATTCCCCGTCCCAGAGACACAAGAGCCTGTGGAGGTGGGGGCAAGAACAGGACCCGCTGGTCTGACCCTGAATGCTTCACTAAAAGCACTGTGTCTCTGCTGGCCCCAGGTCCCTCCAGCCAGGCTCAGCCCGCAGCCCCTCCCCGCTACAACACCATAGCCTGAGGTGTTACAGTATTTTACATCAGTACCAGTGAGTAATATGCGTGATACAAAGGCTGGTCCCCAACAGATGGGCTGAGCCTGGTTCTGCCTGCATCCCTGCAGGCTGCAAGCTCCCCTAGCCACCATCAGCATCCACCTGGCACATGGCAGGCTCAGTGTCAGGACTCAGAGAATGGGCAGAAGACACAGGCTGAGTTAACAGACCATGGCACCCTGAGAGCAATGTCAGCCACTCCAGAACTTTCCTGTCCGTCAAGAACGGGGCCATCGCTTCCCTAGTTTTATGACCACAAAGTTTGCAAAGGACTGTGGGGTGTTAGTTGATTAAGTAAATGAGAGCAGAGGAGGCTCCTGAAGGGACGTGTTCGCTTATCAAGGGCAGTCAGTACCTTCGCCGAAGTTCACGGCTCACCTCTTCTAGAAGCCCGTAGTAGCGGGTGGAGCAGGAGGGGGGGGGGGGTCCTTATTTTCCCCACAGATGGCACAAGCTAATTATCCTCATTTGCGTAGCACCTTACACCTCTGTAGACTTTTTCAGAACATTGGAAAACAGATGATTGTGTCTGTTTTTGTAGCCGTATAAGGACTTTTTTCATTAGCAAGATAAGGCTGGACCATCTGTGTGTTTCGGTGTGAAGTTTGCCACCAGCCACACATTAGAAACTTTGAGACAAAAGCTGAGTAGGACGGTTCTAGCCGGCCACAGGCAGCCAGCTCCTAGCTCCCCAGATGCCTGTCAAGGGTCCTGGGATTCAGAACCTACAGTGGGTGTATCCAAACCCACGGAAGGCTGGAAAGCCTAGCTGGTGGGTGTGCCTGTACTCGCTCCGTGCTCTCCCTTAGCCTGGATCAGATGGTTTGTCCAGCCCAGCTGGGTCTAGCCAAGTTAGGACTTCCCAGTAAAAAACAATGAATAACCAGAAATCCTTGCAGCAGACACTTTTAAGTAGCCAAAATAATGAGCAGATGTGACTGTGTGCCGAGCTTTAGACACGTCATCTGTAGTCACCTGCCCCACCCAAGGTCCCGGGACATCATGGAAGGGGGCCAGAGGATGGGCAGGAGTGCTGTGCAACGCTGCCTTCTGACGTGGCAATGCCTGTGCCGTTCACAAACTCGCACCAACTGTGGTCACCTGTACAGTACCAAACCCATCCAAATTCCAACATGGATGGCAGAGACACCCCCAGGGTCCATCGTTGCCAAAGCAGATATTGGCACCTGGCATCCGCTGAGGGAGGGAGGGCCACTCCCCTTTGGGAATGCGGCCTACGGTCGGTTGATAGATATGTCCAAAACATGTTGTATAAATGTATGAGATTTTCAACAAATTAACTTACAGACATCTTTAAGTTCCTTTGCTGTGTGTCCTCCAACAAGTTAACTCCTGTCTCTGAGCCTGCTGTCCTAGAGAAGCTGCGCCAGACAGGCACACCAGGCTCCCAGTCCCATACTTGAGCTGATATAAATGGCCATAGGAGATAAGTCCCAGCTGAGAACTCCACAAACTACATGGAGTGAGAGAGCCACCATCTGCATGGCGTCAAGGTCAGCGTCCTGGGCCGTGGTCCTCTTGGTGAGCTCCTGGTCTGTGCCCATGCACCTCTTTATGTGACTTCCCAGGGTTAAAGCAATGAAGACCAGCCAGGTGGACTCTGTCCGGCAAAGGAGACCTTCAGTGCACTTTCGGATAACACTGCCCACAAGAGCCTGGAACACAACGTGGTCAGTGTTACATTCTTACAGTCACCTGCATGCAGAACAGACCTAGATTAAAGAAATACGAATGCTTATGAGTATCAAGCGATGTAACTGCAATGAGACAAGGAACTTCCCTTTGGGGTCTGGACACCCGTCTGTTCATGCCCATCCTCTGCGGGACAGTGTCTGAGCAGTGTCACCCGAGGAGCTATGATCCTCTCCCTGCAAGGTTGGTTCTGCCATATCTGGAATCCTGCAGCACCAGCCATGGCAAAGCAGTACGTCACGTGGTAGAGGCACTGCTGAGTCATCACACTGAGCAAGAGAGACCCAGTTAAACTGTATCGGCGGTACCAGTCACTCGGCTGCTCCTGGTGTAGAGCCTGCAGGGCCAGCACTCCAGCCTGGCACCCCATGTGCAGAACCAGCTGCAGAAGATGCTGCGCTGCCTGCCTAGGCTTCCTGCCGCAGCTCTCACAAGCCCTCGGATTTGAAGAACTCTGTCACCTGCTTGCTTGGGCTCCACTGTTCTTTACAGGCTGGTTAATGCGCCAGGATGCCTCCTTCGCACTGGCTCCTGGTCCACTCTAGATAAACAGATGCCTTCGCCAGTAAGAGTGGTCACCTTGTGATGTGGAGAAGGCTGCCCTCATGCTCATGGGCAGTTCTGACAGAAGCAGGTCAGAACCATATCCAAGCCCACGGAATGACACTCCCCACACAGGACCATCTGCCCATGGAATGCTGCTCCCCACACAGGACCATCTGCCCATGGAATGCTGCTCCCCACACAGGACCATCTGCCCATGGAATGGTGCTCCCCACACAGGACCATCTGCCCATGGAATGCTGCTCCCCACACAGGACCATCTGCCCATGGAATGGTGCTCCCCACACAGGACCATCTGCCCATGGAATGGTGCTCCCCACACAGGACCATCTGCCCACAGAATGGTGCTGCTCCACACAGTACCATCTGCCCATAGAATAGCACTCCCAACCCAGGACCATCTGTCCATAGAATGGTGTTCCCCACACAACACCATCTGTCCACAGAATGGTGCTCCCCATCTGTCCACAGAATGGTCCTCCCCACACAGGACCATCTGCCCACGGAATGATGCTCCCCACACAGCACCATCTACCCATGAAATGATGCTCCTCATACAGGACCATCTGCCCATAAAGTGGTGCTCCCAACAATGGCCTCATGTGTGGACCCCAGGCTATAATGTATACACATAATGTGTGTGTGTGTGTGTGTGTGTGTGTGTGTGTGTGTGTGTGTGTGTGTGTGTGTAAGAGAGAGAGAGGGAGGGAACAGTGGCAAGTGTGGACAGTATAATGTTTATAAAGGAGACTAAGAACGGGCAGTATCAGTCAGTAAGGGTGTAGGTAAAGGACACATGGGTCCTGAAAGTAGACAGGAAGCTGGGGTTTTTTCCTCATTTCTTTTCCGTCATGGTTTCCATTTCTTTTCCTATGGTGGATAAGTGAATCCAACTTTCTGAATATTGAAATAGCTAGAATGGTGAAACAAAGCATAAATTATGCAGTTTGATACTGAAAGTGTGAAACCCTCAGCAAAGCCCTAGGGCTTAAGTGAGACAGAGTTTGGGACTGCGAGGTGTTGTTTGAGAGACTTCCTCGGACCATCTTTGTGCTTCTTTTATTTGTGAGCTAATTAGAATAAGTTGTCATTGTAAGAGTTATCTTTATTATTTTGAAATATGCGCCTGTATGTGGGTACGTGCCTTTGAGTGCAAATGCCCCTGAAGCCTAGAAGCACGGGAATCCCGCCCCCACCCCCACCCCGAGCTGGAGTTACAGGCGGTACAGAGCCCCCTGGTGTGTGGTCTGGGAACTGAACCAGGTCCTATGGAAGAGCAGTACACACTCTTAACTATGGAGCCATCTCTCTAAGCCCATAGAGTATTGCTTTTAGTAATAGAAAATACATTTTGTTCTTTCCTCTCAAACCAAAGAGATAATTTCTTCTTCATCTTTAATTTGTTCCTCTAAACAATGGACATCCCAGATCCTCAAACCCATCAGAGCTGTGAATTCTAGTTGCAGGGAACCATGTGCTAGCCTGTCCTCCTCACACAGCCTCTCCCAGAATCCAGGGAAAGCCAGCGAGCTGGGGGCTCCACCCCAAGGTGCCCGGGGAACACCTGACAAGAGGCTGCCTCTCTGGCTTCCTTCCTGGAAAAGAGACGATATCTGGGGTTTTCTTTTCTGCTGAGACTGTTGAGAGGAAGACTAGGACGTAAGCGGGAAGGCACCCCACTTTTCTGAATTGCAGGAAATGTGCAAATGCAGCTGTGGGCTCCCTCCCAGGGTTTAGGCCACAGCTCCTGGCAGCCTCTGAGTGAGGAGCCCTCTGGAGGGGGCAGCTGCCCCAGCTGTCACACCAGCACATGCAGGGTGTGCAGGTCATTCCTGCAGACAGGAGCTGATTTGTGTGTTTGGAGGACGTTCAGCCTCTAGGCGGTGTTCACGGTGAAGTGGTCGTTCCCAGTGCCAGCACCATAGGCTGTTGTGCTAGGTGGTTCAGCTCCCTCTCCACCCTCTCCCCGTGTCCACCCCCACCCGCCACGCCTCAGGAACAGGCAGAGGTTGATTAGTGATGTCGGCCAGGAAGCTGAGCTGAGCTATGGCTCTGCAATCACGCCTTTTGTCTGATTTTTATGTACACTGCCACTTGCTTCCTTCTCCCAGGTGATTATAAGATCTGCAGGAAGCTCACCTTCCTCCTTGACTGACCCATTCAAATCCGCAAGCTTCCAAATTGTAGGTGCTGAGTGTTCCCCTGGGCTCAATTGCCACAAACAGCTTTGTGAGTAGAGAAGGTGACATTGGCAGGCAGCCTCCCTCGCCACAGTGAGTCGGTAAATTGGACTCTGCCAGCTACAGGTTCGTGCCTGGTAGCTTTTACTAGTCAGACATGATCAGAGAAGTGTAGCAACTTCTACCAGGCCACACAGCTCGGTCCACTAGCTCCAAGTCCTGGACTTTTACAAAGCAGCACACTTGTACTTTCCAGACACACCAGCTAGTGGAAGCACACAGTAGGTGCATTCAGAGGTGGAGCCTAACAGGAGACAGGCAGGCATTGACTGTTCTCTCTCCACCAAGTCTTCCTCAGTAGCCAGGAGTATCCAAGCCAAAGCTCACCTACCTCGAAAGCGCCTGTTCCTTTAATAAAAGCTTTGAGTCTTCTTCACCGCTCTCTACTGCTCACTTGGCAGGGGCTCCAGAGTCACTAGAAGCAAATGGTCCATCTTGATGGGCAGAGATGGTGGACTGAGCAGGTGGGTGGGGCCAAACGACAGATAGTCTGAGCAGCTTCCTCCAGAAGAAATCACTGGAATGGGTAAAAAAAAATCTCTCCTGGCTCCCCAACACTTCTGTGAGTTTTAATTTGCACCCAGAAGCAAGACGTCACTGACGTCTTAGGCATTTGGCTGGGCATCCTCAGGGCTGTCTTCTGAGATCTTGTGTTGAAATTATCCTTGATAATCTCCTTTACAGAAGCTCTTCCTTTGCATAACAGACATCACTCAAGGGCTCCCTATAGGCAGTGTTGTCAGCTAAGCTCTCTGCTGTTTTTCTCTGGACAGGGAGGGGGGTGGTCTTTGAGGACACTTAGGGATCAGGTCAAAGACCACATGAGACCATGTTTGCATGTTTCTGTCACTCCTAAACTGACTTCATTAGCCAGCTTTTACCTAGCCCAAAGTTCAGCCCCCATCAATGGAGCTTAAAAGAACCAGCTTTCCCAGAAGGGTATTCCTACAAAACAACCCTTCCCTAGTGTGGAGGTTCAATTGCCTTCTTTAGAGAAATGGGGTGTACTAGCAATCATGGACAGAAGTGGCCTTTGGACTGGACCCTCCTGGCTGAAGAAAATAGAAAAAGATTTACGGAGGAATGTGCAGTCCACCTCAGCCTTCCTCTTATCCTGGGTGTGATGTGGAAACCCAGAGCCCTCCAGCCTTCCAGAGATATGGTAGACACCGGAGGGGTTTCCTGCCTGAGAAGGAGTTTAACCAGAGAGATGCCTATTCATAGTGTCTCTGGACACAAGACTTGTCTTTTTATTTGTGAAAAAGACAAACATAGGCAGAAGGCATGGTGGCACCTCCCAATGCCATGCACAGCCTGTCACTAGACAGTGTGGGTAACCCAGCCTTTACTGCTGCATGTCCCACCATGTCCCCAGCGCAGCCGCTGGGGCTGGCTCCGCCTCCCTACTCCCTGCAAGTTAGATGCGACGGAAGATCAATTGCTTCTCCCGCTGAACTGGGAGGAAAGCAGAGTGTGCTGCTCCACCACCACCCACAGCAGTCACGATGATATTGTGACCCATGGAGTCTGTGGCCTGATCACATGCTCCTTGGAAGCAAGACGAGGTTGTAGATGGGTGATCTCAAATCTTGACTCCTGTTCCCTTGGGGGTGACCTATATGGAGGCTAAGGATGATGAAGAAGTCAGGGGCTGTACCTTTTGTCTGTGGGATGTGGTCTTCATTTTCCTAACTGCTAGGGTCTCTTTATACCCACATCTCAAATGCCTGGTCCTGTGGGAGTGTCAGGGTCCCGTGCTGAAAGGAGGTTCAGAGGGTGTTACACGCGGCCCTATTTTTGTTTTTCTGAAGAATGCCTCTGTGGCGATCTTGGTGACCTCTGGACTCTGTGGAACTAGTCCCTCTGTCTGCGATGGACTTAATTGGGGCAGGGGGGCGGGTTATAACCTGCCTTTCTCAGATTCCTATGCAAGCATAGCTCCACGGACCATGTCCCCTAGGCCCCAGGACCAGGTGAAATTCCTGGTGCTCTCCCAGAAGCTAAGTGCTGTGGCGTCCATAACCAATCCACCATCAGCAGCCCAGGCTCCCTAGGCATTGTTGCCTCCTGAGAGTGTCAGCTCTTGGCTCATGGTAGGGTCCACTTTGTCCCATTAGGGACAAAGCAACATATGTCCCAAGCAACATAGGTACCACCTATACCCAAAGTTCCCTTCCTTGGTTTTCAGGCACCCGCACAGGTCGCCTTATCTAAAGGGGTCTCCATGTACCTTGAAATGATGCACTGTGCGTGTACCAGAGGCCCCTGTGGAGACCCCAGCAGAGGCTGCCAGGGCAGACCAGGAGAGTTAGAGATGGGAGGACCTATGTTTGCCTTTCCCAGGCTACTTCCTGTTGACTCTAGCAAGATGGCTGACAGCCCGTGTGGGTGCTGACAGTAGAGCCCAGATGGGAAAGTTCAGGCTCATATTTGGATTCAGCCCTGAAAATGACAGAGAGCCAAACTAAGGGCTGCTGCTGCCTCAGCCCTGGGGAACTCAGACTCCACACCCTACCCCAACCCCTGGCACGTCACTGCCGAGCTTCCAGAGAGGCCTAGAATCCCTGCATCTTCCTCATGCGCTTTTAGAAGCTTTTCTTCCCACCTCGCGTCTGTATGTGACATGAGACACAGAGAACACATCCCTATCCAGAGTCACAGGCATGTGTCTTCACTTCTAGTGATGACAAGGAGTTGGGATGGTGGTTGCTGCAAACCTTATCAGGGCTTCAACCCTCCTGTCTTCCCAAACATCCTTAGCGTATCTGCAAGAGCTTAAGCTGCCTCCTGCAGCCTTAAGGCTGGAGCCAGAGCAGGAAGAAAATGCAGAACAAGAGACGGGCACCCCAAATGGAGAAAAGCAAGAGTGGGCACTTGGGGCCTGGAGCCCACCGCCCACCCTCCATGTACAGAAAGGGAGTGGGGGAAGGGCCGCAGGCAAGAGAGAGTCATCTCTCTACCTGGGCCCTAATTACAAATGATTTCATTAGCCCCATCCTGATGTGCAAGACGCTAATGAGAGAGAGGTTGGCAGCTCTAAAAATAGCCCCCTCATCTTGTTCCTTGTTTTAAAGACACAGCCCCGGTTAGGCCCAGCTCCAACATGTTTCTCACCAACTCCCAGTGTGTGACCAGAGCTTGTAGAGGGGACAGTGGCCCTGCCCCTGGTGGTTGAGACAAGCGGCCCACAGCAGGGAAGCTGGATGGGAGAATGCGATCTGTGCCCTCTGCACCACACACATCGCGGCTGCTGGCTGCCGATGGTGTACTGGGTGAGGCTGACACAGTCATAGTGGTGTAGGCTGGCCCAGGCGGGGCTTGTAAACTGGAACTGCCTGAGGTGTTCCTCCTCAGAGGTGACTTATGGCTCCTGAGGGATCCCCCTGCCTCAGTGGTGCATCCTAGGGCAGAGGCCATGTTTCCCATCTGTAAATTAGGGTAGGGCTGGGAAGATGGCCCATCTGGTGAATTACTTGTGAGGACCCAAGTTCAACCCCCCAAAAACCACGTTAAAAATAATAATAAAGCTGAGTGTGCTGACGCGTGTCTGTGATCCCAGTGCCGGGGAGGAAGAGACAGCCTAGCCTGCTTGATGAGTTCTAGGCCAATGAGAGTCTTTGCCTCAAAAGGGGAGGGAGTGCTGACCGGCCGGGTGCCCAGCACTCAGGAGGCAGAGGCAGGCAGATCTCTGTGAGTTCCAGGCCAGCTTGGTCTACAAAGTGAATCTAGGACAGCCAAGGCTACACAGAGAACACCTGTATCAAAAAACAAACAAACAAGCACATACACACACACACACACACACACACACATACACACACGCACACACACACACAAAACCAAGAGGAGTGGGCTGAATGGAGTCTGATGAACGACACCCAAGGTTTTTGTTCTCCAGCCTCCGTGTACATGCACACACAAGAACACACATACACAAACGTGCATGTGCATCTACATGTGCATGAACATAAATACAGGAGTGTCATTGTAGGTGTGGTAGTGCTGGTACAGGCTCATGTGGAGGTGTGCCAGCGTGCCATGCTTGGGGTGTTCTCTCCAGAGAGATGCCTTCTGGCTTCTGCCGCAGAGGCCCCTGCCTAGCTGATGCATCCTGGAGGCAGAAGATGCACTTTAGATTTGGGTGGTGTCTATGTAAGAAGAGGGAGGTGGTAACCACCACCCCCCCCCCCCCGCGACTGCAGTGGGAGGGAGTGGGGTTCCTGTACACTGTGATCCACTCTGGTCTGGCACATAGTTCTGAACTATTGTTCCAGAGCTGCCAATGTCATCACCACCATCACCTCTGTCAATCATCAGAGCCACCCCTGTCAGTCATCAACTTCTCTGTCAATCATCACCATCACTCCTGTCAGCCAGTCAGCAGCATCGTCACCTCTGTCTGTCATTACCATTAGCATAACCACCATCAGTCATCAGTACCACTCTGGTCAGTCTGCAGCAACAGCAGCTCTGTCAGTCATCGCCAGCTCTGTCTGTCACCATCACCATCACCCTTATCAGTCATTGCCAGCTCTGTTTGTCACCATCACCATCACCCTTGTCAGTCATCGCCAGCTCTGTTTGTCACCATCACCATCACCCTTGTCAGTCAATGTCAGCTCTGTCTGTCACCATTACCATCATCATTGTCACTATTACCATCACCATCATCATCATCATCACCATCACCATCACCATCATCACCACCCTGTCAGTTATCATCAGCTATGACAGCCACTCAACATCATCACCACCCTGTCACTCAGCATGATCACCACCATTCCTGCATTGCCATTATCCATCACAGGGGCTAAGAAGGGGCGTGTTAGCTCACACTTGCCCGGATTAGAAATGGTAGGCATTCCAAGCAGAACCCGAGGTCCACCACAGGAAAGTCCAGAGCCATGAGGCCAGGAAGTAGAGAGAGAACCCCCTCTAGAGCGTGATCCCTGAACCCCATGCAGACCCTTTCCCCAAGCACCATTGTCAAGAGAGCCAGGACGATGTGCACCCAGAAGATACCAGCCTCTCTGGAGCTTAGCAGAGTTGCCCACCAACCCAGTTGTGACCTTGCAAGACTTCACAGCATGCTACCATGATGCCCTGTTTCGGTGGGCTGGAGGCAAGAGCATGAACAGAGACATCTATTTTCTTTACAAAGCTCCTGGGAAGCAGGAAGCAAGACCAGAATGACAGAGCCACAGTAACTGTAGACAGTGAGGACTTGAGCTACCCAAGGAGAAGTCAAGGCTCTGGAGTCAGCAGGGGCTTATGGGGCGGCGGACAGCCTGGGAGAGCACTGGCCTTGGTGTTTGTTGATATGGGCACCCTGAGGTGCCAGCTAACACTCTGACACTCATTTCCTCTTCCAAAACGGGGGGGGGGGGGTGTACCTATTCCCATGAAGTTTGTGAGGGTTCACGAGGACAACAGCCTCTAAGTGCCAGCAGGATGTGGGTTAGACGGTGAGTCGGTGCTGGATGTGAGTGGGTGGGTGGCTGGAAATGTTAGTTGCGTCAGTTAGCCCATGCAATGTTACCTTCGAGGAGGGAAAAAAAACCATAGCCATTCTCGGAAGAATCCTGAAATCTCTCCCATTTCCCCAAAGTGTGAAGGGACTCCACAGTCTTGAATGAGAGTAGGGATGGCAGCCAGTCTGCCTCTCCTGAGTCCTCAGGAATTCCAGATCCCAAGATACCGTTCATGGGATGGCTCCTCCATCACGGCCTAGAACCCTCCTACCTGCTGAGGTTCAGGCGACCCCCATCCCAGCCAGTACCAGAAGAGTGTCCATGTCTAAGCCAGCGTTTTCACCAGCATGGGAAAAATGAGTGCTGGTCCTCTGGGTGCAGGGAGCAGCAGGGAGCAGCAGTGTGCAGGGGGCTGGAATGCTCCCTGGGCCTGCAAGCCCTCGGTGTGCCCACCGTGTCTATGGCTACCTTAGGGAACTCATTAGGGATTTCTTCAATTAAAAACCACTGTGTTCAACCCTAGTGGGGCGTTGGCAGGATTTATTAATGGGGTGCACGTGGCTCAGTTTCTCTCACCACTTGGAAAAGCCACTCTAAGAATGGCCCCGTCTTGCACCCATTTCTGCATTGCCCAGTACGGCAGCACAGTCATTCACTTAAGCAAAGGAGCAGTGTTCCTGGCCTCCATCCAATAACCACACTCAACGCAAGGGAAACTGTGGAAAGTCTGTCCCCGCCCTGAAAATGCCCTTGCTCTGTGTCATCTCTCAGGTCTCTGCTCAAACATACCCCATTAGGAGGCCTGAGAGCCACACAGCTTCCTCTGCCCTCCAGGATTGCCCCCCCCACCCCCCGCAGAGCCTCGCCTGGCAATTCCAGCCTCCCGGAGGGACAGTGAGCTTCCTAAGAGGAGGCTCTTTTGTGCTCATCCTCATCCTGTACTAGTAATGCGGCCTGTGTGGGTGTTCAGTATCATTCACTGAATAAAACTGATTCCCAGGTCCCAGGTTCAAGTACAACCAGGACTTGAACTCCAAAGTCATCTTCCCACGTTGCCCTCAATGTGCAGAAAGTGTGTTCTAAAAATCTCCACGCACACTGCTTTTAGGATAGTGAGCTGATGTCAGGGGATGGGGCGGGGCGGGGATCCAGAGGAGAGTTTGCCCCAGAAGGGTTGTAGACTGGGAGCTGGCTCAGCAGCTAAGAGCAATCACTGCTCTCACAAAGGACCTGAGCTCAGTTCCTTGCACCCAGGCATAGGTCATAACTTCCCGTGGCTCCCCTCTGTGGAATCCAACACCATCTTCTGGTCTCCATTGTGCCTCTGCTCGTGCGCACATATCCACTCAGAGACACACACACACATAATTAAAAGTAGAATAAATTTTAAAAGAAGAGTGATCCTTGAGGCCCAGACATTGTCCTTAAGCCGTGGCCGAGCTAGCTTGGCCGCATCAGCATAGGAAATGGTCTGCCTAGTAAAACAGAGGGACCTTTGCAGAGCTGTTCAGACAAGAACAACACAGTCAGAGGAGGCCGTGACATTCTGACATTGCTCACCCAGCCCACATATCCTTCACCAGACAGGCCACTACTCTGGGGTGAGGAACGACCCTCCCCTTTCCTCACAGAGTGAGCCTGCCCCAGCAACACAGAACATCTAAGCAGCAGGGGACTCATGTGATTGCTGAGGGACTGACAAGTCCAAAGTCAGGAGCCCTGGGCACGGGCTGTCCATCCTCCTCCCTCACCAGCACAGTGCTGCCATGACGGGGTCGGCTGAACAAACCACACTTTCTAGAAACAAATTCCATGCTCTCATCAGCATATGGCCACTTTGGGAATCAGCTGAGCAACATAAACCAGAGTAAACAAAGCAGGGAGCTGGCAAGGGTGCAGGCTCCAGGTGCAGCCGACTGGCATGTGCGTGCAGAGCTGCAGGCAGGCAGGCAGCTCCAAAGCTGGTGGTCATGGCTTCCTGTGGCAAGCAGCCCCTCGAGACTCTTCAGGCTGTTTGGGATAAGAACTGAAAGGAGCAATTTCCTTGAGCCCAGCCCCTTGCGAGGAGTTGCCACACATCACGGGCAGGAGGGGACAGATGGCTCCTGAGAGGTCTGCGCCATATCTGTGCATGGCTGAAGTGTACATGGAAGAAAACATCCGGGTGAACTTGGCAGGAAGTAATGCTTCATGCAAATCAGCCGTCTTCAACAGATCTGCTGCACTCACATGCAAGAGTTCATCATGAGGGGAGCCTGTTGAGTGTGGACTTTCCCTCATAAAAGGAGGGGTAGGGAGGTCATGGCACCCTCACCTGAGATTCAGGCAGATGCCTTCTGTGCCTCCCAGTCATCTGTACGCAGCTCTGTCCTACTTGCATATGACCCGGGACTCAAGAGATGCTAAAGAGCACAGGCTGGGGAGGCTCAGCTACAGGATGTGAGGCCTCCACCTCTGCTGGGTGAGAATTTCCAGTGTGGCTCCTTTGGGGCCATCCACACCTACAGGAAAAAATCATGCATGTTCTGTAAGCAAGGCCACCTCGTCGTTTCTCTGGGGTGCATTTTTTGTGGAATCATGCTATGATTTGTCACTAGGACCTCATCAGGAGAGTGTAGACCCATCTTCCTGAGGAAATAATTCTCAAAACAGACCCCCAAGGGGACCTGGAGCCTGTCTGCAGCTCTAGAGACACCCCATCCATCTCCAGGCTAGGTTGGTGTCCATGAGAGGCAACCACTGCCCAGACAAGAACCTCAGCTCTACCTCACCAGACCCCTTGTAACCAAACCCAGCAGTGCCAAGTCACATGTCCCAGACCCTCTGCTGCTGTGCTCTCGGGAGGCTCTGTGGCCAGTGGTGTGGTACCTCGTGCCCTCCGGAACCCAGAACAGAAGGAGATAGCCTCTCTGTTTATAGACTCTCATGTGAGAGCCAGGGATGCAGGCTGGAGCAAGCTGCAGGGCAGAGTCGGCTAAGGAGTACCTGGCAGAGATGCTTAACTGCATGCAGCTCCTTAGCTAATGAGGAATGTTCTGGCCATGCATCACAGCAGGTACAGACAAAGATGCAGGTGGAAGAAAACAGCCCCCGGGGAGGGCCGGGGCACCAGTGCATGGCCCTGACAGCAAGCGAACTGCTCATGGAAGAGCTTGTTCCCAGTGGGATCTTTATCAGCAACAGCAAGAGCAACAGTCCACACCACCACATATCCACAAGGTCATCCCCACCCATCACATTCAACGAGGCATCTTCCATGATCCTCACGGGCGGGCTCATCCCACCCCCACCCCAGGGCTGTCTCAGGGCCTTTGCACTGCTGTCCCACCTCAGGACATTTCCTCTGATAGACAGAGCCTCTGCACTGGCCCCTCTCATCTCCCTCGTTGTCCAGGCAGCTGGGGTTTTGTTTACACACTGGATTGTCCATTTGCTGTCCTCTGCACACCAAGGTCACTTGGGCAAGCTCTGAGCCTTCCTGCCCACACCTAGAACACCTGGCTGGATGGTACGGAGGTCCTGGGCAACTGTGGGAGGGAGGAGCGAAGGAGCAGGGAGATGGAGTGAGAACAGTGCTTTCTGTGAGCTGAACAGCAGGCGTGAGGCTGTCTGCTCCTTGGCAGAAATCCAGCTACAAGCTCACCTCTGGCTCATTTGATCTTTCTCCACTCACCTAACAAGGGAAATAATAAAATGACGTGTTCGCAGACACAGCACAATTCTGCCTCGCTCTGTCTTGGGGAGATGCCGTCTGCTGCCCCCATGAATGTCAGGCCATCTCTGCTGAGGAGGAGCCCCTCCAAACGTGTGCCACCTCAGCTCCATCTACAGAACCAGCAATTAAAAGTGACAAGGGTGAGAGGTTGGAGGCAGCCTCCTGGCGAACACTGAGCTTTTTTTCTCTGGAGCAAGGTGACTGGGAAGCATCTGCCGACGAACCCGTGAGCTTGGCTACACCTGTGCTTCTGGGCCTGTGGGAGCAGGATAACATAGGGTGGCATTTAAGGCAGAGGTATCTGAAGCCTTCTGGAGAGAAAAAAGAAACGGTGCTGGGCTGCCGAGGACCCATTGTGATGGTTGTGTGTTTGTGTTCTGGAGTACTAGACTGCCGGATTTCAGAACTGGTGACCAAGGGAGGGCCACTCCCACACAGTGGGGCTTTGAGAGGCATTCTGACAGGTGAAACTTGACGCCAGGTGTAACTTGGGAGAGGCACACAGTGTCAGGAGCAGTCCAAGGGCATCAGCTTGCTACACGCTTTACTGTTTGAGTCTTATACAGATAGACACTCTAAGTGCGCTGAAGCCAGACAGCGCTCGAGAGTGCCCGCCTGTAATGCCAACACCCAGGAAGCGGAAGCAAGAATATCTCTGTGAGTTTGAAGCCAAACCTGGGCTGAAGAGTGAGACCCTATCTCAAAAACTAAAGATTAAAAAATAATGCCCTAGTACGGAAAGAGAAGGGAGGTATTTGTCATGGCTTGGCCCTAGGGCAAGCTGAAGGGATTCAAAACAGACTTTGGGGCTTTACTGATAAGTGAATCCTGCTAACAGGTGCTCTGTTTCCGTGGAATTCACTTCCTCCTTCAGGCCCTGATCATTCTGAATATGAGTATCCCTTGACAAATACAGTTTGTTTTTCCCACACAGCACATGGGACTCCAGTGCCTGCTGGAATCCTCACGGATGCCTTGCTGCAGCCCAAGGGGACATTAGCCGGACACACATCATCACATAATAACACCAGTTATTTTCTACTCTGTCAGGGGGCAAAGCCAAACCCACATTACAAGTAATGTTATAATGGCATCAAGTTACCTGAGCACCAAGACCCTTTGATAGTACAAAGTGTAGGAGAATGCTCTGTTGCCTCGGATACAGTGAAAAACCCCTGGGTCCCACTTCAAGGATGCTTACCCACAGAAATGCTTAACACCCTGACCCTAGAGTGCACAGCCAGATTCTCTATACTGACCACTCTGCCCCTTGACAGAGCCGAAATCCCTGGTCTCATTATATTTAAAAACATTTTCAAGCTAGGCATAGTGGTACACGTCTTTAATCCCAGCTCTCAAGATGCAGAGGCAAGCAGATCTCTGAGTTCAAGGCCAGCCTGGTCTACAAAGAGAGTTCCAGGACTGCCAGAGAGATACACACACACACACACACACACACACACACACACACACACACACACATGCTCTCTCTCTCTCTCTCTCTCTCTCTCTCTCTCTCTCTCTCTCTCTCTCTCTCTCTCTCCCAATAGACAGACAGACAGACAGTCAGTCAGACAGACAGACAGACAGACAATACACTTTCATATTAAACCCACAAGCAGGAGGAGTATCTCTAGGAATGATTCCAGACAAGGGAACCCACATGTTATTTATTATTTCAAGGCAACAACAATAAAAGGTGAACATGCAAGAAAACACTTTATCAAATGTAACCGCAAGTCGCTTTTTTTAGTTTCTAGAATAAATAGTAATTAAATCATGGAAGCTGTGACAGTGAAATTGCTTATAAAACCAATCCTCCCACCATAATTGCTCAGATACCCACATTTTTATAAATACTGGGTAACTTTATCCATTGCTTTTATCAGCAGAATGTGACACCAGCTGTTGGTGCTTCATAATTTACCGCAGCACTGGGTGACAGTCACAAAAGCAAGTGTCTAAAAAAATGCACTAACGTGGTCCAGATAAATATGCGGACTTGGACGTGTCCCTTTTTGTGGTGGAGTCAGAAATGGCTGCAGCACTGGCTGTCAGGAGGGGCTGATGATTTGGTCGCCTAATTAATGTTTCGGAAGAAAAATAATGCAGGGCGCCTGCCGCACCTGCACTATCAACAAACCATGGCAACTCTGCGACTAATCAAGAAAGTCTGTGGTACGCTAGGCCGGCCATCTTGCCTCTGCCCCAACAGGACACAGGTGGCTGACAAGTGTCGGGTCTCCCTAAGTCATGGAAGGACCAGCCATGTCAGTCCCATTTCTGTGGTGTTCCTGATGCATGGAAGAGCCCTGACATGCCAGCTTTCTCTGGCTTCTCCATTGCAACCAGCTTCCTGGGCACAAAAAGGATGGGTCATCTGCACCGACAGGCAGAGACCGGTGTGAGGCAAGAAGTGGGAATGTGTGGCTCAGTGGGTAGCAGGGATTGTGACAGGAGTGAAGGGGTCTGCCTGGGTTTGGAGGGTAGGTGCTTGCCCAACTTTTCTTCTGTCCTTTTTCCTGGACTCCTGGAAGACGGAGGAGAGCCCAGTGAGGTCCTTACTGTCCCGGGGCCACTTGGGGATCCAGATGCTGTACCTGCTGTTGCAGCCTTCTGTCTGCTGGTCATTCTGACCATCTTCTCTCCTCTTACAGTCAAGTTCAGCAGCTGCTTGGGCACCAAAGGGACGCAGTATGAGACCAACAGCTTGGACTTCAAAGTCGGGGCGGATGGGACGGTCTTCGCCACTCGGGAGCTGAAGATCCCCTCAGAGCAGGTGGCCTTTACTGTGACGGCACGGGAACACCAAACTGCTGAGCAGTGGGACGCCATGGTGCGGCTGCTGGTAGCCCAGACCTCATCCCCACACTCTGGACACGAGGTAAGAGGACACAGCACAAGCAGGAAGGTGTGGCTCCAGAGCCAAGGTGTCACCTACCCTGGCAGGAGGGGGCACAGGCAGAGCCTTTCCCTGGCTCATGGCAGCCCTTTGGCTTTGCCCGTCACAGGCATGGTATCACTCCTGTCCTCCACGTCATTCTGAGGTAGACCCGCCCTCATGGATAGGATATCTGAGCAGGTTCCACCCACCAATCCGCTGCCATCATGCCCTTCAGTGCATTTCGAGTGAGATGTTCATGCTTCTACCTTGAGCTATAAACCACAAATGCTGTATGTGGCCTGGGCTCTCTGGCATTGTACTTACTAGTAGCCGCCTGCTTTCAAGGACAGGAGGGTCAGCAAGCAAAGCAGGTAAACCCTGAGACTAGGAGACCACAGCAGTTCTAATTCAGAGCTACTGAGATGGAGGGAGAGGAGGGCAGACAGGAAGAGAGGTGGGGGTGGTGGGGAGAAAGGTGAGGAAAGGGAGACAGGAGAGGGGAAAGAGGGGAGAGGTGGATAAGTGAGGGGAGGGAGAGAGTGACAGCAGGTGAGGAGGGGGGCTCCTGCACTCTCCAGTAGTCTTACCAGATTCCTAACAACCTCCATGACTCCCCACATCCTCTCTGTCCCATTCTTGTTTGTGCTGAGAACTCCAAGGTGGCTGCATTCGGCTCAAGACATCAGAACTAGGGCAACCCGGGAGCCTGCAGTAGGGAGACACTGAGAAAACCAGGGTGGTTGGAGAGGGAAGCATGAGCAGGCCCTCAGATCTGTGTGGCTCTGTAATCGTGCACAGCATAAGACAGTCCCAGGCACTGCACGGCGCTCCCTGGGAGATGCCTGGAGGACCAGAAGTCAGTTGAGCATTTGCCCAGAACCTTCCATAACTGAATATGCCTTTGAAAGCGTTTTTGTGGGAGAAAATCTACAAATATCCAAAAACCCGTCTGACCAAGGAGCCCTTCGTGGAGCAGCTTGCAGGACAGGTGGCCAAGGGGGAAGCAGGAATTGGTTTTTGGTCTTGTTGCTTGACTCCAACCAAGTAGGAGCAGAACCTTGGGAGATGTTCTTTCCCACTGTGGCGAGTGAAAAGGAGATCATGAACACCAACCTCTCCTGGGTAGGGAACCAAGCATATGTGTGTGTATGTGCACACACACACACACACACACACACACACACACACACACACATTCACATATTCACACATATTAACCTTCACACGCATGCACACACACACTAACCATCACATACACATACATACACACTAACCATCACACACACAAACACATTCACACACACACATTAACCATCATACACATCACTCACATACACACATTCACACACATTAACCTTCACACGCATGCACACACACACTAACCATCACATACACACACATACACACTAACCATCACACACATAAACACATTCAGACACACACACTATCACACACACACACATTCACACATACACACTAACCATTACACACATAAACCATCATACACACAAACTATCACACACACTCATATTCACTAACCATAACACACACTCACACACACACTCTCTGTCTCTGTCTCTGTCTCTGTCTCTCTGTCTCTGTCTCTCTGTCTCTGTCTCTGTCTCTCTCTCTCTCTCTTTCTCTCTCTCTCTCTTTCTCTCTCTCTCTCTCTCTCTCTCACACACACACACACACACACACACACACACACACACACACACACACACCCTGCCTCTGCCCACGGATGCTGAGGACTCTAAGACAGGCAGGTGTGCTGCTCGATTCCCTGTGTGTTTATCATGCACGCTCCCCATGCCAGGACTTGCTGCTCCCACTTGGTATTAGTTACTCTTCTTGTTGCTGTGTAAGACACCTGAGAGGAAAGCAGCTAAGCGAAAGCCAGTCTATGGCTCACAGCTCAGGAGGATGCAGTCTGTGGTGGAGGGGGAGGCATGGCAGCCGGAAGGCAGTTGCTGGTTTAAATGAGAACACCAGATCGTTCTACTTTACCAATAAAGACTCAGGAGCCAGGTGCTGGGGTGAAAACCCGCTGGCTCAGAGAGACAGAGGAAGCACCCAGCTGACCTTCCTACTCAGCTCACGTTCCCAATGGACGAGGCCAAAAAGGCTCACTAGCTCAGCTGACAGCCCAGGAGGAAAAGGCCAAAAAAAAAACCCAAGACCAAAGCCTTGCTAGCCCCAAAAGCCAAAGGCCAAGAGGCTAAGGAGTAGAAGAGCTAAAGAGCCAAAGCACCATACTTCTACCTGTCAACTCAAAGTCCCTCCTACTCTGTCAGCTGACTTCTTGCTCTGCCTCTTGACCTAAGGTTAACTTTATTAAATTGTGCCTACAGTTAGCACTTGGATTAAAGGTGTGTTCCAGGGCTCAACTACAATAAACAAGAAGCAGGTTTTTACAGTTCACAATCTCAGGAATCACAATGGGATGGACGAGCCTCTAACACACATGGAGGTCCACCTGCTTTATACCTGCAGGCCGGAAGAGGGCACCAGATCTCATTATAGATGGTTGTGAGGCACCATGTGGTTGCTGGGAATTGAACTCAGGTCCTCTGGAAGAGCTGGTGGTGCTCTTACCCTCTGAGCCATCTCCCCAGCCCATAGGTGTTGTTTTTAAATTACCTGTATTATCAGTATGCTGAGCTAGCAATCAATCAAGACACAGACACTTGTTGTATTTTAAAATAGCCTTAGCTAACCTGGGGCAGCACAGCTATCAATCCTCTAAACTACTTCCCATAGTGGGGCATGTATGGGATCCCTGCCCCAATCCCATGCCATCTGTTTCCAATAACTTCTATCAAGCTACCTTCCATCCATAATCCCAAATACTTGCTAATGTTCTTCATCTGGGCCAAATCTTCCATCCATGCCTGCCTCATGCTTTTCTTCCATCTAACTAATGATGACCTCCTCCTCCTCTTCCTCTTTCTCCTCCTCCTTCTCCTCCTCAGGTCCCTCTTTCTTTTGTCCTCCTTCTTCCCAGGATCCTCTCTGTCTTTCAAGCCTGGGATCCTTAGCCAAACCTATCTCATCCATCCTGCCCAGGTGATGGCCTTTTTTAAAAATTAGCATCAAAATACATCAAACCATCCCCCAACATGTAGGGAAGACTTTAGCCTTTAGTCAAATCTCCTTTCATATACAATGCCTAGCGGTCAAGCAAAAATAATCAGATACATAGAAATAGACAAAATTAATGAAAATCCTGCAAAGCCACAAATCACAGAGCGGACAGCTGCAGGAGGGGAGCTGTGATTGTGTTCACTTCAATTTAATAAGAGCTTTTGACAAGATTGGAAGAATTTGAAACTGAAAATGTGATAAGCAAAACTGAAACTTTTGTAGATAGATACTGCTACAAATTAGACACAGATGAAGAGAGATTCTCTGAAGCAGAAAGTTGTTTAGACTGAAGTGTGGTGGTCTACACAGCCGAGTTCTGGCAGGGCTGTGTTTGGACTGTGGGAGGAGGAGGTGAGATAGAGTGCAGGAATGCTTGCAGAGATGACATTGAGGAAATGTCCCACTTAGGACACAGATCTGAAAACATACATTCAAGGAGCCCTAACTAACACTCTAGGCTTAAAAATAAAGAGACACTCACTTTACACCCTAAAAACAGATTAAACCTGAGCTCAAAAAAGGAAAGGAAAGGAAAGGAAAGGAAGGAAGGAAGGAAGGAAGGAAGGAAGGAAGGAAGGAGAATAGCAGCAGTGGGAAGGAAAACAGAGCTGAGGCTTGGGTTCACATGGACTTTGGGGCTGACATGTGAGGAAGTTTGTTTGTAACATGCTAAAGGAAGAAAGGACTCTACGCTGGTAAGATGAACCAGCGCATAAAACTGGATATCAGCATTGCCAAACAAACCAAAGCTGCAAGAAACGGTTATGAGTTAGGTCTTTGGAGCTGAGGTGAAGGACGGGTGAGGTGAAGAACAGCTGAGGTGAAGGACAGCTGAGGTGAAGGACGGCTGAGGTGAAGGACAGTTGAGGTGAAGGACAGGTGAGGTGAAGGACAGGTGAGGTGAAGGACAGGTGAGGTGAAGGACAGGTGAGGTGAAGGACAGGTGAGGTGAAGGACAGGTGAGGTGAAGGACAGCTGAGGTGAAGGACAGCTGAGGTGAAGGACAGCTGAGGTGAAGGACAGCTGAGGTGAAGGACGGCTGAGGTGAAGGACAGGTGAGGTGAAGGACAGGTGAGGTGAAGGAGGGCTGAGGTGAAGGACGGCTGAGGTCAAGGACAGATGAGGTGAAGGACGGCTGAGGTGAAGGACAGCTGAGGTGAAGGACAGCTGAGGTGAAGGACAGGTGAGGTGAAGGACAGCTGAGGTGAAGGACGGCTGAGGTGAAGGACGGCTGAGGTGAAGGACGGCTGAGGTGAAGGACGGCGGAGGTGAAGGACGGCTGAGGTGAAGGACAGGTGAGGTGAAGGACGGCTGAGGTGAAGGACGGCTGAGGTGAAGGACAGCTGAGGTGAGGGACGGCTGAGGTGAAGGACGGCTGAGGTGAAGGACAGGTGAGGTGAAGGACGGCTGAGGTGAGGGACAGCTGAGGTGAAGGACAGCTGAGGTGAAGGACAGGTGAGGTGAAGGACGGCTGAGGTGAGGGACAGGTGAGGTGAAGGACAGGTGAGGTGAAGGACAGGTGAGGTGAAGGACAGGTGAGGTGAAGGACGGCTGAGGTGAGGGACGGCTGAGGTGAAGGACGGCTGAGGTGAAGGACAGGTGAGGTGAAGGACGGCTGAGGTGAGGGACAGGTGAGGTGAAGGACAGGTGAGGTGAAGGACAGGTGAGGTTAAGGACAGATGAGGTGAAGGACAGCTGAGGTGAAGGACAGATGAGGTGAAGGACAGCTGAGGTGAAGGACAGATGAGGTGAAGGACAGATGAGGTGAAGGACAGGTGAGGTGAAGGACGGCTAAGGTGAAAGACTGGTGAGGTGAAGGAGAGGTGAGATGGAGAACAAGTGTGATGGAGGACGGGTGAGGGTTCAAGGCAGAACAGACAGAAGACTCTTTCCTGCATGGGAACAGCTCATGTGGGAAACAGCAAGTGTCAGAACTCTGACAGGAAGTAAGTGAACGCTAAGAAGGGACAGCTGACACCAAAAAGTCCTGAGATGCAGTGACTGGAACAGCAGTTCTTAACCTGTAGGTCATGACCCCAAAACGACTATATTTAGCCCAAACAGAATTTTACGTTTCAATTCATAACAGTAGCAAAATTTACAGTTATGAGGTAGCAACAAAATAATTTTATGTCTGGGTGTCATCACAGCATGAGGAACTGTATTAAAGGGTCACAGCATTTGGAAGATTGAGAACCATATGGAAAATTATCGATTTTATGTTGATCATTCCTTATCCAGCATGTTTGAGCCAGAGGGTTTCAAATTTTAGAATATTTGCTTGGGACCACAGAGAAGCATCTTGGGGATACAACCCAAGGCTAGACACAGAAATCATATGTTTCATCTATACTTTGTACAAATAGCCTAGAGATGTGTGTGTGTGTGTGTGTGTGTGTGTGTGTGTGTGTGTGTGTGTGTGTGTGTTTACTGTGACCTATCACATGAAGTCAGGTGTGGAATTTTCCACTTTGGGTGGAAGGGCTCAAAAAATTTCAGATTTTGAATTCTCTGATAAGAGATATTCAACTTCTATTATATTTTGATAAGATAAAAAAATACTCTTGGGATGTGGAGATGGCTCCATGGTTAAAAGCACTTACTGCTCTTGCAAAGGTCCCAGGTTCAGTCCCAAGTACCCCCACACAGTGGCTCATAGCCCCCTACAGCTCTATTTCAAGGGGATCCAACCCCCTCTTCTGGTCTTTGTAGGCGCTGCACACATGTTGCACACATAATGTATTTGCAGGAAAAACACTCATGCATTTATAAAAAAAATATTAAAAATTTAACAAATAAAGACTTCCCTAAAAACTACTTACTCTAAAGTCTTTGAGAAATTCCTGAGAGTCATAAGATTGTGTGTGTATGTCTGTGTGCTCAAAGATAATAAATTCAAGAAAGGAGAAAGGAAAACACAGAACAGATGGACTAATATATTTCTCTTGGAGTAAGATGGTATGCTTACAAATACATCGGTAATTATAAAAAATGAAGACACGGTAACATACAAATAAAAGAAAACATGTTGACAGATTGAACAAGTGAAAACCCTGCTAGGTGCAGCTTGCTAAACACACATCTCAAAGTCTAAGACTGGAGACAGGTTGAAAGTAAAATCCTAGGGAAAAAACTGTGTAAATAACAACCAGAAGAAAGCCGGAGGCTGCTGTTAAAGTCAGACAAACAGACTGAGATGAAGCAGCACGTAAAGGGGGTGCTTCACAGAGCCAAGGTGACATGCAAGACCTGACTGCCATGCACATGTGTGACTTCAAGCTGTTCACAATGAAGTTGGTACAAGTAAAGGGAGAAATGCCAAGCAAGTGTGCATCCATTGTAAATGTTAGCAAGCATGCATCTGTGAGTAATAGACAGACAGACAGACAGACAGACAAAGTACAGTGAGGAAACAGAAGGGAGCCACGCAGTCAGGAAGCTCAACCTTGTGCAAAGAGGTTTGTAACCCAGAATCCACTGCTGCTAAGGGCCCCCGACTTCTAACCACTAGCAAACCAGTTCCAATTTTCAACCCAAAAAGTCATACTATAGTTGCAACATCAAAGTCCAAATAGGCCTAGGTGGTGGGTTATTTATTTTTATATCAGAACAACAAAGATAAAAATCAATAGCAAGAAACATAACTGGAACCCTCTCATAGATTTGTAAGTCAAGTGAAAGCCTTGTTACTATCCCTTGGTAAAACAGAACTGAAATGTAAATTAGGGAATATGTTGCCAGAATAGTAAAACTAGTGGGGTACACCAGGTAGAATGGCTGGGGTTAATGGATGATGGGATAAAGAAAGAAAACTGCCTTCAAAGTACACATCCCTAGAAATTACTGAAAGGACAGAAGATGAGGTTCAAGTAAAACAGAAAAAATAAATAAGTAGGAGAGGAGGAGGAGGAGGAGGAGAGAGAGAGAGAGAGAGAGAGAGAGAGAGAGAGAGAGAGAGAGAGAGAGAGAAAGAAGAAGAAGAAGGAGGAGGAGGAGGAGAAGAGAAGAGGAAATCAGAACGTCATAAAATCTGTAACAAACGTTAGCTCTTAAATGATGAAGTCCATCAGTCTGGGTAAGAAAAAAGACAGAAGCAGCAGATAACCAATTCTAGTATAAAAACATGGTGCTGACCAACATGTGGACACCAGGAAATTAAGTAAAGGGAGTGTGTGCACTTTATACCAAAACTAACTTGAGAAAATGCTGATCTGTGTCGTTATGCTCAATCTTGGCCAAAAGGCAAAGAAACAGCCAAAACTGTTTATTATTATAAGCAAAATTAAAGTCTGTGTTAAGGTAACCATTCAACTCTGCTAATAGATTCTACCTCAGCTCAGAGGAGAAATTAAAATTAATTCCACACGAACTTGTCCAGAGAGCTAAATGAGAAGCTTGGTCCTGTAAGCCTGAATGGAGAGTGTGTCTCAAACCCCCAAAACCACTGCCCGGGTGAGGGGGACTCGTGTCTGGAGCCCAGCATGAGTCACTCCCAAAACCCAGCAGAAATTCATCTTTTCTGACAGAAGCCTTTTCCAAAACCAGCAAAACTGTGTGCCAAGCCAAAGACCCAAACCTTTTGGAATGTGTGGCAGAAAGGATCATCATGGGCTAGCATCACCTATAAATTTATATAAACAAGATGCTAACAAACTTTTATCTAGCTATGTTTACACAGATTGATAAGTCACGACTGAACAGTATTTATACAAAGAGTGTGCGGTTAGTTTAATATATACAATTCGTAGAACAAAGAATTAAAAGATTGCATAATCCCCTGCATATCACTTACTAAAAGTTAACTTCTGTTCCAGATATTAGGAATATTCAGGTTATTAGTAAGGGGAATGACCTTACAGTGGCTCAGAAAGGGGCTCTACAAACTCAACAGTGGCTGTCCAAATCGGCTCTTGAAATAGGTAAAGGGGGTTCCCACCTCATGCCCTGAAGGTCCAAGCCAATGCAATAAGACAAGAAAAAGAATATTGAAGTGTAAACCCTAACAGGGCGGTAGGTAGGTTACTGGAGCCAATGGGTGAGACTGGCTGTGTGCGGAGGAACTGAGTTCTGTGTGCCAGCCGTGAACTCCAGCAAATGAACTGAATGCCACTCAGCAGTTCACACTATTTATTTACATGTGTATATATGTGGGTGGCACATACGCTACAGCACACATGGTGAAGACAAAGAAGAGCTTGTGAACACCCATTTTCCCCTTTCACCATGTAGATTCCAGGGGCTGAACTCAGGTAGTCAGGCCTCGCAGCAAGTGAACGCCTTTACCCACTCAATTTCCATCCTTCACTCCTTGAGAAACAGTCAGCAGACTCCAGCAACAACAGAACAACGTCACTAGCTACAGGAGGATCTAGAGAAGAAATGGCCGTCTCTAAAACACAATCCATGGAGCATTAACGTCCCAAGGCAGCTCTCATGGAAAGGGCACTGAAGTGAATTCCTCAAGTACTGTTGCCCAGGGACCCCATACACACACATACATGCAAACAAACAAATATACATACCTATATCCACATACAAACAAACATACCTACAT